>NW_018397256.1:8302401-8329210 GCF_002168275.2 Theobroma umbraticum | reverse complement strand
TTTTCAAACTACAGTGACTGTTGAACCGGCTAAATCACATGCCAGAAATCCAAGGTCCATTTATGAACTCCAGGCATCTTGGATGCCTGAAACACGTGTTCATTAAATTGCTAGGATATTACAAACAAACAATAACGAGCAATATCATTTGGCTTTGGCTGGCATGGCATCGCTTGGCATCCTTGTGCCAAGGAGAAGGATATATAAAAAAAATTTACACTACAAATCCTCTTATTGTCTAACCAGAAGGACGAGAAATGACAAATAACAGTGGGCAACTTAGTCATCAACTATTAACCATAGTTAATGAATTAAACACCAAAACCCAAAAGCCGGCACTAAAAACAGATCCTACTATAATTAGTAAGTAGCTAGATTAATTCAGAATTTCTTATCAAATCATTATCAGGTACTCAAAACAAAACCCCGCAAGATTTAGAGGATAAATTCGTATCCATAAACAAAAGGGTCAAAACCCCAAATAACAAAAAAAATATTACGATTAGAACAAGGAATTGGAAAGGACAAAAGACAGATCTACCTGGAGGCCCGCTCGAGAAGAACGAGAGATGGGTTTTTTCTTGTCTTTGTCCTTGTTGGCAGCAGCGGAGGTTTTGCCCATAATCAAACCTTTCGCGCCTTTTCCAGACATCTTTCCCGCCAAAAATAAGAACGAACCCAAGATATTACAGATAAAATGGAAAAGAAACACAGAATTTTTGTGGGCAAACAATGGAAGACAAAGTTTGCGGTCTCGAAGATAGGAAACAGGAAAAGAGTCTGGCATCTGAACGGAAGGGATACTTATAGTGGATTCTCTTACTGAAGTGACCCTATTGTTTCTAAGAAATTACGATAATGGTAAATATTATTTTTTAAGATAAAATACCTCTTCTTAAATTTATATTCTAAATTACATAAAATTTTATTATTTTTTGAAATATATATTATATTTTTTAAAAAAATTTCACTAGATACGGCGTAACCGTTAGTTAATTATTAACGAAATGATAAAAATAAAAAATAATTTTACTTTTAATTAATTTTTAAAATTATTATTATATAATTTTATTCATTTTTTATTGATTAAAAATAGCTCTCCATCTAGAGTGCTTGATCGAGGCTCCCAAGGGAGCACCACTAGGGCCCCCCTCACGGCCAGTGCTCCCCTTTGTTGGGGAGCTGGGAACAGTGATTGGTGTTTCTACCTTTTTTATATTTTAAAAATATTTTAATAAAATTTAAATTAATAAAAAAAGAAAAAATATTTTTATTTTTTCATAATTTGTTGTTTACATTTTTAAAATAAAATATTTATTTCGAAATTAATAAATTCACTTAAAATGTTAATTAAAATTTAAAGGGTGGAGTATTTTACTTTATTGTTTTTCGATTTATTTCCATTTAATTAATGTTATTATTTACTTCAGCCACCGGCCGTTGGCCTATAATATATATTGTGTGCCGGTTGACTCCTCAAAGTTAGTGACATACCTTAGCAAAAATCGAATTTATAGAATAAATAAAGTAAAGTCTTGATTTTGTGACTTTATTTTTTCTTTTTTAAATTTAATATAATAAAATTTTTATAAATTAATATTTATCCAACCATGAAAATTTATTAATTAATACATTAATTAATAAAAAATTAATTTATCAATGTATTTTTTACTATTTTTAAAATATTAAACTACATACATGTACTATGAATTGTGGTTATATTAATATTACCATATTATTAAATTATGAACTATTATTATTTGTAGCAAGCAAATTATTGAAAACGTATGACAAAAAAAAAAAACTGAAGACCATAGTTTTATATGAGAGTTTGTTTTACGCAAAGATACACTTAAAAATAATAATCACATTGTATAATTTTTTCTTATAATATGAGAATACTGCATTATAATTTTTTAATATATTAAGAAAAGTTAAAGATGAGATCCAAAAGGATATCAATTTTAAAAAGAAACAACATTAGAGTCATATTTTATAAAAATATTCTAATTAAATTATGTATAAATATAATTTTGATATATAAAAAAATTATTAATTTATATATAAAGTGAAATCTATGTATTTGTTTTAAAATGTATTATCTTATAAATTTAACGAATTTTTAATTTATTACGTTGGCCTTAATTCAAAACCAATAAAAAATATTATTTAATTAAAATTATTAATTTATTGATTGTTAATTTATAAAAAAATTTTCTATGTTATGATTTTATCTAACTTGTGCAGATTAAGCTAATACCTGAACAATTTTTAACATTAAATGCATCAAAATTTTATAAGGCACAAGGACTAAGTATATACTATTGAATTAAGTGTTTCAAAGTGATCTCAAGATTACACGTTTTAGTGTTTAGAGATCATAAGCTAAGTAAGTGTACATTGTTGTGACGAGTAAATTAATTTTCTTTTTAATTAATATTAGTAAATTAAAATGTTATTGAGATTAGATTTAAGTAAACACATATCTCGTTGACACTTGAGTAGATACATTTAAAGAAGGGTTTCTCTTTATTTGACAAAATTTTATTTTACAAATGTATATAAATTCAATACTAACTCAATCAATCAAATAAAATCATAGATTTTTTTTTTTTATAAATTAATAGGACTTCTATAAATAATCATAAATGGTAGGTTCACATCATTTGTAACTTTGAATTACAAGTTAATTAATATATTTATTTAAATGTTAATCCAACCAAGATATATCAGTATAACTCACAATTTACACTTAGTTGTTAATTATAAAAAAAAATGAAATAAGTGAAAAATTACATATGAAGTAGCCAAATCAATACTAATCATAAAAATGTTAACTAAATTAATAAATTTATCATTGCAATTAATTCTTTTTTATTACTAATAATTATAATGTGGAAAATTATATTCGTTAATGAATTAGATGAAAATACTATATTAATAAAGTGACAAGGAAAAAATAAAAGAAAATAACACAAATTCAAAGCATTATAGAGAAAAAATTATAATCCATAAAAAGTAGAAGAGACAACCAAAAAAGGAAAAAAAAAAAAAGACTGCACTGTTGTACGAATATTACCATCAAAGAGAGGTGACACTGTTATGTGATTGAACCCTTCTTTAGTATGTAGTAATACCAGTACGCACAGAATGCAGAGAGAGCACCATAAAGTTTAGATGCCACTAAAACTTTGACAAAACATTTTTGGTCTAGTCTACATATATTAAATGCACCAAGACTAGAAATTATACAAAAAAAAAAAAGAGGCTAGTCTATCTACCTCTGACAAAGAAAACTATCTAGAAGATCTTGGCTTGATGCGGTTATGCCTGCAGAGACAGCTCGAAACCATCCCCCACGTTACTCATTCCCTGCTTCTTTTTCTTTGGTCTTCACCTCTTCTGCAATGTGGAAACCCTCAATCTTGTGTGAAACCTCTTCTGCAGATACCTTCACCTTTCCAACTGACCCATTTGCTGCCATCGATTCAGCGTCGTCATGAGTCAAAGGGCCTGTCTGCCATATTCTAATGGTTCCATCCTCAGATCCTGAGGCATAAGATTCCCCTCCTGGTGAGAACCGCACACAATGTACAGGACCATGGTGACCCTTATTGCATGCTGCGCACCAGATGGAAATCAGTAATTACAGGAAAATACAAGTTACCATACAGAAACAGAAACAAACAGAAAACGCTAGATCAAGTATGATGTTTGCATTCAAGCACCAAATCCACTGAACAAACTACAGCTACCAATCTTTTCTAGCATTTATGGAATTAGGAGCAGTATCACATATCATATTTGAATTCAAACACCAAATTCACACACTAATCAGCATTGTGTCATCAAGTCCACTCCTATTTTATGTTTGAGAACATACCTATCTCATCCCCAGTGTGGAAATCAAAAACACGAACCCACATGTCTTCCCCTCCGGCAACGAATTTATTTCCATACTTTGGTTCCAGTGAAGCTGATTCAACCGTGCATGGCATGTTGTGGCTCTTTACCAACCCAAAGCTGAAGTAAAGGCATAATGCACAGCATACTGTAATCAATAAAAAGCAGAAATTCTAGCACAAAAAGCCAACATATCAGGCTTAAAAGTCATCTTACTGGTTTGCATCCCAGAACTTAACCGTAGATCCATCTGCAGTTGTGATATATCGACCATCTTGACTCACTTCAGCACTGGTCACAGATGACTTGGTCTCTAGTGTTTGAACTATTTTACCACTCCTTACATCCCATAATCTGTATGGTCACTAAAAAATTCAGTAATAGGAGAGAGAGAAATGCCATAAAAAATAAAGATAAGCAGTATATATAGTAGGTTAATAACAGCCTTTTGGGTAAACTCAACCTAGTTACACACACTGTTAAAAATATGCTCTAGATTAGGTAAAAAGTTATTAAATCAGCAAGCAGGCAACCATCTGCAACTACTCATCCACCCAGTTCCTTCCTCCTCCTGGGCTAAAAAGGAAGAAAATTTACAAAACTTAAAAACCTTGCCCCCACTGAAATTCATGCATCCAAGGATTTGATCTCAAAATCTCTAAAAGAGTATCGTGGTACCAGAAATTGCAAAAGAATTTTGAGGTGATCCTATACGGTTTATACAACAAGACAAAAACCTTCCACACATATAAATAACAAAAATAAAACAAAAATGCTTGTTTATTAAGAGCAATGAACCACACATGTTACAGAAATTACATTACAGAACCTTCAAACATGGTGAGATAAGTATACCTGACAGCCCCCATATCAGTGCAAGAACTTAATATTGTCTGATCACTATGCATCCATGCAACAGTTCTGACTGAACCAGGAGATTTGTCCACTTCTCTTGGAGGTGCATCTGGACGATTCAAATCATAAATACGGAGGACTTTCTCTATTCCCCCAGTCAATAGAAGGTGTGTATCCTGTTACCAGATCAAAAGCCCTTGAATAAGATGAATAACTAAGAATAGTAAGTAAAACAAACAGACATGCTAAATAATTAGGGGTACTTGGTCAAGAAAAAAGTAATTAGGGGTACAACATAGCCAACCATTCCATAACAGGACTTTACTGGAGATGAGCAAATACCTTTAAACAGAAAGGCAACTATTACTGTTTTCCAATAACATAGAACAATGAAATAACTAGCTTTAAATAATCCCAAGTTTCACCATGGATCCTATGACTTTGAATTTGGACAAAACTGCACTAATGCCAATTCAGAATTTTTTTACTATGGTTTTCTATAGCAAGATAAAGTAGTAAGTCTTATGGCTTTATCAATGGAAAAAAGGTCCAGCTACATCTGTAACACCAGAAAAGAAAGAGGTTCCCAGCTGAAAGTTAAACACATTACTAGATAACCTGTTGTGCTGTTACTAGTTAGCATCTTCTAATAAGTTCCTTGTGCAAAGAAGAAGACGAACAAAAGGATGATGATAGTTATGACCACCAGTCTTTAATGGTGATCAGGCCTTCAAAATTCAAACATGGTTAACATTTATTTGTCGAGTCAACCAAAGAAAATAAAGATCAGGAGAAACCACCTAAGAACTGAAATGTTGCAGAGTTAAGCTTGGATTTAGTAACAGGCATTACTATTCACAACTACTGCAAGGGTTTGGCAGAAGCAATTAATTTTACTTTCAAAAGTTAATAGTGAGGGCCATAGTAACGTAGAAAGCTGTACAACAACCTTTCTACAATATTGTATAAATATCCCTTTGTCAAAAGGTTGATGGTTCATGCACCCACATTAGCTGTTACACGGTTCAAACACCATATCTCTCTTCCATTTTCCTACCATATTCCCTCATATACACTCACCTCGGAAGACAATTAGGAATTACCTAAGTGAAAGTTTAAACAGAATGAAGAAACCAACTTTACCTCTGAAAAAGCACAGGCTCGAACTATATGCTTGTGCTCAAATGAGTGCAATTCATCACCTGTTAGTGCATCCCATACTTTCCTGCAAAGAAAAAATAGCATTTCACAAGATATGTAAACTTTTTATTATTGAACAACTCTATCCAGAAACAGCGATGAAACAACACATGCCACTCCAGTTAAAAGATCTCCATTCAAACCAAAGTGGTAAGAGTTCAAGCATGAGCAGTTATCTACAGCATATCAAATCTTTATTAAGAGTCATAGTCCACCTTTGAGTAATAGAATATAGTATTGGTAAATCGATCAACAAGGCATCATTAAACAGGAGTATGTAAAGAGCAGGCACAAGAAAAAAGAATGATGCAAAAGGACAAACTATAATGACATGGAGTCTCTCAATGCTGTAAACATATAAAGAATTTCCCACAAGCTTCTTGAGATGTTCCAAGATATTTTCTATTACATAGGCAATCTGCATATATAACAACTAAGAGAATGACAAACAAAACGAATCATACAACTTTCTGAGTTAAAAGACAACATATTGTGAGGTCAAGAAGGATCACATACGCAGTAAAGTCAGCAGAACCGGAAGCGGCACGTAAAGCATTTGTATCCAAGCAAACACTCCACACCGCTCCCTTATGTCCTTCAAACGTTCCTATCCAATCTCCAGTCTCTCCATTCCTCAGCATGGGACTGGAATCTGAAGTAGAAGAGTAAAGCCCCATTTTTTTATGACCATGACATCATTATTAAATTATCCCTCTACAGAAGGGCTTATCTCTCAGTTCTATGAAGAATTTCGGTCGTAACATTTATAACACACAAATTATTACCACAATTCATACATATAGAGGCTTATATCTAATGATATCAAATCAATGATATATAGACTAAAGCTTAGCCTAAAACGAGATAAAAAATCGCAATTTAAGACAATGGATTACTTGTACAAAAATTCATTTCTAGATACAATAAATAAACAATAAATCATAAATCATTTTACTCAAAAATTTAATCGTAGACCAACTAAATAGTAATTACCTTTGCTGGCACTAATGAGAAAAAAGCCATCTGGAGTAACAGGGCTGTAAAAGAGATCCACGACGGGACGTGAATGGCCATGGCATACAAGTGGGACCGCAATCCTCTTCTTATCCATTTTTTGGTTCTTTTACTTACAAATCAAACACACAAAAAACAAATCCCCTTCTTGTTTTTGTGATCTTTAAACAAAACGAGAAAAACAACCTTTAATCCTTACAAATCTACACAAACCCAAAGAATAAAAAGACAACCTGGGTTCCTTTCTTTCTGGGTATTCTTTTTGAGATCAGAATGTACAGATACAGAGGAAGATTAGTAGCAGAGAGAAAAACAAAACAAATGGCGGTACTTAAATACAGGTGGGAAGACGCTTGTATTTTTTGATTAGTGAGATTTGGGATATGATAGCGTGAATCCACACCTCCTAACCCTGGGCTCTGAGTGAGATGGTGGTGCGAAAATGTTAGGGAAAATAAGAAGAAACTAAATGTTTTACAGGAGTCCGGAGTCAGGCACAGAGCTAGGAAGAATCAAAGGGCTAGGCGCAAGGACAAACCTGCTGTGGATCTCCTCTTATATACTACAAGGCTGACTTCACGCCTGATTTTCCCACTCTGCTTTTCCTTTTTTTTTTTAATGAAAGTAAAATTTAAAGAGGGAAATCGGGTACAGCCCAACAAGCCCAGTTTAAGAAAAGGTCTCAGAAGGCCCAACCCACCTTATTGTACCGCATAAACCAGAAATTCCACCGAACACTAGACACTTAAATTGTCAGAACTCTGTATTTAATTCAAAATCCCAAATCAAAACTTGTTGTCAAAGAAAAACCCCTTCCATAGAATCCCCTGAAGCGATTCTACTTACAAAAAGCGAAAAACTTTAAGAAGCAAGACTCAATGGCCACGGTGGGTATCGAGAGGAAGCAACCGGCGTCAACGGAGGAGATGTGCACCGCCAAGAGCGGCGCCAAGCAGGGGGAAGGCCTCCGGCAGTACTATCTCCAACACATCCATGAGCTCCAGCTCAATCTTCGCCAGAAAACCCACAATCTCAACCGTCTGGAAGCCCAACGCAACGAGCTCAATTCTCGAGGTACTTTAACCCTAATGTTATATTGTTCACTTCCATTATTGTCTTTTTTTTTTTTTTAATTTTTTGGCTCGATAGAGATTGTCGATTTGAGATTAGGGTTTTTGTTGAAATTTTAGGGAAAGTTGTTAACTTTGTGTTTTGATCTGTGAGAAAATTTGATATTTAGTTGAATTAACGTTAGCAAGAATCTGAGGGAGATTGTTGGTTAAGAAATTTGTGGAGGTTAGGCGTTGATGACATCTGCTGATTCCTTTGGAAATTGGGCTGTGTTAGTTGATAAAAAGCAATGAAACAAGAGATTTGATTGAGCTTAGAGGTTTGGTTGACTTCGTTCTAGATCTGAGAGAACTTTGTGGTTGATGCAATGGAAGTGACTTGGAAAATTTATTAATATTCTAATTTAACACCACCTGGGAAAGTCTTAACTGAAAGTTAATAGTAGATTATGAAAACTATTGGTTGAATTTTGAAGGCCCCAAGTTTTGCAAGTAAAAAGTGTAGCCAGAAGTTGTTATTTGATCTTGTCAATAAAATTTGCGTTGATATATCCCTTTTTTCTGTATGGTTGGAAACTATGTGCCTTTGAAATAGAAAGGTAATATTGGCCATTGTTAATGCTGTGTAATAATCTTCTACTGTTATTGCCATTTACTTTGGTGTTTGCCAGTTTAATAGTCTTCTGATTGGAAGGGATGGATGGGGTTTATTTGAACATTATTGTATTTTTACTTGGAAAGTGCATCTAATACATATGACATTATTTTGTGGGGCCTTCTGTTTAGTATTTTTGTTTATGATAGCCTCTTCTGGCATATATGGAGCCTTGAAGCTTAGGTTGACATATGTTTTTTTAATAAAAATTTGATCTTTATTTTTGGTGCTTTCATTCTTTTAGTCCATTTCTTTTATAAGTACTTATTATGTTTGCATACTGGATAGTGAGAATGCTTAGGGAGGAACTGCAGCTGCTTCAAGAGCCTGGATCCTATGTTGGTGAGGTTGTGAAAGTTATGGGTAAAAACAAGGTTTTAGTCAAGGTATGTGATCCTTTTATCCCTACTTAATTTTTAGCTCTCTCTTTGACTTTACTAATAGGAATAACATCTTGTTTAATACTTAAAATATGTTTTCAAATTAATACTTAATTTTCTTTTTAAGAAGTCCATGGTGTCATTTATGGAGTGTGTGTTTCAATCTTACTCTGCTTTTATTCTCTAGGTTCATCCAGAAGGAAAATATGTTGTTGATATCGATAAGAATATTGATATCACAAAAATCACACCTTCAACAAGAGTTGCTCTGCGCAATGACAGCTATGTGCTCCATCTGATCTTACCAAGCAAAGTAGATCCCTTGGTTAATCTTATGAAAGTTGAAAAAGTTCCAGATTCTACATATGACATGATTGGTGGTCTTGACCAACAAATTAAAGAGATAAAAGAGGTTTACTCTCACACTTCCTTAATTTGTTCATTTATGGCCGATCTCTTTTTGGTTTTTCCTTTATCTGTAATGTTCCTCAACTATTTGCCCCATGTTTTTTGTGGATTGGTTTAATTCTTTACACCTGCTATGTGATAAAATTTGCAGGTCATAGAACTTCCTATTAAACATCCTGAATTGTTTGAGAGTCTTGGAATAGCTCAGCCAAAGGTACTATTATGCTACCAAGTCATAGCATTTTGTTGATTTGTTTCCCATATGATTAAATTGTAAGACTAAATTTTGCTCTCTATCATAAATTTATAGGGTGTCCTGCTGTATGGACCACCTGGTACAGGAAAAACTCTATTGGCTAGAGCTGTCGCCCATCATACTGATTGTACTTTTATCAGGGTGTCTGGTTCTGAATTAGTTCAGAAATACATTGGAGAAGGCTCCAGAATGGTTAGAGAACTTTTTGTTATGGCCAGGTTTGTTCGTTTTCCTTGCTTGTTGTCGTTAATTCTTAGTGTTGAATGAGACTTGCATATTAAGCCAGCACCATGATGTATAAATTTAAATAAATGCAAATGCAGAACATCTTATATATAATAGCAAAGTAAGACTCTTTCAATATAGCAGCTATATGGATTTGATTTTAAAGCTCTTTTCCTTTTGATTGTGATCAAGAAAAGAAAAGTTTACGTTCTATCTAGAATTAGGTATTAGCCAATAGCCAGATTTTCTGTTTCCTGAAAGACGAAGTAAAGCTGCTTCTGTCTGATTACCTACCGTGCTGTTATATTTTGCTTTGTCTTTCTTATTTTACTTAAATGGTTTGTTCCTATGTTTTTCTTTTTTGCCCTCTCTAGGGAGCATGCTCCGTCGATTATATTCATGGATGAGATAGACAGTATTGGATCTGCTCGAATGGAATCTGGAAGTGGCAATGGTGACAGTGAGGTGCAGAGGACCATGTTGGAGCTTCTCAACCAGCTTGATGGATTTGAAGCATCTAACAAGATCAAGGTAGCGATTGCTTCGTGAAAATACTAATCTAATGAATGTGGAAGAACATCTCATAGTTTGCATACAGTTATTTGTATTGCCTCCTTACCTGCATTGATGCATTGCTGAACAGGTTCTGATGGCCACAAATCGGATTGATATTTTGGATCAAGCTCTTCTTAGGCCAGGACGAATTGACAGGAAGATTGAATTTCCAAATCCTAATGAGGAGGTACGTGCCATTTTTTTTTGTTAATTTATATGCCCGTGCAAGCATTTTAGTACCTTTCTCCATCTTTTTCATGTTAAGGCTTTATAAAGCCACTCCCTCATTGCCACCTTGTTGGGGGTTGTATTTGATGAAAATATGGAACTCTCACGAATTCATTGATTATGCATCATTGATTGTGTTATGTGTCAAGGTTGGCATTAGTTCTTGTTCAACTCATAGTGTATTGACTCTCTCTCTCTCTCTCTCTCTCTCTCTCTCTATATATATATATATCTGCAGGGAGAAACAAAGAATCATTATCATGTCTGGAATCTAGTGATTCCTGACATAACAAATTTTTATTGTGCTCTTGCTGTTGTAATGTGCTGCTACTATCCAATAGAAGGTTCTTCTGTCACTTCAGACTTTGTCATAAAGGCAAAAATTTTCAATTAGGTAGTTGTTGAGGTTCTTTTGCTGTTATGATCAACCCTTTTGGGGTATTGTGCAGAACCTTCATTGAATAGAGCAATCATATAACGGCATTGTGTTGCTTGTACAGTTTGTACCAGAATTTCTCTGTTTTTAGAGAGCATGCAGTGCAGATGCTATGCTGGTACTTATGTTATCTTTTCTATCGTATGCAGTCTCGTCTGGATATCTTAAAAATACATTCTAGAAGAATGAATTTGATGCGGGGGATTGATTTAAAGAAGATTGCAGAGAAGATGAATGGTGCTTCTGGTGCAGAGCTTAAGGTAAGTTTGCAGATACTCGATCAATTAAATTGTGTGTGTTTTCTGGATACAGAGATACCATTCTCCCAATGGTTGCAAGCTGCGTATAGCATCTTTTCTTCTAGATCCTCCCCCTTGTCCCCATCCCTAACCTCCCAACCACACAGAGACAAAGAAAGTCATTTGAAGATTGTTATGTTTCAAGCTTTGTTAATTTTACACTATTAGCTCTCTCATTTCAAGGTTTTTTTATAATGTTGTGCTAGAAGCCTTGGATGGCACTTATAATTATGATTTTAACTAACAAAAGAAAGTTCCTTACTCCCATTCAGGTTTTTTGACATAATTGCATGGATTTTTTTTTTCTTTTTGGCAGAAGTTGATATCTTGCTATTTACGCTGAGGTCATTCTTATAACATCCATAAGGTTTATGATGATTGTTTAACCCATATTACAAACTTATTGAAAATGTTTATGCACGTGAATCTGGATAATCAAATGCTGCTGTGGGAAGGCTAAAGGCTTTTGATTAATAACCAGTGTTTGTCAACCTAGTCCTGTGTATTTGGTGCTTGTTTGACGAACTCCTGTCTTTTGCAGGCGGTATGCACAGAAGCTGGGATGTTTGCTTTGAGAGAAAGGAGAGTCCATGTAACGCAAGAAGATTTTGAGATGGCAGTGGCGAAGGTGATGAAGAAGGAGACAGAGAAAAACATGTCCTTGCGGAAGCTGTGGAAGTGATTCTGTTTCTATTATTGTGCTTTGTGCGTTTTGGGCAAAATGGAACATGTAAACCGGATTTATACGGTGAAAATGTATTTAATATTTGCAAGTAGAGCACTTAAATATATGAAGAACTTGGCTTGTCTTGCAGAGTTTATGAATGCATGCCGCTACGACTTTACGATGGGGCAACTGGCTCCATTGAAATCCTTGCAACTTTTTGGTAGCACCATGAAACCACTACCGAAAGTCGTAAGTTTGAGTTTTGCTCTTATTGAAATTTAATTAGATACTCATTTTAAATCGGACTTGTGAAATTTGTTTACTAAAATGTATTGGAGATGTGATGGAAAAGAGTATTCATATTTTTGAGGGAAAAATTCTGAGGCATCCATTGGTAACCTTACATAGGTAATCTTACCGAAATTTAATAAGTAAATTACTCGAAACTTATAAAATTGTGATCATAATTTTATCTAAGTCTGATAGCATTAAAAATGGATAATTGGTTGAGAAAGTTTATGTATCATTGGACATATGAGTCTTGTCATTAACGTTTTTATTTATTTCATGATGTTATACTAATATTATACCTATTTTATCCTTTCTGCATTTGTTATATGCTTTTAAATGATTTTCAGAATTTTTTTCTTCTCCTCACTTCGCTAGTGAGGATTCTTTCTCTTTCTTTCTTCTTTGTACCTGCACTTCTTTCTTCCGCCTTTCCTCAAATCCCCTCCTCTCTTTTTTTTTCTCCCTCCCAAACGACATAAAAAGTGATCAATCAAAGACACACTCCTATTGTCAAGATGCCCTGACTCAACAGTGATCAATCGAGGCACTCGAAGTGAAGCCATCACCAAAACATCGGCATGGCTACTTTCTGCTAGAAACTCATCAGAGAAACTCAGAAAACCATGACCATGAATTCTTTCGGCCAAACCTCAAAGTTGCTCCTTACAAACAAAAACCCAGTCCAGAAACCATATGGTGAACCCAGCAATAGAAACAGCAAAAAAAATGCCCCAGAAGCTGGCATCAGTGCAAAAATATAACAACGTTTTAACCAATTAAGCATGCATCACAAGCTGGCAAACTCAGAAATCTGGTTCTTGAACTTCCTAGCTTCAAAAACTTCATACGAGTTGTATCCATTTTTTTTGAGCAACAAGAACAAAGGAGCGAACAATTACTGCAGCTCCCTAACCTCTATACTTCATGTATACAGACTCAAGTTTACAAAGTTTGACGAGGCTGATCATAATAAACGAGGAGATGATTTATTGCACTATCTACATAAGGGACACAAATAATTCAAACTAGCTGCCCTAATTTGTTAAGGTGTATACTAGCATGGTGAGTAAACGTGGACAAGATCTCTGGTTGTTTTGCTGTAAAGAAAACTTATAGCATAGTACCTTGTTTTGTAACGTGAAGCCATGCATGTTCACCGTGTTGTTTAATCTAAACACTTGGTTCATGCAATATAACAAGTGTTAATCATGTATAATTCATATATATTTCTTGTAATTAACTTTCAGATGAATGAAGGTAATGTTTGATGCTATTTTCTTTGCTGGTATTTTAGCTCTGTTCATCTTGTTTCTCGTGTTCATAACAGAGGTTGTTGTTGCAGCCATTACTTCAGCTTTTCACATCATAACACTAATGGCCCGTTTGGTATGGGGAGTAGCTAAGCCATTCCCCTTATTCCTTTCTCATTTTTATTCTTTTGTTTGGTTGGTTTTTGAGGCGAGGAGTAGTCATTCCAAGCAACGGCTATTCCCAAAATCTTGACTTAGTCATTCCTTACCTTTCCATGTCAGTCAAAAATTTATTGGATAAAAAGTTTCGTATTCATTGAAAATAATTACAACTTATAAATAAAAAATTAAAATAAAAAATTATATTAATAATTTAAGAATACATTATAAATGTCAAAATTTTTAATGAAAATAAAAATTAAAATATTTAAAAATGAAAATACATAAATAGAAAAAATAAAAAATTATGTTAATAATTTAATAATAAATTATTAAAATTTTAAAATTTTAATAAAAATAAAATTAAAAGATTAAAAAGGAAAAATATTATTAAATTATAAAAATAAGTAATTTTATTTAGATTATTAAATTATAATAAAGAGAAATTTTATAATTTTATTATTTATTTCTTAACTATTTTAAAATTAATTTTACCAACCAAATATCAAAATGAATTATACTAATTTCTAAGGGATTTCATTTTATAAATAAGATTAAATAATAATTATTTTATTTTATTATTATATGATAATTATTCTATTTTATTTTATTTCATTCCACTAAATGTGCCGTAATTGTTATCAATAAGTCAAACCACCGGCAAATGCATCTCCATCCTGGAGTAGACTCTCTACCAAGTGTCAACCAAGAACCATTCCATGAACCACCAATCATCCACACCATTGTAAATTGAAATATTTCTTCCTCCAGGCGACTTCCAAGTATCCAAACCTGTTGCTTGAATCGGTTCTCCTTCACAAAATAAACTGCTCAAGATCTCTCTCCTTGTGACCAAGCAATACTCGATAAGTTGAATGGTGCAGAGCTTATACATACATACATAAATATAGCACAATGGTTATAATTAGTTTGGGTTTGGTCAACTGATTATATGGGTTGTTATATATCATGATCCACATCAACCTGTGTGAGGTATTATCCGTTTTGATCTGTTAACTTCGTGGTTTCATCCCACCAAAAGGGATCTCACAAATTAAAAGTGATGTGAACCCTTATATTCCCAATATCACTCTAACACATAATTAATACATAGCTAATGTGGGAGTCATGAGACCATTATCTTGACGATGTAGGATTCACGTCCACATGAGGATTGTGACATCCTCCCCCACTTCAACAAGGATTCATTGTTTTCAATGGCACATTGCTAGTATTCAAAGTCCGCTCTGATACTAATTGCCACGGTACACATTAACCCTTGTGAGATATTATTCGTTTTGGACCGCTGGTATCACAGTCCACATTAACCCTTATGAGGTATTATTCGCTTTGGACCGCTAACCTCACAATTTTGTGCTATGGAAGTATTATCTTGACGAGGTGGGATTCACATTCATGCACGGACTATGACATCTTCTCCCACTTCAAAAGAATCCATTGTATAGTATTCAGATATCGCTTTGATACCAATTGTTACGGTCCACACCAACTCCTATGAGGTATTGTCCGCTTTGAACCGCTGATCTCACGGTTTTATCTCACAAAAGACATTTTACAAGTTAAAGGTAGTGTGAGTCCTTATATTTCCAATATCACTCTAATACATAATCAATGAAAGATTCATGACTTTCCTCTCCAGGATCATGACATCTATTCTTACTCTCTATTGGGAATATGAGACTTTGTGGCTTATTCGCTAAGAACATTATCTCTACGATGTGAGATTCGTATCCACACGAGAATCGTGACACTACAATATAAAACATCAAAAAAAATAAATAAAATGAAAAAGAAACTAACAATTCATGGTAAAGTTTAAACTGAAAACTTTTGCTTATCGATTTTGTCCTCAAGTATGTGTTTTATGTTGGCTTGGTCTTTGTTTTACGGGGTGAGATCAAGGATGATACAGTTGTAAGCATGTGCTATGCTGTGGGCGGTGTATAAATTAAAGGTGGTGTTTTTGTGCTTTAATTTGTATGTTTGGGCCTTGAAAAGTTTATTGAAGTTGAATTGGTGTGGCTGCTGTCAAGGGGTGATGACACATAGGCTTTCGGGATGGTGAACTTGTTTGGTGGTGCGAAGGATGGTGCTGGTGGTGGCATGGATCCGAGGTTCTGCAGTTGAACAAGGAGAGGTCTAAAATTGAAGGAACGGTTTTGAGAAGAAAAGTGTGCATGCGGTGTATCTCACTTCATAGGACTCGGAGTTAAGGGTTTTGAAGTGAAATTTCTATTTTTAATAGTTATGGATTTAAATTTAATTGTGATTAAAACTTAAACTGATTTCAGTAATTTACCCAAATTTACTTAATAAAACAGTGATGCTCGTCAAAGGAAGCTCACAGTGGCCCCCAATCTTCGGTCTGAGGCTTCTTTAGACAGCTCAAGGTAGGTGATCGAATTGATAGATATATTTTGTAACTTTTTTTTTCTAGAATGTATATTTATTAGTAAATCAAAATGTTCAAATCCAACCTCGACTAAGCTTTACCGATAATATATGAGCACTCAGCCTGGGTCAATGGTCAAAACCTACCATCCCAAATTATTAATTTCTCCAGAGAACTGCACCAATTATTTAAACATGAAAAGTCAAATAAATTAGTTGTTAGTTGCATATATAACATAAATGCCTCTCCGTTCTCAACTTGTGTTGCTGGCTGGTTGCTCTCAGGGGCAGCTCGCTGTGGACATTAATCAGATCCGACAGACACTGCGCAGTACGTAGTATCCACTCTTCCTCAAGTGATTGGAGATTAATAGTTGCATTTTCTTCAGCTGTTAAAGGACCTGCGAAAATCGCCAACTTAGGTAGGCCTTTAGCAGAATGCCATTTAGCTAAAAGATTTTATTAAAGAGTTCCTACAATTAATTGCTGCTGTGTGGGAGAAAACCAAAGCCTGGTTGCTGGTTTAAGATTACTTAATTTGGGAAAAAGACACTGTAGAGATAAAGATTAATTCCGCGTAATGAGTTGGCATTCATTGACAATTCAAGCAGCCGTTTCTTCTAAGTTTCTTAATACTAAACCCTGATTTTATTGGTTGACCTAAAAGGTCATTATATAATACAAATATAAAAATCTATTTGCTTCGTTGGCAGGGGCGAACTTTATTGTTTTTCTGTGTTCTTCTCTACTTCTTTGGCAAAATGCAGATCAAGAAACTGCCACTGTTTCAACCTCTGTCTTTTCTCCTCTTTCTTTCAAATCTTCTCCGTTTCTCCCATGCCGATGTTGGCACTGCTGCCCAGTACAGCCCCCCGTATTTACGTGAGTACCCTCAGGTTCAATTCAAGCTGCAAAACCTTCAGCCCTTCACCAATTTACTTCATCTCTCAATAATGCTGTCGCTCAAAACTTGTTTTTTGTTTTCCTTTTTGGATTTGATTATTATGTGCAGCGACGGCGTGCTATGGTGATGACCAATCCCAGTTTCCGTCGACCAATTTGTTCGCAGCAGCTGGCGATGGGATATGGGACAATGGAGCATCGTGCGGACGGCAATACCTGGTGAGATGCATCAGCGCTTCACGGCCTGGAACTTGTGTCCGTGACCAGACTATCCAGGTCAAGATTGTTGATTATGCTCCCAATGCGCAGTCTCCACCTTCAGCTTCATCCACCACCATTGTCCTATCCGAGACAGCTTTTAGTGGAATCACCAATATAGCAATTGACTCCATCAACATAGAATTCCAACAGTAATCCCATCTCCTTAATATATATTGCTCTGTGCAAGATTTTCATTTTGAAAATTTAGTCATTGTTAATTTCCTTCTCTTTTTCCCCATATTGAAAGTTCAAACTTCTCTGCTTCTTCATGCAGGGTATGATACGGGGGGGTCTAGTCTCTAAGAAATTACATGTGTACCCTTGAGTTCACGGCAGGGCGAGGAGAAAGGAAACATGATCTGCGAATCACTTGGAATAGTCAGAAAGAAATTTGATTGGTTGAATGAGATTCTTCCTTGTCATTGTCATTAGTAAATGTTTATGGCTTTTTCCATTACTCTTCGTTAATGTTCATATGCATTTTGATAAATAAAAAAAAAGGATTCTTTCATATAGTTTCATTGTCATGGCTCTTTCTCGTGTGCTTCTCGCCTTCGGAAGCTTCCGCTTGAGCTAGGCATTATGGCGTAAATTATACCTAAAAACCTTCACCCCAAGAGAAGCATAGCTCACATCATGTTAATTGGAAGACTAGAAAAGAAGAATCAGTCCATATATGTCGCAATCGTGGATAACTCTACGATAGAGAATTTTATCACATTCTTTGATGATGATCCCCTACGTTATCATTACATAGAAATGGCCATATCTATAGTAATTATTGCTCAGTTTTTCCTTTTGGATTTGGCTATATGGAGGAATCTTAGGCCCTAAAAATGCAATTTCCGTAATAATTATTCATACTCGAAAATAGGAAAATCTCATCTCTTGAGAGTCAATCCTAAGTTATACACAAAAACACATTCAATTACTCTATCCAAACCTATTTGTTTGTTATATTTGTTTTAGAAATTTTTTGGGTTAAGACTTCGACCATTATTTTAAGAATACAAAAATGAGAACACGTTATCTTCTTTTTCTTTATTAAGTTATATATTTTTACTGTCAAAAACTGATTAAATAAATTAATTTCAATTTGTCGAGATTTTATGTCCACACAAAGGTGAACACTTTGTATAGTTAATGACCGACTCTTTTGAGCACCAAATATCCCTTTCTGTTAAGGGATAATTTTCTCTGATTTTTATTTCTCTTACGTGGTTACTTGATTTTAGTTACAAATACATTATATTTCTCGTATAATATAAAAGTAGTTTTACAGGATCATGTTCCTGCATAAAGAGCAATGAATGAGTAGAACTTTCATACAAAAAACAATGAATGAGTAGATTAACTTGTTTAGCTTAAATATGGAAACAGTTAAGAGATTTCTCTTTAACTTTTTCTTGAAATATAAAGAAAAGAAATATGTGACATAATGCTTAGTGTCATTGAGTTTCACGGTGCCACTAAACCCTAAGTTTTTGCCGATTACCCCAATTGCCCCAATTGTAGTGGGTTAATGTGTTCTTCCCATGGTGAGCGTGTTCTTCTTACTAAACCCTATTTTAGATAATTACTTTTAATTAAGCAACCGCTTATACATGATATATATTTATATATATATAGAGAGAGAGAGAGAGGGGGGGGGGGGGGGGGAGAGAGGGAGAGCTTGGCAATTTATCATAAGGACATTAAACTCCCTCTCTAAGATACATTCTAAAGCTCTCTCCATCGTAATATGCTCTTCCTCTACCTTTCGTTCTATCTTACTCTCTCCCTTGCTCTGCCACCTCCTTATATTTTACCTTTATGCATTATCACCTAATACAGTATTTAGTACTTATAAAACTACTCCAATCTTCTTCTTTGCCACCTTGAACAAATCTGATTTTACTTGTTATAACAATACCTCTCTCTCAATCACAAAGGAACCCTTCGTTAATCTTGATTTTTGTTTCATTGAACAGAAAATATTTATTTTTTAAACAAATCTTCCAATATCGATTCTGGCTTGCATAAGCAATAATGCCACAACTCAAGAAGTCTTAAGGTAAGATACACCTAAGTCTTTGAGATATTATACTTATTCAACTCAAATTTATTAGTTTTTAAAATAGATATCTTGTCTCAAAATAATATCTTTTGCAAGTTTCATAAGTCCTACCATTAAGTCACCGTTTGACTTATCGTAAATAAAGTCACTTACTTATCCCATGATACTCATTTTACCCTCATGAAACAGAAAAATATTAAGATAGCGTTTGATATGTGAGAAGTGGGAGTTCATTTCCTGTAATGTGTCAATAGCATTTGGTATGAGAAAAATGATAGCACACTCCCTACAATGTATCTAATTAAATTACATTACAATGTCTGTTTGCAACAGACCACCGCAATGTAAGATTACAATGCAATCACATTATAGTCAAGGGATGTAATGTGATTACAGTCTAAAATCAATGCAATCACATTACATTGTACTCTGCAATTTTATTACTTTGTTAAAAATATTTTATAATGTTATAATTAAAATAAAATATATTATATAAAAATTAAAAATTAAAAATTAAAATAAATAAAATATAAGAAATTAAACTTTATATAATATAGGTAAAAGAAATTAAAATGAAATATATAATATAAAAATTGTATTAAAGAAATGAAAATAAAATATGTAAGATTATAATAAGAAATGAAAATAAAATATATGATATTAAAAATATATTTAAGAGATGATATTATATAAAAATTAACAATAAAAAATATAAGTATATTAAACTTTTTTTTTAATAAATAAGAATAGTTTTAAAAATTAACATTACATTTTTAGTAAAGTATTTGTAAACTAAACGCTATAATATTATCTTCGTTTTATTTTAATTATTATTTTACTTATATATTAAATATTAAAATATTATTTTTTTTACAATCACGTTACTTAGATTTAGTACTTTACAATGTAATATAAGTATAAGTAATATGATTATAAATAACATAATTACTAACAAATAATGTAATTGTATTATAGAGTACCAAACGCACTTGAGTGTAAACAATCTAATAAAGAGAGAAATCATGGATTCCTTCCTTGCTGCCATGTTTCCCTGCGCCACTTATCGCCTAAATTCTTCACCTACATACTCTAATATTTTATTTTAGGTTTTCTCTGCAGCTACTGATCTTGGAGACTAAAAGTCAAACAGAGTTTAATGGACGGGAAAGGATACTTCCTCCGCCTCTTGAAAATTTTCAAAATCTTGGCTGTGACGGAGAAGGCGTTTATCGCAATAGGCGCAAGACTGATGAAAGTGAACGCACAAAGGAAAGCATGTTCAAGGCCTATAAATTATCCTTTTGAAGCCACACGTCCAAAGCAAGATGATGCTTGGGTTCTCACCATAAAAAGTGGGGAGCATGATCACGACCCTTTAAAAGATATGTCCAGAGCATCCTTATAGTCATCGTTTTACAAAGGAAGAAATTAGGCTAATCAAATTAATAACTGAAGCTGGTATAGAACCACATCAAATATCCAGACGAGTTACAGTCAATTGCAAGGCATTTGTACAACCTTAGAGAGAGAAAGCATGTACCTACTCTATTTTTGCACTGAAAATACAAAATCTTCCGATTAGGATTTGAAAACGTCAAATTACATTCGATTAAGGTTTCACTTGTCACAAATGATGAAATTGATCAATGTTTTTCTTTGGTTTTTTTATGTAAGGCAGAGTCCGCTTTGCCTTTTCTCCTCATTTTAATTTCCCATGCAAATGAGTTTCAATTTTCCTGATTATTGTTTCTGCAACAAAGTAATTCAATATACTTGAGTTTTTGAGTTTTGGGGTGTAGGATGGATGAAGGCATGAAGTAATCTGGAAACAAGAAAAACACAAAATTAATGAGCTTGGATTTTAGGGTTTAGGATTCAGATTTAGGACGATGATGAAAAAAAAAAATTTAACATGTGAATGAATAGTATAATATGATTTTTAAAAAGGATTTTGGTGATTTAGGGTCATGAGTAATTCAGTAATTTTTTAACATCGGTTAACGTTGTTTGCTGTTTTGAGACAGAATATCTATTTTAAAATCAAATGAACTTGAGATTAATTAAGAAGAAATAAAAATTTTGGTGTATTTTTATTTAATTTTTGTTCATATACTTTTTTTTCTTTCCTAAATTAGGTTCTTTATGCGTTTGAAAATGAATGCTTTCCTACCACTTTTTAATTTTTTTTTCCTTTTAGATTCACTTAAATCTCGTGCTATGCTGCTTTTGAAAATTTTTAAGAGTTATTTGGGATTTTTCGAGCTTAGGTATGGACTTTATTATTCTTTTTAGTAAATTATTTTTTTTTTTCAAAATATCAAACTTAATCCCTTTCAAAATGAAAGCTTGACAAATGAGAAGCACACGTGCTTGACATGTACTTATTAAAATGTTTCTAGATGGTTACATAGCATTTTACTCCTCATGTGTCAAATTTTGATTAATTGATAGATAAATTAGTAATTTTTTTAACGTGTGAAAGGGCTCTAACTGTATTTGACATACAAAATGAAAGCTTAAGGACTATGTTGAACATTTTTTAATACAAAATCAAATTAGACTATATGACAACTATAGCTATCAATAGCCGAAGTTCATGCATGATTCAAAGCAACAACCAATGCAAAAAGAGAAGGGAAATTTGGATCCGTTTCCACTAGAAAGACCGCCTACTCATTTAGAAATTGAAGACTAAATGCAGCAAACCATGGAAAAAAATTTCACGTAAACCAAATCTTAAGTAGATAAGAGAGAGATTACAATTTTATATTAGAGAAGGATGATTTGCAAAGGAAAGGAGAGCAAAGGGAGGTTGATTAAGAAAAAAGAGTATTTTTTGAAAATTGAAATATTTTTAAAAGAAGATAAGAGAAAGCTTTTCTTTAGAGTTTTTTATTAATTTTTTTTTAAAAAAATTATTTTTTCTTAAAAGTTTTCAAAAATCTTATTTAGTTTAGTTTTTATTTTTAAAAGATAAATAAATTAAAAAAAATTAAATTAAATAAGCACTTAATTAGTATATTTCCTCACTTTAAAAAATTTTTCTCATAATTCTAAAAAGGTAAAAATCTTTTATTATTATCACTATTATTTATAAATTTAAATTGTGAACTCCACTGGAGAAGGATCCACAACGGACTCTTTGTATGGATTATAAGGAAGTACTAGTAATAGAGTTTTAACTATGTTTATTTAGTAACTAAATATGAATAGTGAGAAAGAAGATGTGACAGGCTATTATTTTTCTCAAGTTACCTATGTCCTTTTTGAACATGTAAAAGTCTTGTTTATTGTGTCTTATGCGGATGCATGACAGTTGTGTAACACCTACTACTTGTCTACTTGTTCCTATTTTCTGCAAAAAGGCCAAAGAAAAAACAGATGTTTCCTATCTATGGGTTGACCCAAGGGCCACTAGTGTAAGACCCTTTTTTTGGTGCAACATTGTATTTCTGACATATTTTCTAGATTCTAGATAGAATGTGTCGAAAAACTTGTGGGAAGACTGACCTGACATGTTTTCTGCCCTTTCAAACCAAGCGAGGCAACCACTTAAACAAGTGGAAACCAAGTCAGCTCGTAGTCAACACGAGAGACAAATGGAGTCACGGAAATTGGACCACTTTGGTTATTATGGGCTTTTAACTGCGAATCCTGCTGTCGCTGCAATGATGAAGACATGAATGGAAAAATCTTTAAAATTTGCGGAGTCCGTCTTTTCTAAGGTACTAATATCTTGATCCATGACGTCGAGTTTTTGTTATAAAATATTGTCTACACAATACAATACAGATTGAAACTCCTAAAACCTTTAAATATCAAATTTTAAGTCTCATTATCAATGAATTCACTTGGACTAAAGCTTTCCCCCACCTCAACTCAACTGATCCATTTATAACCTTACAATAAACATAGAGCCAATGTGTGGGTAATTCAAATCTGTCTACCCATGTCCCAAAATTATCAGTATTGGGTTTGGTTTTTTGTTATGCCTGTGCCATGTCACAAACATGCCCAAACCATGTTACAAACACTCCTAATTTTTAGTGCATCGTAATTGTTAAAAGTAAGATTTGATTTTTTAAAATTATATATAATTTTTATCATTAAAAATTAATTACAGAGTACATTAAACTCGTACTTTGATATATAAATATAATTTTAAAAATTAATAATACATTCCTAAAACAAAACCAAGATAAAAACTAATAATCCTTCTAGCAATTTGATAACCAACAATCATTTTATCAATAATTACATTCTATTTGAATCATGAAACAATAAGACACTACACGTCATCTTAATATGTAATATGAATATATGATTGTAACATTGAATGTATGTAAAACTTAAAAATAGACTTTGTAAAAGTCATTCTTTTGCTCATAGTCATAATTGTAAACATTATATTTCATTAAAAAAAAGGAAGAAGTGACAAATTATTTTATTTTGATTTGGTAAGATGGAAGTAAAAGAAAGAAATGGAAAATTGATAGATTTTCATTTTTCTCAGAATTTCTAATCTAATCATTTCAAAGGTGATAGAAAAAGTATAAAAGATTTCTCCAACTTAAATTAATAATTTTATTCTTAACGTTCTTCTTCGTACCAAACATAATCTTTCCTCTATTTTATTTTATTTTTTTTATATCCTCCATTTTCCTGCCTTCCTCCCTTCCCATCAAACATAGTGAATTCAAAGCATAAATTCATCAACGTCGTTTCCCTCAATTCCTCGTTTGATCAGTACCCAAAAAATCGTTACTAGAAAATTTTGAATCCAAGGCAATGCACTTGCTTTCTTTAGTGGGCCTTACAAATTGTGGCCGAAAATCAAATTTGGTTGGGCCCAAAATTGCCCATATCGAAACTCATTAGTCCACTGCCATTAAAGGAGACAGAAATCGATGTGCGCCCGCCACCTTGGAAAGACCAAACCTCCACGAGTAAAAACAAATCCTCTTCCAAAGCAAAAACCAAAACGCAGAAGGAAAAGTCATACTCTCTCCATCTCATATTCCTCTCTCAGTTTCTCGCCCAACTCCAGGTACATTACTCACTTCATTTCATTTAATTAATTAATCCATCTAATTATCTACCATAATTTGACCTTTTCAACGAATCCCTAATTTCAATTCCCTCAAAACCAAATAAAATTTTTCTTCCGCAAATCTCTCTACTTTTTGTTGACTTAAAACATTGGATTTTTATGATCGAGTGATTGCTAAAGTCGGGAAATTGATATTTGGCTAGGGTTTTCTTTTTCGATCAATGACGGGGGAATTGCAGCTAGAGCCAGCAGGTGCACGAAACCCTAGTGACTCTGATCCTCTGTTAGAAAACCAGGCCGATTCGTTATCCTCTGCGAGTTCAAGTGAGATTAGGAGTGAAGATATTGAGAATGTTTCTGCTCCTTGTTGTCGCATCTGCCTCGAATGTGATGGCGAAGAAGGTAAACTTGCTTCTCTTTTTTTTTTTTTTAATGTTTAATTATCGATCTAAGCTTTTTAGCTTAAGTTTGTGAACTGTAATGTGATGATGTTAAATTATGTTAAGTTGTAGGAAATCATATTGTACATGGATATTTTTGTCTCATGGTTCTTGTTGAATTTACAAGATTATTATGTATATGAAAATTTTGCCCTAAGGCTTGTTTCATTCGTGTAGATGATGAACTGATATCTCCATGCATGTGCAAAGGCACCCAGCAGTTTGTTCATCGTTCCTGCCTTGATCATTGGCGTTCGGTAAAGGTAATTAATCTTGTTCTATAACTGGATATGAAGGCTAAGTTCTTTAGTTATGTGTTAAAGTTTCTGTAAGTACTTGGTAGTTGATCTGATGTGGGCCTTTTCCTCCTCTTTTGATAGGAAGGATTTGCTTTCTCCCATTGCACAACTTGCAAAGCGCAGTTTCACCTTCGAGTTGAATTGTTTGAGGACAACTCTTGGCGTAAAATAAAATTCAGACTTTTTGTGGCAAGAGATGTGTTTCTTGTGTTCTTGGCTGTACAAACTGTAAGTCTCCTTAATTTTCTATCAGTACATTCCACAGGCTTGTATGGTTACTGCATACCTGCTAATTAACAGCCTCTTACTCTTCACATATATCTGTCATTATTGCTAATTTTGATTTGTGTATGGGGTGATCACTTGCTGGGTTAAGGTGGCACCTACTTCTGGAAATCCCTGCAACTTTTAGTAAAAGTGTTCATATTTTTTAAACAATTTCATATTTTCATTTGTGTTAGCAAAAGTGTTTAGATACTTTAGAACAAATTCATATTTTTATTTCTGTTAGCAAAAGTGTTTAGGATGGCATTTTGAAAAGTTCATCATGAAAATTTTCATTTTACCGTCTATTGAGAACTCTTGGCTACAAAGCTCTCTCTAATTTGATTTGGGGTGGCATTTTGATCTTTTGTTTGGTGTTCTATGTTGGTTAAATTGCTGAGGCTATTGCATTCCTTGTCATGTAACTGTAGGCTTTAAAAACATTTCTTTCTCATGAATCATGATATTTGAAGGGGTATAAATCCACAATTTTTGGGTTTGCTGTAGGCTATGTGTGTGTGTATATGTGTATTTTACATTTTTAGTTGGGAACATGGGATATCTTGATTTGGTGGCCCACATTTGAGGATTCATTTACTGTTCCTAGATCTGTCTGCATTAGCCTCTTTCTAGATGTGGGTACTTTGCAATAATTTTTCTCAATACTTTAATCTAGATGTTGTCATAATACCATACTAGAATCAGACTTCTTTACATGGACACATTGTAAATGGGAACTGTGTCCAAGTACCTTAATGCCACCAGGTTCATAGATTTGCCTTTCTGTTGATGGGAAAAAGAAAGGAAAAATAAAATTGAAACAAGGCAGGGCCTGGAAGGGTGGAAGAGGTCAATAATCTTCGAAAACCTTCTTCTATCCAAGCCATTAGGTATTCAGAAGTCAGAAAGATTGAGAACTTGAACTCATCTGATTTATTTATCCTCAATTTTGCCTTGAGATGATCATTATAATGAATTTATCTATTCTTCAGCTAATTGCTGCTATGGGAGGCTTTGCATATGTCATGGACAAAGATGGGGCTTTTCGGAAATCATTCAGTGATGGTTGGGATCGCATACTGTCAAAACATCCTATACCATTTTATTATTGCATAGGTAAATTTCCCTAATTCTCTGTTTTTTTTCTCTATTGTTTAAATATTTTCTGCATTAACCACACTGTTCAACATTCCTGTCTGCATTGTTATAGTTTAGTACATGATTTTGGCAGCATATGCCAATTTCCGTTGTAGTACCATGAGAAACTTCCTAT
>NW_018397256.1:8255262-8302301 GCF_002168275.2 Theobroma umbraticum | reverse complement strand
AGAATTTCCTTGAGCAAGACTATGTTGTTTTGCTCAGCAGCAGTGCATGCATAGTGACCTACATCTCCGGCATTGATGTTTGCCCCATTTTCCTTTAGCAGTTTGGTTACTTTATTGTGGCCAGCTGACATTGCCTCCCATAGTGGTACAATTCCTTCCGAGTCTGCACAGTAAAAAAATAAACAAATCAGTTGAACTGCAAATTATTTCTTGAATCATATCCTGCTGTGGGATTAAAAAAAAATGCTTGAGGAGGATCTTAAAGGTTTTGACCAAATAATTCAAACTATTTTAGCTAATCCATCATAATTACAGAATTATTTGAAATACTGAACATGAATTCACAAATCCATAGACTTATAAACAGGACATGTTAACCAAGAAAGGAAAGTCAACTATAACAAGTCTTGTCAAGATAATTTTGTTTGACATTTTAGGGCTAATTGTTTAACTAAATCATAGAAGGTGCCAAACATCTTATCAGAGACATTTTAAATAATTTCAGAACTATTAAATCAAAAAGAGTACTATTTTTTTTAGCAACTATCACAGAAGGATATCTGATACATAAGTCATACAAATAGCAGCTCTAAATAAGAGAATAAGCTGGTCAACAAAAATATATTGGCATGATTTGGTCTTCATATTAAGAAAATAATTGACCAAAAATTTGATGATGATATCAAAGAGTTGCCACTCATTATTGAAACTAAAAGGGCAAATAGAGGAGAAAAAAATGTATCTCTCGCAGCATAGTAAAGCTTCTGCATTTTTACACTCTTTCATCTGCAAATCTAAAGAGAGAAAAACACCCGAGCATTTAACTCATTGATTGGTGCATGATCCCCCTGGCTAGAGAGAAGGGTTCGAATCTCCTTCCCCCAATTAAAAAAAAAAATCTAAAGAGAGAAAAGTTAATGACATTAAAAAGGAGTCATACAAAAAGAAGACAAGTCAACCACTTAAAAGGAAATTAGAATTATTAAGTATACTAGAGTTTCAAAGTAGCAGAGCTTTTCTCTTTTACAAGAAGCAATGTGGGTTAACAAAAGCCAATCAGTATGTGCATATGTTTATTTATTTCAACAGGTAATATGATTTTTTTTCCTTAGCATGTGAAGAAGTCAACATATAATGTCGTTATTCATCCAAATTATA
The DNA here is from genome assembly GCF_002168275.2 of Theobroma umbraticum. Lineage (NCBI taxonomy): Eukaryota > Viridiplantae > Streptophyta > Magnoliopsida > Malvales > Malvaceae > Theobroma > Theobroma umbraticum. The sequence goes on along the minus strand of NW_018397256.1, from coordinate 8,301,143 downwards.
CCAAAATATAATATAATTTGACAAATAATTGGTGCGCATGCAATGATTTCACGGAAGGAAGCCACAATGGTTTAAAGCATAAATAAAAAATGTGGTAACATATTTTATAGATAAATCAATATTCTTGATAGCTATTGGGAAATATTTATAAATACTTAAAAGGCAACTTAAAGCTTCAAATTTCCCTATTTGATGATCTAATAATTTAAATCTGAAGAAAGAATTATCCAATCATTTTGAAGTGTTGAACCATGGAATGGGTGAGACTTGGGCATTTAAATATCAGAGATACAATAAATGAAATCAAAGACACCTGAAGGTATAATGAACCAAAAAATGCAGAATCGCCTAAAGGAAAACAAAATCAAGATCAACTGGTTTAAACAATAACCTGGAGAATACCTTTACAGTTAGGATTTGCACCATAATCCAGTAAGAGAATAACGCAGTTCTCACTTCCTTTCATTGCAGCTATATGCTAATTTTATACAAAAAAAAACAGAACGTTAAGGATTAGCACCAATGCCCAAAGAAGCTGGGGTATTAACCAAATTAAAAGCTAAAAAATTTTTCACAAACCAGAGCTGTTCTTCCATTGTTGTCTGACTCATTAGGATCAAGCCCCCTTTTCAATAGCTGATGCAACAACAAGTCATCTCCCCTGAGTGTGGCAAAGCAAAGATTGAGGGGTAGGTCCATTCTCCCACGAGCTAGCATGTTCTCTGTCTCCATTAAAACTCCCTCCATAATTGGGTCATTCATGTCTTTCAAATGCTGCCCCAAAAATGAATTCAAAGAGTTCAGTATAAGCAAACATTTATTCTCACAATTTTGGGTGATTTTTTCTGCATATTTCATCTTAAATGTCTATCTACAAATTTATAATGCAACAATCTATTGATACATTACAGTCTAGGCTGCAATAACTACAAGTTTAAAATGGATTTTGATGGATTCTATTGGTGACAACATTATATCTTCAAGTACAGCATGTATACCTGAAGGAGATTATTCATGATTATGGTGCCATCTCCAACATTGGCCTGAATAATGTTCAGGAATGTAGTACGGTTTAGCCGTAGTAGTTGGCACAATCGTTTTGTACGTACTGTAAAGAGTTGTGGCCTATAACAAAGCACTCCTATCTCACCCAAGAGATCACCTGTTTTTGCCTCTCCAACAACCTGAAACCAGTTAGCATTTAATTCATTAAGCATCCTAGACATGATTTTGGATTGATAAGGTGTGTTTTGAGTGACACAACGTGCCTGTTCAGCTCCATTTTTGAGAACCAATAGATCCTATATGAAAGCAATAGAAAAAATTAGGGACCACTTCGAGAAAAAGTTTAAATTTAATAAGATAACATACACAACAACAATCAACAGCAATTTCATTGTAAAATTTGACGTAGAGCATTTAATTGAAAAACAAGGATTTTGAACAAGAAATAAGTTTTTACCACAGCACCACTGACAAGGACGTAGAAATCTGTAGGTGCTTCATTCTGCAGGATGACATCTTCTTTGGGAGGAAAATATTCAGCTTTCATCTCTGAGACCTTAGACATTTATTCACAAAGAAAAGATATAGTTCCCACGTAGCTACAAAAAGGGGTAAAAGAAAAGAAAAATTTTAATACAAAAGCTTAGCAGGTTTATAGTGGATTACCAGCTGAAAAAGCAAGTCATTCGATACACCACGAAACAAGTACACCTTATCCATAAGAGAGTAGAAAAGATAGTGTGAAATGCTTGAACGGATAGCTTTAGGAAGGGAATCAAGAGTCTCTTGCTGCTGCAGCCCCTCGGAATCTGTCCTGAACTTCAGACATAAATGTGCAAGCATCTGATCCTGTAGGCGAGGCGGCAATTGGTTTCTTTGGGCAAAACTTGAAGCAGCTTGAATGGTATCCCTCTGATTGTCAGAAACACAAGCAAGCAAAGATGATCAAAAATAAATCCTGAAGTGGTGAAAATGGAAAGTAGAATTAAGGAAACTCAAAGTTGAAGCCCCTCCCCTTCACTCCCCCCCCAAACACACACTCACACAAGAAAAAAAATAATAAAAAAGTCAAAGGTAGTTGATTAGCCTGATAAACAATAATAATTAACTCACAAATCTTCTAGTTCGGCTGGTTCCATGGACAACCAAGTTTGTCATGTTTCCAATCAAATATGCTGTCAATCCAAGGTTGAAGAGCATGTAGAAAATGTCAAATATCATTTCCCTAGTATTCACAGGATGCAAATCCCCATAGCCAACAGTAGTCAGTGTAGTGATAGACCAGTAAATTGCTGTCACATATCGAATTGACAAGCTCTGTTCAAGGAAATTGTCTCCCAAAGATGCTCCAATCCATGTTCTTCCAGGATCATGATATCGAGCAGCAATAAGATAATAGAAGCATCCAGCACTATGAACCGCAAAAAGGGTAACCTACAAAAACCATCCAGAGTTCATGAATGCTGCATTGCTAGAAAAAATTTCCAGGTAAATAATCTCATTTCCTTTCCATTGTACTCACACAAATAAGTTTTGCACATCGAACCCAGAAGTAGTTGTAGTTCTTGTCTTTTTCTAACCTGTAAAAAACAAAAATTAGTCATGCCAAATAATAGTTTGCTCAAAACACGTGGGACTACATTGCAAGTGAAGGCAACAAACAAATTTCATTAATTAGTTAAAAAGCTAGCTAATGAAGGACAAAGCCTCTGTACCTGGAAAATAAGGCACTAACTCTGCGCAGACGCCAAAGGCGAAGCATATTAAATAAGCCATATGAACGCAATGGCTTAGGGGAAATCTTCTGAGCAAGTTCGGATGGTATTGTGGATATAATGTCCAAAGCCAACCAGGAACTGCCATACTTCCAAGCAATCTTCTTCGGATCATCAATGAGTAGATATGTAGTTTTATCAAGGTATGCAACAAAGAAGGTGAGAATAATATCCAGGGCAAAGAATCCATTAACAACATTATCAGTAACGGAGAGTGGTGACTCTGGTTTTTTAAGGAATCCAAATTCAAATGGTGATACCCAAGCTGTATAGACGACCAAAATAACCAGAAAAGTTTCCCATACCCTGCATGAATCAATTTAATTATGTAAGTTTCAGTCAACATTTATTGCTTTTGTGGACTTAGAATTCCGTAAAACCTTTCAAATCCATTCAAGTTCCTTCTATCATAGGCATCAACCAATGCAAAAACAACTCAAATTGCAAGTACGGAACACGTGATTGAAACCTGAAAGGAAAATGCTACAACTACCACCCCACCCCCAAAAAGAAAAAGAAATAAAAACCACGGCACTGCACAAGTCAAAAGTCTCAAAAGATTTCATCACATCAAGCCCCTCAATATGATATTAATATCATTCTTTTGGAAAACAAAAACGAAGGAAATTCTTAAACCAGAAATGAAGGAGGAGGTAGGAAAGGTAAAAACTTATGCTACAGACACTACAAATTGATTTCCATAGGAGTCAACCCTCGGATTCTCACGCCTCCAACAAAGAACAGCTTTAGTCTGAGTTAAGACAATTCAACAAACGCACTCTAACAACATTCAAAAAGACAAAACAGAAACACTGACTTTCTGAATACAAATCCATCATATTACAACACATGCAAAGAACAAACAACATTTTTCAACAGAAATGATTGTTTTATTGCTTTTTAATAATAAAGCTATTCACCACAGAATCAACCTGAAGGTCTTAAACAAAAAGTTCATAATAAGATACTATTCTCAAAGAGTTACACTTACAAAAGCAGTGATAGCTAAAAGAAACATACGAACAGAGCAAAATAGTGAAAGTAATACCAGTAACACTTTCAATCATTTAACCAGAACCCCATAAAAGATTCTGATTTCAGACTAGTCCTTTTCCATATACCGCAACAAGTACAACAAAATAATACTACTAATAACAACAAAAAATAAGAACAATAATGATAAAAAGAAAACAGCAACAAAAAGTCAAATGCCAAAAGAAAATAAAATAGAAAAAAATAAATTAAAAAAAGCCGAAAAGGAGCAAACTTTGCAATCCTAAATACCAACGAATGCCATTTTAATGTGAAATCAGCCTCATATGGAATATTGCAAACAGAAAACTAGCTTTGCTTTTCACGCCTAAAAAAAGTGTGAACTGAAGTAAATACTCACAAGTTAACATTAAAACATACAAAAAAGGCCAATTTTCTATTTTGTCTATAGCAAGGCTCACGAGATTCAATGCCGTGATTTCCCCAATTCCCTCGTTGAAAAGAAACGAAATTTATTATACGCATTGGTGACTATGACCCCTTAATAATAGACACTTAAGTCAGCATGAAAAAAAAAAAAGAAGAAGATGGCGATGCAGAAGGACCCAGAGTCCAAAACCAAGACAAAAAGCTGTTTGGTCACCTGTAACGACGATCATAAGGGGAAACAATGAATCTCCTGAGCTTGACTCTACGGTTACTTCTGGCTCCAAGCGACGGGAGAATCCCAGTCGATAGACTGTAATGACTACTATCTCTTGACAGATGCTCTATCTCTTCTTCCCCACATACTGACACCCGAAACATGCCTCTGTTTCTGAGACTATCCATCTTTCAAAGCCTCTCTCTCTCTCTCTCTCGCCCGGGTTCTTCTCCTTCGAAAACGCTCTTCTAGCCTCTCTATATATACGAGCAAAAGCATTGGGGGGGAGGCTTCCTCCTCTTACATGAAAACCTTCTTGTTCGTTCATTTACAGTTAATTGTCGTCTTACTAGCAAGATTTAATGAAACCTTTGGACAATTTTGCCCCTATTTATGGGACCCTTTGTCATTTTCCCTGTTTTGGTCTAAGCCGAATTTCCGTTTCACTGCCCGTTCATAATTGTACATTTTAGACCCTTTAACAATTTTTTAATACTCACATTATTATGGATTTAGGGCTACAATATCTATAATGATAATAATATTATTATCTTAAACGGAAAAAAATAAAAATAAAGCCTCGCAAAGAAATCTATTAACTTAAAATATTATTTTTAATTCTTTCAAGTCAATATTTATATAAATAAAAGAAAATCGAAATAATTAGAAAATGTTGAATTGTTTTTTTCATTAATTTAAATATTTATTTTATTTGTTATAAAATTAAAATTAAAATTAGTAATATTATTAAATAAATCAACAGTTATAAAAAAAATGAGCTTAAACAATTATTACAAACTAGAAAACATTTTTTAAATGTTATAAAACTTAACAACCTATGAGATCTAAATCTGTAGAATTTAGTTAGACTTGTTACAAAAAAAAATTCCGTAAACCAGGGTACAGCAGTGAAGGGCAACGCTAGTACAGCATATCCGTTTTGACCTTGTGGCCCTTACTTGTATATATAAGGAGGAGAAGACCGAAGAGGAACTTGCTTATAATGTGCAAACTCACGGCTCACCCGATGCGCGTGTATAGCACTTCCCATATACTTCTTGGACTCTGTAACTCTCTGGAAACTCACGTGTTTATCACGGGATGTGAGAAAATTCTAAACTAATTCAATCAGAGTTGGTGGATTTGATTTTGCTTGCCTTAATTAGATGATGGGCGATTTAATCTTTCTTGAATCCCAAATTGGGATTTGGGAACATTGTAATCACAATGGAAATTATTTTTTGAATTGGGTAATTAAGTTTAGATTCATTGCTATTTTAAAAATTATTTTTTTATTCAATTTACTTTTTTTTCATTAAATTCGAAAAGCAATCATCCATGAATTACGAAATTTTTTTCTATAAATATCATGATTAAAATCATTACATATAATAATTTTTTATTAAATTTGATATTATTTTTAATGAGATTATTTCATGATACATTTATAAAAAGAAATAAAAAGATTTAATTGCCTTTTTTTATATATGTATGAAAATCAAAATAAACCCATTAAATGCTTTAATGACAAAATAATTTGTTAAGAAATCATCTCATTTAACGTTGTGATTTTGAGTACTTGATTAAATATTGCTTTCCTTTTAAGTATTTTGTTTACCTTACAGTTAAATTTAAGTTATTAATGCTAAAAAGTAAGAGCTTGATTCTAGCTATGATTTCAATTTGACAATTTAAAAAAAAAATCACAAAAATTTTATTGAGATTGGAGGTCAAAGAGGCCACAAATCAACCCTATAAATTTTTGTTTTTCAATGACCAAGCCCTACAAATAAAAAGAAATATTTACTATTCTTTTTTCCAAATGAATTTCAAATTAACATTTTTTATATTTTTTTATCAAGGCTCATAAAGATGAGCTTAGTTTGCATTTTAAAAGTTGCCATTAATGATTCAAAATAACTTAATAACCTTGTGGTCCACAATGAGTAAACTCTACCAATTAAATTTATAATTTTTTTTTATTAAAAGTTTGTAATTGTTAATAATAGGTTCTCAACAACAACCAACATATGTGACTATCACGCAAAGGTGTGGCCTTTAATTAAAATGTTTCCCTAACATTATCTTTAGCTTTTAAAGTATTATTAGAGTTCAAAAACTCTCTTCCTGTACATTTTGAATAAATAATAGTAAGTACGAATTTTTAAATTTGATTAGCACTAATTTGATTAGCACTAATATTTATATGACTTATATTGTCTTATACATAAGGGGCATTGCAACTAAATTTTGGTTTTAATTACACTTTTTAAGTAATATATCTTTTATGTAACAAAATTTTAAAAGAGAGAGCTATTTATACTCTCAATTGTCCTTATAACTACATTTTATTTATAATATTATTTAAAATTCATATAGTACAGTCAAATCAACAAAATTATTATAAATAGTATATAAAAATATCATTAAAATGTTTTTAATTGCATATTTTAAAAATGTTACAGTTCTAAATCAAATTTGTTGCGGTGGGATAAAGTTTTTAAAATATTCCATTAATAGTTTTAGATGCTTACCGCATGCTCAAATGAGTGTAAATACAGAAATTATTAAACCTACATTACAAGAAATACTTAAAATGCATCTTGTGTATAAGATAATAATAATAATAATAATAATAATCCTATTTATAGTTGTAAAATCATTTATAAATTATAAATTATTTATATGGATAAGCAGCAACAAAAAATATATATATTCATACTTTATGCTAAAAAAATAATTAAAACGTGATAAAATCTAGATTCAACATATATAAAGAAAGCGCGTTCATGGATGAAGAAAAATCTTGTAACACTTTAAACTTCATGTTTAATGTGTAAGTTTAGTTCAATCATCTGGTTAAACAAATAGTAATACAGTGATTGAATGGTTTGTTTAATAATTCAATTTATTAAATGTAATAAATATAAATGACATGACAATCGAGCGAATCAAATTAGTTTTAGTTCAAATCTTTTTGAGTTTGAATCATTTCATATCACGAATCTAATCAAAAGATTTTTTTTTTTTTTGGATTGGGTCAATTCATGTCCGAGTTTGATTGTTGAGTTATTATAAATATATGTGTTGGTAATTAATAGAAACAGAAGCTTAAAAAAAATCGTTACTATTAGTGGAAGCTCAAGCTCAATAGTTAGATTATTAAAATGTTGAGTTCAAAAAACAAGACGAGAGGAGGGCCTTTTTGTCATGATCCTCCCAAAAAAATAAAATCAGCAGTGAAAAAGTCTTTTAAATGTGCTCGGCAGCATCATTATATGGCACTAATATTACAAGCGACATGTGTTCCATGACACGAATAAATGTCCACAGCGTCTCTCAAATCGACACTTGGTGGACCACGTAATTCTAATTTTGATAAAGAATTGAAGATTCCTTTTGCGAAATATTTGTTCACATACTGCTTATTCACCATTTTATTAGCTAAACCAATTTCCTATATAGAGAAAAATTAAGGCCTCCCAATTGGGTGCAGATATGTATTATAAGTCCTAAGAATATTTGATATGTGAATCAAAATAAGATATATTATTTAAAAAACTTATGAATCATTCAAAACAATTTAAAATAATTTTTTATTATATTTAATCAAGTTATTATATTTTTATTTTAAAAAATAAATTTTTATAATTAATAATTAATTAATTATCATTAATTAAAATATCACTTGTCATTCAATATTATACACCGATATAATATATTGACATATTATAGTAGATAATAACATGATATATTAATATGCATGATAATATAATTATGTGATATTTTTTCATATTTTATACCAATACCACGTTAGCATCACGTGCTTCTAAAATTATAAGTGATATCTTAATTGTTAGTAGTTAATTAACTATTACTTATAATAAATTATTTAATTTAAAATAAAATATAATAATTTAATTAAAAAGAATAAAAAATAGATATTTATTTAAAAATTTGTGAATAAATAAAAAAATTTAAAGCATTATTTATCAAAATAATCTAAATAAGCAATATTAAATGAATCTTTATACTACTTACACGCAATGCCATCACTTTATTGCTTTGATTTTCAAATGCTTTTCTAAAACGGTTTGGTTTGGTAGGTGTTTTACTTCTGCTTCCTTCTTCGACTTGTTTTGGTTATGATATAACAATTGACTCACCGACCTAATTGAAAGGAGGCCACGTTTGGTACGCGATCTCAGAAAGGTAAAATCACTCTTAATTTTTTGTACAAGGCAAGGCACGCCTTTTCAACTCATGGAAAAGTATTACCCTACCATCAATCAAATCTAATCCAACTAATTTTAACACCTTTAATTACAAGAAAGACCCTCCAGGGTTTCCCCATCCCGTCATCGGTCATCCCACGGGGGAGTGGAATCAATCTTAACAACCATGGACGTTGACTTTTGCGTAGCGTGAACTAACCCCAATGTCCCATGCGTCCAATTTGACCATTCGTCATCTCCAAAGGGCCTCCATTTGGTGAGAGACACTGGCTTTGAACCTGCGTCAGTTTGAAGGCTCCCATCCCGTTCCATTATTTAGAACCAAAAGAAAAAGCCTTAAGTCAATATTATTGAGCCACAAATAGCATTTTTGCCTTCTGAATTCCAAACATCCTCCATTTTAGAATGGACTTTTCACGTCTATACGGTGACTCGTGCAGGATAAAAAAGTTTACCTTGCCATCGTAATGCAAGCTTGTGGAAGGTGTGGAGGTTAATTGCCAAAGGGTTTAGACATCTTTGCTTCAATTAACAATCTAATCTATAATCTATTATATATAAATACATATCTGTTTACGTCAAGCATGCCAAATGACACGTAGCATGCCGAATGACTCTATATAGCTGTCTAAAGTCCAAAGGAAAAACATACTCTTTCTTTCCTGTTTAAAGTGCAAAGTCAAAACATAGACTATTTCTTTCCGAAAAAGAAGATAACGAATTTAACAAAAATAGAAGACTTTCTAAAAAAAAAATAGCATCCTTACTAGTTAATATATATGTAAATTGAATTTATATTCAGCAGATGCTTATTTTAGTATCGGGAATATATCTAGGAAGTAGATGTACATAATTTTTTATATTATGAATATGCAAGGGAAAGAAAGTCAACGTATAATTTAAGAAAATTCATATATTAATACTATTTGAAGAAAAATGGTATGTCCCAACGCAATAAATAAGAGTATGGATTAATTCAGATTATTTAATTTCATGAATACAAAAGAGGATGTGGAGCCATGGAATAATTTCTTGACAATATTTTCTTGGCGAAAATCACCGCCAAACTTTTGCTAATTCAGAGTTATAATTAGCAAGAGACACTGCAATTCCGTATGGATCTTAATTGAATATGGCAGGAGGACTGGAGGTTGGCAAACTTATGTCATGTCGCCGTCCAAACTGTTGCTTACCGACTTTGACTAATCGCCATAACCTTGACCTGTGTTTCCCAAGGATCGAAACGTGTCTGTTAGCAGTTAGGAGTAATAGAACCACAGGGATACATAATGGATTGTAGTCACTTATGACACGCGTGAACTTTACCATCAATGAGAAATGTGACTAAAAATCAAACCTAGTCTTCATTGCTTAGATTGGGTCCTTCTCACATTGAAGGAGCAGACAAAACAACTGCAAAAGTTGAAGGAACAACCAGTAAATGTGAAAGTAGGAATCATATTACATGTAAAGTGAAAAATAATTAAATAGGTAATGATGATTAGTAACTATGGTCTATAGTATTAACACCTAAACAAAAACATATTTAATTAAGGCCAAGGGGCCTCCATACAAATGATCGTGCACATCTTCTTTCTTAATAAATTAATTTTTCCTTACCCTCTGTCTTAACATTACAAACCATTAAAAGTGTAAGGTAAAAATATTATCGAATTGACTGACAATGAACAATCAGTGGCCAAATAGTTACGGCAGTTTGCAACCTGGGGAGGATTTTTCTGGTTGTCATCTTGTTGTCTCCAAACTTTCAAAAGCAATTCAGGCTTTGTCCAATAAAATGAACCCTTTCTGCCCCTTCTTTTTGAATATTCTCGAAGAGCCTGAGTTCAACTCTTTCAACTCCTCCAACTACTGTAATTGAGCTTTCATTTTCCAATTTTATACTTTATTGAAAGTAAATAGTAGTCCTAAACAGCAAGCTATCTAGGCTCGTCTCCAGTGCCCATGGGAAATCAGGAAGTAAAGTTCATATTGTAGAACATGCCAGCTATAATTTGAGCTATGTGAAAGCTGGTGCATAATTTATGATAGTTCTGCAAACTGCATTTAAGATTATGAGAATGCAACCGTTTGCAAGAACAAAGAAATATTTATTCAATTGGATGAACCTAAAAACAAGTGCAACTATGCATGAGTAAGATCATCAACTGATAAGGAAAATGAAAGTGCATGGCTAAACCCTGCCATACCCTACTATAAAGTCGTTTTATGCATCAAATTCGTGAGTAGTAATTCCGGTGCATGCGACGTTATTTAATTACAAGGGACGTTAATTAATTACAAGGGGATGCCTTGGGAAATGGGGTACGTCTGAAAATTTTCCAAGAAGAAGACATACATCATCCCTGACGACAAATGAAGTCGACCCCAAGGACATCACTCTCACTACGGGTAAGGAAGTAATATTATGGGTTTTTAAAATTTGACCTGCTTATCCAAATTATTTCCAATCTCAGACTAACCATTCTTTGTATTTATGCTATCAATAGAGTTCCTTCGGGATAGTATAGAAATTCTTTTATGGCATATTTAGTTTACGGAATAAAATGAAATAAAATAGAATAAATATTTTATAACAATAAAATAAAAATGTTATTATGTAATTTAGATGATAGAATAAAATAAGATAAGAATTGTTACAATAACTTATTGTAATGTTTGATTGGTAAAAATAATTTTAAAATAATAAATGAATAAATGATAAAAAAATAAAAATATCATCTATTTTTATTTATTTTAGTTTAAAATATTAATAATTTATCATTTATTTAAAATATTAATAATTTATAATTTAAATATTAATATTTTATTTATAACTTAATCATCAAAAATTAAAATACTAATATTTATTTATAATAACAATATTATTATGATTAAAATATTAATAATTTTAATTAATTTTTAAATTTAAAATCTTAACATTTTATAATATAAAATTAAAATTTTAGACTTTTTATTATAATAAGATTTATTTTTAACCAAACAAAAATACCCTTTATATAATTTAGTAAAATCTATACCAAATGACAAAAATAAGTAAATTTTTTCTTTCGTAATCATTTAATTTTATTTTCATTAAAATTTTAAAAGTTTAAAAGTTTAAAAATTTATTATTAAAATATTATTATTTTTTATATTTTATGTTTTTTTTAATTTATATTTTAACTGAAAATTTAAAATATTAATACTTTAATAAATTAACCATTAATATTGTTAAATATTAACATTTTATTTATAATTTAAACATTATTATAATTAAAATACTAAAATATTAATAATTTAAAATTTTTAATAAAAAGCATTTTAATCTTATCAATTTTAAAAGCTATTCCCCCAACCATAGAATAGCAAATCTCAAGAGAGAATAGGGATTAGTTAAGCCTTGTTCTTAGAAGATTTTGGAGATTAGTTATTATAAGAAGATAATTATTCCCCCAACCATAAAATAGCAAATCTCAAGAGAAGGTCGGAATTAGTTAAGCCTTGTTTTTAGAAGATTTTAAAAATTAATTATTGTAAGAAAATAACTATTCCTTGAACTATTTACCGACCAAACAAAAAACAATAATACATAGCAATAGAAGAGGAATAGCCTAAGTATTTCCCATACCAAACACGCTATTATAAGTTTCAATCAAGGACATGCTAGTAAATGGGGAATGGAGGAATTAGTGGGGTCCAAACTGATTTCAGGGACCCAGCATATTGAAGAAAACGTTCATTTGGAAAATCTTGTCTTTCATTGAAAGATGAAAAGTTAGACATTGTTGCATGTGGGGCCGTGGTGGCAGAAAAAAGCCTTGGTCTGGACCCAAGACACATTGAGACGGGGAATCATGCAAAAATGGACAAGTGCATGAATTTTCTATACAATTCCAACAAGAAAAAAAAGTTATTTTTATAAATGAGTTTCATATATAAGATATTTTTGAAAATAAGTTTTTACATATTTTTAGTTATTTTTAATTAAAAAATTAAAATTTAAATAAAATTACTTTTAATAAAATTAATTCATTTGTTTGACTTCATACCTCAATTTGAAACTTATTAACGAGTGTTCGTATATTTAAGTTCGTATCTCAAATCGATTTATATTTTTTGAGTTTTTTTTTCAAATTATTAATCTCTAAAGTATTTTTTACCAGAAAGAAAAAAATTTAAATATTTTTAGTATTTTGAAGTAGTTTTTCAAGCACGAAGAAAAACGTTTGAACGTTTTGAACATTTTTAAGTATTTTGAAATGATTTTTAATATGAAGAAAAACCTTTGAATATTTTGAGTATTTTTTGTCAATTAGATATTTTCGTTAATTATGTTGTTAAATGGCATATAGTGAATGGAACTCAGTAATTTTGGTAGTTTTTAAGTTTGGTGTAATAGGTTTTTGGACATTGTATGGCTAATTTTTAGATATTGCGCTACTAATTGTTAGGTATTGCATGATTGACTTTAGGTATTACGTGGTTAGTTTTTAAATATTATGTGACTAATTTTTAGATATTGCATAACTGATTTATATGGCATTGCGTAATCAATTACAAAGGCATTGTATAACTCAGGTATTACTTAAAAATCAGTCACACAAAACATAAAAACTAGGTATATAATACCTAAAACTAGTCACATAATGCCTAAAAATTAATCCTGTAATACTTAAAAATCAATTTTAACTCTTCAACTTTGGGGTTATGAATATACCAATAAACCCAATAAATTTTAACTCTTTAACTTTGGGGTTTATGAATATACCAATAAACCCAATAAACTCAAACATATTTTTGTTTTGTTGCTAAGCTAAGAAATTGTGCATTTCATAAAAGAGAAGTTATAAAACTCTATAATCCTCCAAAGCAAGATAAAATATATTTCACTTTTTTCACATCCTTTATGCAAAAACAAAATATACTCCCTTTATAAAATATTCCCGGAACAATTCAAACTCAACATCTCATAAAAAGAAATAAAATCTCCAACAAATATGCTTAACAATTATCCCAATTTCAAACACAAGAAAATTGTGAACCACTATAAAATCTATCAAACATGTTTTAGTTGTTCCTACTCGCTAAGCCCATCATCTTAACCAATCCGACCCACCTCATCAATACAGGTATTTTCATCCTAACCCACGTTTCGAGTCAAGTCATCACCAGAAATCATCTAGTTACCATATTCATCTTGTTGACTGTAATGAGCAAAATCATTGTTCATCGCTCTTGAGAACTCCAAGATCCACCATTCAAAAAATAAAATAAAATAAGAAAGAGTTTAATGTTATCTTTGCTACGAGATATACAAGATTTGACTAGAGAGAAATCAAATATTTTTTTTTGAAGGTAGAGAAAAATCAAGATTTAATTTTAAAATTTTTGTATAGATAGAGAGATAGAGAAAACTGAAACTCTTTTAATTTATCTGAAATTATTTAAAAGGTATTATTATCAAATTATGTCAAAAATTAATTAAAAATAATTAAAATTATAATAATTGATATTTTTAAATTGAATTTATGAAAAAGATTATCTCTCATAATATCTTAAAAAAAAAAAAAACTAATGTCTATCTTAAGTTTAACCCTGACAGGCCCTTACCCAAACAAGTGTACATGGTGAGCATCTAACTTAGAAGGGATTGAGGTTCCGTCTCCCCATCATCTGCTCGCTAGCTCAAACGCTCCTTAGCAAAAGAATTTTTAACTTGGGTCAATTTATACGTGCGGGTCATGCTTTCTGAAATAATTAGAGACTTCCCGATTGCTGTAGATAGTCTGATTAGGGAGAAAAATAAACTTGAAGACAACATGTTTTCTCCATTTTCCTTCTTCTCAGTGGCAACTAGATGACAAATCATAATTAAGCAAGATTTTCAAAAACAAGTTGACAATTGTTTCAACCTCTTGGAACGTGGATCCTTCATTATTGTTTCGTGCACTGAATAATTCAGATTCTTTCAACTACATTATGTACATTTCAATAACTCAGCCATGAATCTGATCAACACGACACTTAAAAGAGCAATAAGCCCCCTTCGAATTGGTAGTTTGATGTAAGCCCATAGCCTAATGGAGTTTATAGCTCTTGACACAATGGAACGACTTTCAACTGACCATACATAAGCAACTTTCAATTTTATGAATTCATTATAGTCAATCAATCGAGCATCATTCAAGGAATATTAATTAATCCATTTCAACAATCATTTATGCAGTTATTTATATCTTTTTAGTTACCTAGCTTGCCATAGATTGGGAAAGAGCCAAAACCAAAAAAGATTTGATTTACAGGCTTTTCGTATAGGTGATGAGAGGGCTGTGAGGTAGGTATCTAATAAAGCCACTTACTATAATTTTTCTTGTTCAACCTTCGTAGCGGTTGGCCGACCGAGGTGGAAAGAGAGACAGTGTCTTGACAGAGGCAGTACACATGACTCCTAAAATCTGTAATGAAATCTCAGAGTAGACAAAGGCATTCCCTAAAAGACTAGGAAACATGCCCATTGTGAAGATGCGTTGGACTCTTTAGGGCACGCATCCAGGACGGTTATAATCATCAAAGCCTACCAACCCATAATTCACGCACAAAAGCTAGGGCTACAAAGTCTAAAGCTACTTAAATTTTCGTTTGTCTGGTGCTGATCCGCATTCTTTCATGCTTGGTTGAATTATGGAAATTTGAAATGAAGGGGAAGATCGAATGGAATCCTTTCTACTCCCAATTATAATGGCGCACAAAAAGCTTTGGAATTTGTGTGTCCTGCTTGCTGCTGACCTTTTAAGGAAACCTCGCTCTTTGTCTAGCACTAGTTATAGTGTTCTTGTCAGGTTCCGTAGATCTATGACTAATTTAGTTCCTATAGACTATCGAGCTAATCCACAGACATGGGTTCATCAATTGTTGCCTTGACAATCAAATAAAGTATTATAGGATAATTAGAATATTTTTAAAAAATAAAATTTAATTTATTGATTATTTACTCATAAAAGAGATATAGTTTTAAAATATTTTTTTTTATACTTCAAAGAAGTCTAAATTAGTTACTTTCATATTTAGTTTTACTTACATACCAAGTTTAGATTAAGTAGACTATTATAAATAATACATTTAAAAGTCATTATAAGGTAATCAAATCAAGTTTCTCGAATCAAGTAATTCACTTGTGTGTAGATCATAAATATTTTATTTTTCTCTCATTGGAGTAATAATACTTATTTATTCTTTTCAATTTATTTTTATATATTTATTTGTTTCATGTATTCGCATCGTTCCACAAAGAACCTCGTTGAGGCTTGCTTAGTCTCATGAACACAAGATCATAACGCCGCATGGAACTTGACTAAAATTCTAAGCCCATGACAATTACACCATCCCACGTAATTAAAATAATAACAAAATCTTTCATACGAGAAATGACCCATTTTTTTATTTTATGAAAGGGTTATTTAGGAAAAAATTAAAATAATTATTTTATTTTTTCCAATAATAGTTATTCCATGGGTCATGAAATGAATTTAAAAAGTTTGAATGAAAATACCTTTAACTATTTTTATCAAGTTACTGCCCTATAAATTATAAAATCTAATCCTAACATATAAAAGCTCTTGTTCCAACGAAATAGTTATCTTATTTTCATTCTATTCCATTCCCTTAATCAAATATTAAAATTTTTTTATTAAGAGGTGTTTAAGGATATTTTTTAAAATTAGTTAAAGTATTACTTATTATAGGAATATTTTTGTGTTAAATATAATAGTTGATAGTAAATGTAATAGTATTTATGCATTGAAAAAAGATATTTACTGTATATGATCACCTTAAAGGGTGCCTTTAAAGCACTTATTAGCAAAATCCTTTAAAAATTGAAATAATAATGGAGGAAATGTGCAAATCAAGCTTAACCACTGAATTTGGGGAAGGATTAATTTTTTTGTTACTTTAGACCTAGGCAAACACTAGCTTATTGCATGGCTTAAATTAGGCTTGGGAGAAGAGTATATATTGGAGTAAATCTATTATGATTCCCTAGATTAATAATTAAGTTCAAAGAATTGAGACAAGTCTATCTAAAAAGTGAGTTTTATGATTATTCATTGCTTTGTTTGAATACGAAAGGATTAAAATGGTTTTTCATTTTTATTAACTTTAAAAGTTATTATTATATAATTTTTTATAACAAAATTCAAAGAACATCGATCGGTGCTTCCCAGCTCCTGAAGGGAGAGAAGCAGTAGATCTAGTGCTCTCTTGATTTTTTTTTAAATTATATAATAATAACTTTTAAAATTAATAAAAAATAAAATTATTCTATCAATATGGTCACAATATCATTAAACTAATAAAAACACTAATGATTGGTTAATGACTTGACCTATATGTTCAGCTAAAGATATTTTTTGAGATAAAATGTCTATTTTGAAAACTAATAAACCCATATGAAATTTCAATTAAAATTTTAAAAAATGAAAGTGTTTTACCTTAAAAATTAACCTTATTTAAACATACTATAGATAAAACATAAGTAATTGTCGATAATATTTTACTATCTTTCTACTCATTACTTACCCAAAAAAGATTGAGAAACGTATTCCTCTCTTATCTTTGTTATATGCTGTAAGAGTCAGCTCTAGCTCTATTATTGATGATTGATGCAGTGAACATTAAGATGCATTATGAAGCGATGCAAAATTGACTTTCATACTCAACATTTTCCTGGTAAGTGCCATTGCCCAAGTGCAAACATGTTGCATGCTGGTGTGGAGCTTGACTGCTTTGAGCCTACTGTCTCTATTGGGTACCACAATAATAAGGCCCACACGTTGAGTTTGGAATAATGATTTAAACCGTAGATGGACTAGTTCTGTCTTATCTTGAGAAATTGACATTAACCTCAGACAATGTTTGCCTTGCTTTGAGGGTTCTAATGCGTTTGGTCTTGCTTGCATGTGGGTTGGTTGGCGCAATGGTCACGGATTTCAGTGGACCAACGTTTGAAATATCTCTAGTTCACACCCATGCTTCTTGCAACTCACTCCAAGTGGCCAAGTGTAGTTATTATATATAAGGAATTGACCTAACAAAATGTTACGAATCTCAATGTCAAATCTTTCTGGGTAGAAGATTCTCCCCTTTATTGTTTCGTGAGAGAATAAGTTTCTTAAAATATTTTGCTTAATTCTAATAGTATTGAATAATATAGATTAATATTATAAAATTTTAATCATTTATATTTCAAACTTTATATTTTAAAAATACTTGTATTGATATATAATTATTATTTAAAAGTAAATAAAACATAAGTATTATGTAAAATGCACGTGACATCAAATATTAGTTTTAATATATTTATAAAAGTATGGATGTTGGTAGAACTTTTGATATGATGAAAATAAACATTTTTGTTGATTATGTTTCTAAATTATCATTTTAAATATTTTTTTATTATAGATATTAATAACACTTATCCTATTTATAAATAACAATCCTAATTCTATTGAAATACTTTTATGAAATGGATTTATTTGATAAATAAACAAGAGTGAAGAGCTCGAGTTTATGTTGAATTTCTATATCTTTAAAAGTTTTAATTTTACATTAAGGTAAAATGTAAAAAAAAAAAATTGTTAATTTGATATATTTTGCACATTGGATAAACTTTACATGTTCATGCAAATTTCTATTACCACGCACTTGATTAGTTTTAGTTATTGATACAATTGCAACTCTATATTCAACATGTAATTATGTAATTGAAAATAGATGAAAGAAAACAATGTAACTCTATGTTCAATATATAAGCATTATTAAAAAGTAGATAAAAACAATAAATATTCACATACAAAGCACATGATATAAAATACTAATAATTAATAGAATAAAATTTCACAACTTAAATTTGAACCAAAGTATTATCTTACTTAGAAAATTAACATTTAAGATGTAAAAAATAATGGATTAAATGAATCAATTATTTGAAGCAATAAAGAGCACAAACTTTGAAAAATAAAGTTATGATTGTGAAACCAAGAGAGGTATCCTCTAGACTCTAGAGTTTCAAGTGGATTAGACATTGTAAGATGAAAAGAATTCATTATATCTACTTGACTATACAGGCTATTTACATGACAGATACCCATTTTAATCAATCCATTTCATTGTGCAAATGACAGAAAAAGAAAAGAAGAAGGAGAGGATCCATTTCATTTGTGATAATAATTACGTGAGTTTGCCGCTGGTTGACTTTGGGAAGAGCTCAGATTCCTAGCCATTTGTCCTCTATGGATACTCCAAACCAATGCTTCTAAACCCCAAATATTTGACTTTTATGCCGGTATCTTAAGATAGAAGCCTTTGACCATTGGGATTGGGATTGCTTCCCCATGATGAACTATCTTTATATGGGTCCAAGAGAGATTTTTCTCTCGTTTTTTGCATGGGCAGGGACATTGAGATTATAGTTTTCCAAACCAACGAAACGATATCGTATCTTCAAGAAAAAGGGTTTAACAAAAGAGGCCCAACCTTTCACCGAGCCAACATTTGGGGTAAGGTCATCTTTCAAGTTTTTAATCATGAGACCTTGGGCCCAACATTGTCGCCCATGGAAACTAGAAAGCCCTCCTTCTTTGGTGTCTCTTTAAGCCCAGCCTAGTAAACGAAGTTAGGTCTCATTGGGCTTGGTCGCCCATTCATCGTCTTGTATTATCCTAGTATCGAAAGTTCATGAAATATTGACTAGCAAAATTCACTGCTCCAATAGGTGAACATAAGTAGGAACAAGTGATAGAATTTACAAGTTAATTTCACTATTGAGATGTTTTAAAAGATTTAGATTGGTGATTTAGATGTGAAGATGGTTAAAAGATCTTATTCTCAACATTTTTTTTTGAATACAAATACTTTATTTTTTCTCTGGTTTTTAAGAAACAAGTGATGTATTCTTAAATGTTACTAAACTCCATTGTCATTAAACCAAAACATATGTTTACTACCAAATATACATAGTGAGTTATCGTGTTATACCCATAGTCAACGTATTCTTATATAATGGATCAATGTTCTTCCATAATGAGCATAATCTCCTTAAACATGTTTTTCTCATGATGTCTAATAAACAATTTCTAAACAACAATTTTTAAGAAACCGTTTCTACTTTATGTTTATAAATTAAAAATTAATAAGAGACACACTATCTAACATATTATTGACTTTACGATATTCTCTCTAAAAAAACCTCCACTTACCAAATAGTCTATTTTCTTTTCTTCACTCCACAAAAGCACTTAAAAAAGACTTCAAAATTTGCTGCAATATTCTTTCTATCGCCTATAATGTATCTCACTTTCTTTGTTGCAACATTAATTTTCATTTTACCAAAAGAATCCTCTACAAACACCTTGTTGGGTCAAGTGGGGGTTAACCTCTCTCATTAGGAGGCCAATGGGCTACGTTAGAAGGTGGGCATGTATCCATCGGGTGTGATGTCTTGGTCGGTCAAGCTTGTTATGGCAACTCTTTTTTCTCAGTCCTTATCTTTTTGTCCCAGATAGCTAATGCTTGGCGTATCGACAATGCGCTTTGAAAGTTACATTTGCCTACTCAGAACAGACACAGAGCTTACAATTAGATGATTATGTGCAACTCTCACCTAGCAGTCTCGCCTCGTGAGTCCATTCTCATTTGTTCTTCGTCTACAGTGTACTACAGTCTTAATCAAACAATCTTATCCGAAAGCACATAGCTTCGCAGGATTGCATTATAGCGAAGGCAAAACTAAACACGATATATGATAAAAAAAAACTATATTTTGTCAATTTTTATATAAATTAGAGTGTTTAAACTAACATGCTTGATTAAAAACCATCCACGAAAATGGTAGATGTCACCATATATTAACTTAGGGTAAATAGTGTTCGATACGTCCGGCTGGGCCGAAGGTTGAAAACCAATCCTTGACCCAGAAACAACGGACGGCCATGGTTGCAAGTCTCAACTTGGAACTTGGAAGGGTGTGGCTCTACAGTCTAACCTGCCAATTGGACTGTTCAAATTTGCCAGCTTGATTTCCCAACAAAAAGACAGAGCCGGCTAACCAAGATAAGGACACTGGCCGGATACATACGAAGACATACCCCCTTGCAAATTTCTCCAGAGAATCCGCGTTTCCACCCCGTTGATTGAATGCCTCCAAAACACACAAAATTCCACATGCTTGTCTCGTGCACCCACGGGAAGCTCAGGAGAGGAAGGGTAGTGGGAAACTACCTTTTCTTAGCAAAGTTATAAAAACTCCAGTTTTTTTGAGCGTTTCAGCGTTCAAACTCGCATATATCACAATAACGTTGAGATTGAGAATGACTCGCTCATGTATGTCCAGTTTCACCGACTTCTATGTATATTCTGACAAATATGCTAATCAAAGGAAGACAAATTGCATGCAAATATCGGTCTGATCTTTAACATGCAAGCATCAGAAAGGAGAGTTAAATGATTATATCTGTTGGAGTTACCAATTATTTACCATAAGAACAATTCATCTTTGTATTAACAGAAATGGGTCAAATTAAAGCATGACAAGGAATAGTCTATAACAACAAAATTCAAGGGAAAAAAAATGCTCTATGAGTTATCTTCAAGAAAAACACCTTAATGATTGAAATTTGAGTGTATTGAAAGTGGGAGTTTGAATGTTAAAATAGACCAAGTAAAGTCTATTGGAGATGAATCTTCATATGCCTTTTTGGTTATTTGCTTGAGATATTATGGATATGGATCTTCATAGCCTTCCGTTTTGCTCTCTTTTCGGTGCAAGGCCAGCTACATAAAGTGGGACTCCATTCCTTAAGTCTTGGTACAATCGACCCTTAAATTATTGATTACAAAATAAAATAAGGGGGTCAATGAGAATAAAATGAAGTTTGGAAACTCATAAAGATAATGTCTAGATATGTCCAAACGAGCTTGATGTCCTAGCATTGAACGAGGGTAAAATAGTCAAATGGATGTGTCATAATCCACGCCCATCCTAGTCATCGCCATATCCTTTCCCATGACCCACAGAACCAGACCAAAATGACCGGAGGTTCCGGTTAAAAAGTCATTAAAAAGGGCAAAAGAACCGAACGAGTCACCTCCACGCGTCCAATCTTATCCGTTGCCCCACCATCTTTCCACCTTCCCCCCCATTTTTTTAATACCAACGTCATTCCTCGATAACCCCTCTATAAACTTTCCAACCTCAATTTCCACTTCTCCCCAGCATTTTCACAAATTCCAGAAACCCTATATTTCTCTCTAAAAACCCTATAATCAGGCGTTTCAATGGGTACCCATCTTCTTACTTTTAGGCCCGCCGGAATCCAGGCCTGTGCTATTCCCGGTCATCCAAAACCCGACTCCAACCGCCGGAAGAGTACGTCATCTTCCTCCTCCGTCAACTGGTGGGCGCCTATGTTTGGATGGTCCTCCGAGCCCGACTACATTGACTCCGATCAGAAAACTGAGGCCAAGGAGAGAAGACAAGGCGAATCGGAAACGGATCTGAGACAGCAGTCGGCGAGAACGAAGTTCTCCCTGGGTTGCTTCACGGAGGAGAAGGCGAGGCAGCTCCGGATGATGACGACCAAAACGTCATCGTTTCACGATGTTATGTACCACTCAGCGATCGCTTCTCGACTCGCCTCCAGTTTCAAGGATCCCTCCGATCTATAGAGTCTCCGGCGGCGAGTCAGGGCGTCATATGAACTTTTAATTTTTTTTTTGTGTAATTTTGAACTATATAACTATATATATATATTTATGTCCAGTTTTTTAGGGGCTTTAAAAAAATTGGAAAAGTTAAATGATGGAACGGGTGAGTGGTGACGATGTGTTCATCGTTTGAAATGAGTTTCGTGTAAGAGACGATGAAGCAAAATGTAATTATTGAAGGTTTGATGTACATAGAATCATTTTGAAATCGTTTAATTTATCAATCTTTCTGGATTATTTTGCTTTGATTTGTGTCGCATCAATAACCTCATTCGCGGGTTTTAAATACTAAAAGATGACAAGGACGACGCAGATTAGGAGGAAAGCATTGGATTAAGGATTGAGTGATGTGTTGGTCCGGATCCCACCACGTGCAGCCTTGATGCGTTTCTGGTCTAACTTGAGTTTGGATCTTCGACTAGGATTCTCCAAGTTGCCAAATATGCTAGAGGAAATAAATCAAAGAATCGAAACAGGAATATGCTAAGATGCCGTCGTGTTAGGCTAGTTGCCCTGGGCCTGGGGTTAATTAACGTCGGAGGTGTTATGTGTCAAACATATAATATCACATTCATTGTCCAGCAAAGTTTTTATGGTAAAAGGTGGACAATCTTTTTGAGACTCATGCAGAATGCATGCTAAGTACAAAAAGAAAAAAAAGTTAGGAAAGAATGGTCTCTTTGGAGGTTACTCTTTCAAAAGTCGAATATAAATTTTTCTTAGCATTAAGTCATGCATGATCTACCACTTTTTATTTATTTAAAAAAAATGAAGACTTGGATATAAAATTTACTATACGCATACAACTACATGTGAGAAGTGCCCAAAGCCGGGAGGAAGAAGCCATGAGGGGAAGAGTCGGGAAAGGAATGGAAAAGAGAAAGCCAGCAAGAAATTTGAGCATGATGACTATAATAGGCCTGGCTTGAAAGTTGAAACCCAAACGAAATGCTATAAGACAAGTGCTAAGCCGTAGGCCTGAGTGGCCTGACCCATGACTGGCTCTGAGGACAGTTTCCCTCTGTTTAACCTACAACCCACATCTTCAAAATTGCTTTTCCAGGGAAGTGCTGCTAAAAGCTAACGTAAAGTCTTCTTCTCTTGTTACTGCTATTTTTCAAACGTTTCACCGTACAAACTATGAACCTGCTAAAAGATTCAGCACGCTGTGCTGTAACTGGAAGAGTTATAATGTCTGGAATTAGGCTGATAAGTTTGCTCCAATGGTTTTTGCTTTCAAAAGCTGGTTCTTGATGCCCATAACTGTTGCAGATGGCTCTGAAAGGCCACGACACTCAGGCACGACTTGTCTGTGCCCTTGGAAAACAAAATTTTCTGCCCGCAGAGTTTTAATTTACACATGAAAATTGCGTGAAAAAGTGCTGACAAAGAAAGCTAAAAATGTCCAAGAAGGCAACAAGCATGCCATAGAGCACATGACACGGTGGTCCTGCTCCAGGACACATACAGCCAGCCACTTGTTCATTGTTTCCTCTCTGTTCTACTTTAAACGGAAACCCCAACAAGTTCAAAATTATGTAAATAATAAGTATGGAATAAAAACTACAAGTATATCCAAGCAAACTTGAGTACGCTACTGGGTTTAACTGTCAAAAAAAAAATCTCTTGCAACATCTAAAATTCCTTTGCCAATCATTGTCTTCAAAACCATTACATGAGAATGGTGCAGATCAGCAATGCATGATGCAAGGATGGCAGAGTTTTTTTTCTACTTTTAAAAACAATGGAGTTACCTATTCTTCAGGCAAAATTCCCGGTATTGTAGTCCCCCTACTTCAAATGCATATAAATGTAGCCTGCACATCAACCACATGACATTTCCCACAATAGAGCAGTTACAATTTAACAAAAGCAGCTCACTCTTATCTTATTTCTCTTTAAAACTGAAACTAATTCCGCAACCTGCAGCCATTAAATCTTTGGTCCAAAAGAATTATAGGTGCAAAATACAATTATCATTCCACAATTAACGGAATGAGAAGAATACAATCTTCAACTTGTTCCAAGCCCCTCAAATTTCAGAAGATCAAGCTGCATGAGATCCAGAAAACAAGAAGAATTTTTGAAGAGATAATCACTTTCTAAAGTCCAACGCATTTTCACTTGCTCTCAACATCATATAGATCCGCTCTGAAAATTTATTAAGGAAAATAGACAGAAGAGGAAAAGCAGAACTAAGAGCATAATTACACGATAATATCTCTAAGAGGTGTTTCTAGTGAATAGGACAGACAATATGTATAAGTTTCACCACCACAATGTATGAATTCATGATGATGATTAAGTACAGAGTACACCAACAATCGGAATACACATAAGCCAACTTACTCTCAACAGACATGAAGAGAAATAGGTGAACTAAGAGATCCAGATGTATTTAATGGATAAAAATCTATTATGGAGTAATTCCACATTCCCAATTGAACACCTGCTCTGATAAATAGCCTTTGTATATTCCAACGAGATACTTCACCTTTTTGTTTCTCAAGAAAAAGAAACTTTTCTTGACAACATTTTCCCAGGAAGCATGTTGTAAAATCATGAAATATCATAGGAACGTTGCTATCGAAATGGGGGATAGCGTAGATAATACTCTCCCCATTCCCCTATCCCCACCCAAACCAACCAAACAAAAACGAAAAAGAGAAAAAGATGGCAATGCTAAATTTTCCAACTTTTGGAGCTTGTATGTGTTCAATTTTACAAAAGGCAGAGTGAGTAAAATAAGCATGTAAAAATGGGAATTGTACCAATAGCATTATGCAAAATGAGGTTGTAATAAACTCTAAAACACAGCTTCAGAAAAGGTCAAAGTTAAATGCCAAATAAATTCGACAAGAGAGTAAAAAATCATTCTTGATCAACTAACAAATACTATTATAATTCTCAATGTATGTTTCTCTGATACGCAGCCCTCGTAAATTTATCCTGTAATGCCTTTTACTCTGCATGTTTGTTAATTAACTGGAAAGGAAAAGATAAATTCCCTTGTTACACATTTTAACAAGAAAGTGAAGAAAACACATTTCAAACAAACTTTTTTTTTTCTTGGGGGGTGAAGGTGTGGCAGAAAATGCCAGATATGAATAAATTGGGAATGTAAAGGCATGCTTTTGTATATATAATTACTATAAATTTGCACCTTAAAGTGAGGTAAAATGAGGTTCTAACTTGACTTTTAGCAAACAGCAACACCTACAAAAATGTATTAAGTTATTGACTGTTGCCTTCCAAGGAAGGAACGTGAATGCATGCATTAATGGATGTTAGATCTCACAAGATAGAAATCAATCATCATATATTTTATATGAAGCATGACTTTGCTGACAGCTTAAACATATTTCATAGAGTATGAATCTTAAATTGATTAATGCGGTTGTTTTTGATTAGTACTGGTGCAAAATAAGAGAAAATATAACCTTCTAAATACTTCTTGCACTAAGACCCACACATCTAACTCTATTGTATAGAGGACCAATGTAACCAGAAGAGTAATTGCACTTTAACAATTGCAAAAGTTGGATCCAACAATCTTAAAGCATCAGTGCAAAGAACTGAATTTTACATGATTACTTTGAAGCATTTGAGAAACCAATGCACCATAGACTCGATGCTTTCCCTTATCCTTCCTGACTAAACCAATCATTCAAAGGCATAAAATAATCCAACTAAAAGCCCAATCTTGCTTATATGCACCCACCAATTCTTAACAGTCTCAAAGGCAACATCTGTACTTTATCCAACCAACATGTATCATTAAACACAAATGACCTCCTATTGAGAACAAGTCCTATATAGATATCACAGCAACATTACCGTGAGACATTTTACAATACTTCTGTTTTTATCAAAATACAATCTTGAGGAAGGTGGGGCTCAAACCCAACTTTTTGTGCTCGAGGATCCATGCACCTATCAAAATACTCACGTTTTACAATTCTTGAATGCTCACAAATGCCAGTTCAGATAGACAGTATGGAAGCAAATCTAAATGAAAAAGGTGATTGCATTGTATGAGTTGTATCAATTCGAAACTGAGCAAATACACATGCTATCAAAAAATCGCTATAATAATTGAAAAGTCAAAAGAGGATAGAATATCAAGTAAGCGTAGAGCATATATAGTTCAGATCACAGAAAATGGAACAAGAATCTCCAATTTCTGTAAAGGCAGTGAGCACATAAAGAGAATATGCAGTAGCACTACTCAATAATTTAAGCACGAATGATTAACAGAAAATAAACGAGAATCAACAATCAGGTTATAATAATTAAAGCAAAAATAAAATTAAAGAATAAGGATACACCAGATAAGAACCATGAACAAAAGCCCCAGCCAATACAAGAGTAAACAAGCGGTCCCTTAAAACTGGATTCTTCCTCAAAGAAAGCCGAACTGTAAAAAGAAAAAAAAAAAGGAAAAACCATGACGAACCCATATAAGATTAACATCTGAAAAACAAAACCCAGATATCAAATTCACCAAAAAAGGGGGAAAATGAGAGAGATTTAAGACTTACTCAAAGGGAGAACCGGGGCATAGACTAAAGGGACTAGGAACTTGAAAGGGGGTCCCTTGTTTTGCCTCCGATAAACAACCTCTCTATAAATACAGATTAAAAAATAAATACTAACAAAGTAATTGTAATAATTAAAAAAGAAAAATTGACAACAAATACAAAAAAAAAACAAATAATATGGGAATGCTTTAAGAGACTTACGAATCAGAGGGGTTAGACGGGGTGGCCATGACAGGTTTGAAAACAAGGATTATTCGGAGCGCTTTTGGGGGTGAGTTTTGCCGGAAGTGAAGATGGCGGGTTTAGCTATGATCTGGGTGAAAAGGCCTACAATTTCTTTTTTCTTATGTCCCGCCCACTGTTTGGGGAGCTGTTTTAGGTTGATCTGGTGTTTTACTATTCTTAAAAAGTAGGTGTTACAGAATCCCAGTTGGTCTAAGTTATTCCCAAGTCAGCTATGGCATGCGTGAAGTGGGTAGTTAGTGTTGGACACTGGAATTCGGCTATTTTAACCACATTATTTTTTTCTCGATTTAGGCTGTGACCTAAAAATTAAACTGCCTGGGTGGGCTATCCTTTCAAGCCCAAACGCTACCCGTTTGGGTCCATATCTTATTTTAATTGGTCTATGGTTTATTACTTATTACGTAATAGCAGCATTTTATCAAACAAAATAATACTAATATGTTTTATTTAGTTTAACATTTTTAAATATATTTAAAGATATAAAAATATTAGTATTATTTTGATAACAAAAATATATATGTCCATGAATTAAGTCCGCAAGCTTATTGAGACATAATCATGCATTTACGGATTTCATGTATTATTTATGCATAAAAATATAAATCATAATTAATTAGGATGAATTTTCAATATACGATTGTAAACTTAACACTTAAGTAACTTTGATACCAGAGAAGTGAGAGCACATTGTTTGTAATGTATTCAATTAAATTATATTATAATATTTATTTTGTAACAAATCACTATATTGTAAGATTGCAATGCAATCACATTACAGTTAAGAGATGTAATATAATTACAGTCTAAAACCAATGCAATCATATTACATTATACACTGTAATGTTTTTAAAAGATATTTTTACCTTTTAACTTTATTACCTTGTTAAAAACATTTTGTAATGTTATAATTAAAATAAAAAATATTAAAATAAAAATATAATATAAGAATTAGGAATTAAAATAAAATATATAATATAAAAAATTAGATTAAAAAAATAAAAATAAAATATATAAGATTATAATAAGAAATAAAAATAAAATATATGATATTAAAAATATATTTAAAAGATGATATTATATAAAAATTAATAATAAAAATATAAGTATGTTAAACTTACATTTTAATAAATAAGAATAATTTTAATAATTAATATTACATTTTCAATAAAATATTTATAAACCAAACGTTATAATGTTATCTTTTTAATATTTTAATTATTATTTTACTTGTATATCAAACATTGTAATGTTATTTTCTATGCAATTACATTACTTGCAATCGCATTATATTGTAAAGTATCAAACGTCACTTTAAATTTTAATATTTCTTTTTATTGTCACATAGACATAACCTAATCAATTGGACAATT
Source organism: Theobroma umbraticum (assembly GCF_002168275.2). Classification (NCBI taxonomy): domain Eukaryota; kingdom Viridiplantae; phylum Streptophyta; class Magnoliopsida; order Malvales; family Malvaceae; genus Theobroma; species Theobroma umbraticum. The sequence continues at coordinate 8,272,571 of NW_018397256.1, read as the reverse complement.
CTAAATATAAATCTATATAACATCATAATATTTGAGATTTTTATTTAAAAATTACATATTTGAGTCATGAGATAAAAGAAATATGTCTCAATATGTTTTAAAAAATTAATTATAATTAAATCACACTTGTTTAATTTTGAGAGGTAAATGTGATATGTGTGTAAAACAAATAGTATTACACCAATAACGCTAAAAAAGAAATATCACCAATGAAATCAAGAAATGTTTGGAAACTGAGCTTTTATGACAGCAAATCAAAATTAGTTATCCATAGTCGATTGGGAAACATGTTCCCTTTTATAAAATAAGAATGCAGTACTGGACTTTTGAAGTAATTGGGAGGCTTGGAGAAAGTGCATTGCCCCCATTTGGGGGGGCTAGAAGTCGATCAATGTACTACTAAGAACAAAACCAAACACTTCTCGTAATATTCACTTGATTGATTCCTCTAAATTTATTCCATGACTTATAATTTAGGATTATTCAAAAAGGACACCTAATTCTTTTGTGTTTTCCGATTACTTTTATAACCCAAATGAACAAAAACAAACCGCAAAAAGGAGGAGAAGAAAAAATGGTGCGCATTTGCTTTGAAATTAAGCTTGAGCTGGCAAGGATGGGTACGTTGCTAAGATTACAAATGGAAAGTACGTCGAAAATATCTTTAATTTGTTCACATGATATTACCAAAAATTACCATTCCATCCCTTCAAGACCGAAAAAAAATTTGCGGCATAGTAGTAAGTGGACCCCATGCGGAAAGAAAGATCGGACGGTAAATAGGTTTAACAAAAGAGGCGGAAAAAAGGCTGGAGTGATCAAATCCAACGGCAGAAAGAGTTGCGTCAATTTAAAGCCAGCCTAAGAGCTGAGACCCTGAAAAGCCCTCACTCTTATAAACCCTCGCTATCGCCGTTTCCCAAATCACTCCATTTCCCTTCATCTGCATTCTTTGCCTTCGCCAAACAAAAGGGGCTTCGTAGATTCGTTCGCACTCTCTGCGTCTTCCGAGTTTCGTAATCAATGGTGAAATCTCTAGCTCTTTCTCTTTTCTTTTTTTTTTGTTAGTGTTTGATATCTTCATCATCTAGGGTTTTAGTTTGAGATGGATCTTGATTTTTGTTGTTTTGTCTTTTTTTTTTCTTTTCGTGTTTTAGGCTTTGCCAAACCAACAGACTGTTGATTATCCGAGCTTCAAGCTCGTGATCGTAGGTGATGGAGGAACTGGTAATTTCTTTTTTTGTTCTTTACTCGTGGTTGCAATTACGAAGGGGTTTTTTATTAATTTTGTTATACGATTAAATTTGATCTTGTAACTATTCCTCTAATGCGGTATACGACGAGTTGTGATGTTGATGGTTTCGATTTACTGTACATAATTGTTTAAGGAGATTTATAAAATGGTTGGACTGCATGCTAATAATTTCAGATTTTGAACTTAAAGAGTAAGTCAAGTCCCCAATATATATTAATTTCACCATTTCGTTTCAAAGACTTGTGATTCGATGGAAAAGAAAGCCTGTAAATATATTGGAGTCTTACTCTTAAAATTAATATGAAGCGTTGAGTGAGGTTTTTCTTTACGTAGTCATGGGAATAAAGTTTTTTATTGATTACACGGACTCAGTATTTTGGACTTAATTGAACTTGTTGTGATGGTGCAGGAAAAACAACATTCGTGAAAAGGCATCTGACTGGAGAGTTTGAAAAGAAATATGAGCGTAAGTGTTTGATGAACTTTGTTTTGGGAAAAGTTCTATTTGATGTATAAGCTGTTTGAGCCTTTGATTGGCTTGTTATAAGTGTTTACTGAAGTGTTTTATCATTTTGATTGTACAGCAACCATTGGTGTGGAGGTTCACCCATTGGACTTCTTCACAAACTGTGGAAAAATCCGTTTTTACTGCTGGGATACTGCTGGACAGGAGAAGTTCGGTGGCCTCAGAGATGGTTACTAGTAAGTGTTTTGTTAATTGTTCACATTTGGTAGCCTTTTGTTTTATACTTTATAATCAATTGTGGTTGAACTAGTTAATATTCTGTTGGCTACATGCATCACCTATTTATATCATGTTTCTGCACTTTATGATTATCCATTATCATTGATAATTTCTGCTGATAAATAGCTTTGTAGTGTTATCGTATGTGCTAGCATTGAAATTCTTTTAACATAAAGTTCAAAGATATTGTTTTCATTGTCACCGCCCTGTGGCTTATACCATAGCTTGTTCATGGCTTTTTCTTGATTAACCCAAGATATTATACTTTCCACACTCTTCTGTAACATTTTATTGCTATTTGGTATCATCGAAACAAGCATGATTTCTTACACCTCTCTATTATGTGGTGCAGCATTCACGGGCAATGTGCCATTATAATGTTTGATGTTACGGCCCGCTTAACATACAAGAATGTTCCTACATGGCATCGTGATCTTTGCAGGTGTGTTAAAATTAATTGACAATCTTGTCATATATGGTTTTGTTGGGGTTTTTTTGTGGTTCTGTTATAACAGCTTTATGTAACTATGTTGTTGCAACTGCAGGGTTTGTGAGAACATCCCAATTGTTCTCTGTGGAAACAAGGTTGATGTGAAGAACAGGCAGGTCAAGGCAAAGCAGGTCACATTCCACAGGAAGAAGAATCTGCAATACTACGAAATTTCTGCCAAGAGCAACTACAATTTTGAGAAGCCTTTCTTGTACCTTGCCAGGAAGCTTGCAGGGTAATGCAACATTACTTTCTTGCATGATTACTGTAAAGCTAATGCTGTGATGATGCCTAATATTTGATGATGCCTTTGATTTTAGGGATGCTAATCTTCACTTTGTGGAGTCTCCTGCTCTTGCTCCTCCAGAAGTACACATTGACTTGGCTGCACAGCAACAGTAAGATATTATCCCGGCAACTTATTTTGTGTTCAACTATCATTATTTAACCTGCAGTTATGAGGGTTATGAGTACTTAACTGGCCTTGTATTACATGCAAGAAGGATTTTAAGCAACCTAATTGGATTGATTCTTTCTTTCTAAGTTATGAAAATCAACATATCTATGATATTGCTTTCAACATCGTTACGCTTAGTTGATTCATTTCTTGTTTAACATTGGCGTCTTCTGGTTTGTTTGTAGGCATGAAGCTGAGCTTGCCGCAGCAGCCAGTCAGCCTCTTCCTGATGACGATGATGATGCATTTGAGTAGAGGGCCTTCAATCCTGGGGGGCATTTCGACATTTTATGCTGCTTTTTCATCTTGCCTTCATTTCGATATGGTGTCATCTTCTTAAAATTTTCAAATCATATGGAAGAGTTTGGGTATCAGAAGTAGGGGGTGTTGTCAGCTATTGAGGACAGCGGACCATTGTAGTTAGAATTTTCGCATATATTTGTTTTTGAGTCTTTGGTGGTGGTGTTTTCTTATCTTTGGTTGCAATGTTGGTGTTATGGATTTTGCTTTCAGTGAAATCCCCTTATGAGCTAACTCTATATGTTTTTAATTTGAACCAATTAGTGGGACAAAAATTCGTAATTCTCCTTTAATATCGGCCTCATCATAACGACCATATATTTGTATATGGTTGGATTCTTGAAAAATGGTGCTTAGACCCAGGTGGATGGATGGCTCTCATCCTTAATGGGTTGGAATGAATAGGGCCACGGGCCCCTTATTTTAAGTTGGAGGGAGATTATAACTGGCCTAAGCCCGAAATGAAAACAAGGACCAACGGCTATGAGCTTACTCCGTAGCCGATATAAATGGTTGAAGGGAGAAAGGTAGTCGAGACAATTTCAAAATATTTTGGGGAGAGACTGCGAATCTCTTGTTTTCACAGTCACAGTCGTCTCCTGCTGACCATGAGTTTCAGTCCATTATTTGAACACACTGTAATAGTAACACATACAGACTTGTCTACGTCTCCATGCGGTCATGTCTACATTACCTAGCATCCATCGGCAGAGCATTTTCATTCAACCCTCTTTTATTAACTTACTCTCTGCCAGAGGCATTAGTCTTGACTCCTAAAACATAAAAGAAAATATTTGTTTAATTGCTATGTTTTTTCTTTCTCTCTATTTTTATTGGACAAAGTGTTAACTTGTTATTTTAACTACTTGTATTTTTTTTCATTATTATAGAAACAAAAAGCAAAATCTATGGCTGGGATATATAAACAAATTCTTGGATTATTTTAAGTATTATTTATGTGAAACGTTTTCCTTTTTAATATTGAAAAAGTGTAATTGCACTTCAGTTGCTTTTTTTTTTCATTTTTATTTAATTTCAAATAGGTTTCGATAGAAAAATTATATATACACTTCAACAAATATGACTCCATCGTAATATTGATTAATCTGGTCAATCCAATGCACATTATCTCCACTTGTTTCTTTTTTTTTTTTGGGTGAGCTATCATGCATAAAGAATTTCCCTAGGGAGGGTGTGAAGGGAAAAACAACTTGGGCTATTGGGCTGGTCAAGTGTAGAATGTGAATGAGTAGCCCACATATACACACATTGACATTAGACATATATCAGAAATGGAGAAATGGGCAATTGGAGCGTCAAATCACGAGAAATTGACCTTTCAATAGGCAGTCTTGAGAGTTTTTGTTATGAATTTCAATGCATATTGATGAGGCTTAAATGATTAAACATGGAAAACGTAATCCAGTACTTTCTCCATTGTTGTTTGACAAAAAATATAAAAATCATAGTACATCTGAAACCGAGATTGTCGTGCAAAAAGATTTTTCATGTTTTGGTGTATAAATGGCTTGGCCGTGTGCTCATGTCATCATGTATGGCAAAGCAGAGCAGGGCATTTGCAGTATTGTATTTCATGTATTACAGCTTGGGAACACAACATTTTGGTTAATCATGTCATATGAATGCGGTGCATGTACGCGCACCCAAATACACCCTCTTCCATCACTTCCCCACGTCTGACTTTGCGCGTGCTCCATTTCTCACCAGGAGGGGAGGAGGCTCCTCCTCTTCACTTAAGTTGAAAAGAAAACAACCCTACTGAGTCCCCAAGTGACAAAGGAGCTGTCCCTATCGGAGTTGGTTCGCAGCAGAGCAGGGGCAATAGAGCTAAATTTGTTGTCGCACTGGATTATACAAGCACTATTTATGCCCACCAGGCATCCACATCATTCCAACCAAGAGTGGGGTACATGAAAGCTGGTCTTAGCCCTTGCCAGCATGTTTACACAAGGTGGGGTGGGCTCAAAAGGACAGTGTCCTAATTTTCAGGGGCTCATTACCCCCTCAATGGGCCCCATTTTAGGCCTTGGTTAATTCAAGCTTCGAGGTGGGCAATTACTGTCGGTGGGTGGTCGGATGTTCGCCCCTTGGGCTACTTCTGCCAGGCCCTGCTCCTCATATCTTTTCAAAAGTCAGCTTCCCATTGCTATTATCCTCAATGGGCTCTCTTTGCCATGATCCTGCTGTCTTGCCTCTTTTTGGTGAATTGGCTATTCTTTCTTTTTCTTTTATCATAACTTCCCCTGCCCTCCTCACTCTTCCTTTTTTCCCCTCCTCTCTTACTGTCCTTATGTAATTTGTTTCCGTGTCTTTCAATTTTGTTATCTATCTATCAGGCCCCCTTGGCTAACCAACAAATCATCTATATAGCTGTAAAAAGGGCCACATTTCCTTCTTTTTTATTCCTTACATTAATTCAAACAAGACCAAAACTAACCTTATAAATTACGACATCCATAAATAAACCTTTACTCTAGACAATACAACAAATATAAAATTTTATGTGAACTAAATGCCTTGGTTTTCTAACTAGCTCTAGCTGGTAGCACTCCATTTCAAGTATAGAAATGAAAAGCAACATGAGCATAGGGAATAGATTTTCCATGCTACTAAGAAATAGACTTAACAGAGCAGATGTGCATGCATGCAGACATGTTTTTGAATTGGGGATTATTAATTCAAAAAAGAAATATCTACACACATTTCAGAGATTTCACCACCCAACAAAAAACAAAACGTTTGTTTTTTTTTTCCCTGCATTATAACAAATGTAAAGAAATTATATATAAGTTGGGGGGACGAAGAGCACTTATGACAGATTGCGACCCTTCATCGCATGGCCCATCATGTTGAAGATACGAAATTCAATTGGCATACATAAGAGGGAACATGAGTGTATAGAGGAGGTCCTGACGGTAGGGTGTGGTGCATGATGAGAGAAGAGCAAGAAGGAAGAAAGTAAGGAAAAACTTAAGTAGGCTCTGAATTCATGTAAACTTGGAACAGGACATGTTCTGCAACGGGAGCATGTGCTTACACATAAACGGGAGAGGCATAAATGGGAGGATAGGAAGCAACTGTCATTGTCTATCCCATATTGCTCTGTATTCTTGATGGTGGCCAAAGAGAAAATACCCCAAAACCTGAATTTATTGCTAGAGGACTGGAACCTTCACCCCTTTCTCTCTCAGCCTCGTTGTTATGATCTGGCTTCTTGTGCTTTTTAACACTGCCAATCTCATGTCCATCGAAAGCTCAAACTTGCTTTCTTTTCAGTTTAATTTCCCCCCAACTCATGTTCTGATGCATAATAATAAAAAATTTGAGCCTGATTGCTAGTGTAATTTCAAGATTGATAGATATAAATCTTAGGTAATTGACGTGAACCAAATGAAAATGTGCTTAAACTTTCACCCTCCCGCTAATCCAAATATCCAAATGCTAATTGAAGAATTGGTTATTTATCATCACATAAATGCTCTAACCAGAAGGCTGCACGATCAGTTAAATAGGCTGTCATTCCATGGATTGACACTCCATAGCCAAGCTAGTGGCAGTATTATGAAACAAATCTGATTCCAAAAATTAGAAAAACAAAGAAAGAAATCTATACTGGTAACAGCATTTATTTGTTATTCTAACTTGGTGTTATCATGCCAAGTCTTCTGTTCTTTCTTCTTTAGATTCTTTATCATGATTGTGAGACTAGAAGCGGTTGCTTGCATAAGGGAATCAACAAGAAATCTCCCCTTCCCCTCACCCCCACCCCACCCCCCTTTTTTTTTTCTGTGATCTAACGAGTAAGAAGACAAGATTGAACTGTTGCAATGGTGGCAACATTCACAATAAACAAATAAGTTTGTGCAATTGATATGAAAAGACATTATGCAACATCACTTGATAGGTAAACAAGACAAAGTTGGAACTGTTTCTTATAAACTAAATCAACAAATTGCCCACACTTTTATATGCTCATGGGCATCACTGCTTATTTGCCTTTGCCCACTACAGTTTTTCACTTTTAGTATGGACCCTTTTTTTTTCAAAATAAAAAAAAAATTCCGGATTACAAATCTACCCAATGTGCTATTTTTGATCATGGATATATATATGTATATATAATGGTGTATTTACCCACCATAATCACCAACACCAATATTATTAAAGAAAAACCAATATTTGTTAAGTAAATATCTCTCTTTATTCTCTTTGACATTGATTTAATTAAAGGAAAGGAAGTATTTTGGGAATTAGTGTACTGTATCGATCTTGTAATTTTATCATACTGGGAATGCATACTAATATGCTCAACTTGATTTACTGATTTGGTAGAAAAAAGTTTATTAGTATTATAGTATTATTATATTATTAAAAGGAAAGAAACCGATTGGTTTGAAGAGGAAATGAAGGAAAAAAGACATTTTTTTTTTAAAAAAATACAAGCAGACAAAGACATGGCCGTTGGAGAGAGACATAAATAGACAAGGATGGCTTTAAAGGGACAAAACACATGGCATGAAATGTAGTACCTTGTGTTTAGTTTTCCCCTCCTTTTTTCTTAAAAGAAAAAACAAATTAAAGAATAAATAAAAGAGTGTTGCAATAGAATAATATAAAAAGAGGAAAGTATTTTGGATAGAAAATCTTGGGGAAGGTAGAAAAAGGTAAAAATGGTCATCATAGATGGCCATGAAGTGTAAAACAAATAAATAAATAAAAAAGAAAGGAAGGATTTAACTGAAAAAGTGAAAACACGGCCCCTCGATTCACGAGGGCTCAAACCAAAGTACGGATTTGGTCTGTGGATTCTTGTATCACTGCCAGAGGTTGTTATCTTTGTACTCAAAATTAAAACTGACTCACTGTTTTCTCTCTCTCTCTCTCGTTTTTTAATTTTCTTTTCTTTTTCCAAAGATTCATGTGATTTCCCTCTTCCTCATATTTCCAAAACATGCCCTTTTGTCAGCTTTGTGCCTCAATCAAGATTACGATGATCCAATTAGGCCTCACATTGGAACTTCAAAAAACAAACTAAAAAAAAAGAAAAAGGAAAAACCTCATGATGTGAAGTATACGCATATGACTCCATGATTATCCATCTCTTTTATCATTAGCACTTTGGAAGAATAATTCTTCTGAGTATGTGGATAAGATTCTGTTGATTGTTTGAATCTAAAATTGGTATTCGTAAATATTTAATTTAATAATTAATATGTATCATGAACTTATGTATTTTATCATCGAATTAAAAATTTAAGTACAACCATATGCATGATTATTTAATCAAGGATTAAGTTATAATGAAGTTGCTCAATTTCAACTTTTATGTTAATTTAACCATCATCAAGTAAATGAAAACATATCAAGCTTTACTCTAAAATGTATAATTAGATGAATATGATAATCTTTCAAGAAAAAAAAAAAAGGGTAATGTGGTAATTATGCGAAGAGAAAGCAAGCAAGAGGAAGGGGAGCAGCGCTGCAAAAGCGGGCAGTGGCGTTTAGGGCTTTTGAGGTGATGGAACGAAAGGGCAGGGGGGTTTGTACGAGGACAAAATGGGAAGGCAGGTAAATGATTCGTTGACATGTGGCAATTCTTGATTTGATGAATAGGTTTTTGATGTGGTGGAACCAAAAGACAGTACAGACTACAGAGCAGTAGCTCAGACGCGAAGGACCCGTCACACCGTTGATTGCGTAGACGAAAACTCTTTATGACCTTTTTTTGTTCCTTATTCTCATCATTTCTGATTTCTCCGCCTCTTTTTTGTTTCACAATTTTACATTACATTTGTATATTCTTCAATTTGTCTTGCTTTTTTCAGTTATCTTTATCTGCAAATAACTTACAAAATATTCTGTACTTTGATTTAACTATACCATCAACACTGAATTTTAATGCCAAAAGCTGCAATTTCATTACACTAAATTAATTGTTTTAATCATATAGTAAACGTATTAAAGGATTCTATGTGTAGAATGCAGCAAAAGTATATGTACTCACCCTTGAATTACTTAATTTAAATTTGGTAAAGTATTGAAAATTATCATCATAAGAAAATTGGGTAGTTTGTATCACTTTGAATATTCTTTGTAACTCAACCAACAAAAAAAAAAAAGAACAAGAAAAGAGAGATGTGACTATTATTGGCAGGAAATCTTCCTTTTTGAGCTCAGCATATGAATTTGTTTAGCCGAGTTTGGTGTGAAAACAACTGTGTCCAACATTGAAAGCAAAATCCTGCTTAATGAATTGGCTAATCTTCTATGATAGTAATTTCTGATTTGATGGTTTGCCTCTTTTCAACTCATAATGAAAGCCTGATTTCGGGTCAATTAGATTAGATAAAAGGTAAGACCATCTCTAATCCTATCTTAGGATCCGTCACAAAGTTGGAACTTCTTTTTTTAGCTATATATTCTTGCGCATGCAAATTCACTGGTGAATGGATGCCTTGTTGATTTATTGCTTGACCATAATCTAAGTGGCCAATTTTTTTCAAACCTTGATAAAAATAATCAGATTTAATAATGACATTATTATGTTCATGAAAACTAAGAGCCAATTCTCTTTCAATTTGGATTTGCCATTGAGTAGCTATGGATCCTTCAAGCTGTCATTATGAAGGTCAAAGGTTTTATTTTTTTCCCCTCCCTCCCTTTCTGATTATGCCATAAATGGAATGACAGGTGGCCACACTCCGAAGATGGGTATAGAAAAATAAAAATTGATGTTGCAATAAGAAGGTTGATTGTGGGGGAAGAATATAGGGATTAAAGGTTAATGATAAGAAGATCGGATATGGTGGTTGGAGAGGGATTTGCTAGCAAATCATATGTGCATATCCCTTCTTTCTCTCTTGACTTCACCAACTGTGTTGATCATCTCTTCAATTTCTTTTTCTTTCAAAGTTTTCTTCTTCTCTTTCTCACAGATGATGAAAACAAAGTGATGATCAGTCTGCTCCAACTGTTGTCAATTATTTTCTTGGCATATGAGTCCAAATTTATAATTAAGCTTTAAATTATTTGCTTCCATAACTTTGTCTAATCATTCCAAACTTCATGTCAGTGCCTGCTTTTCAAAACTACTAGTACTAGGGTTGATTTATTATGATTTTTTTAATAAAAATTTAAAGCAATTTGACCTACTGCTATGTCTTCCATATTTTCTTTTTCTTATTTCTTTAGTACTAGCTAGCAGCTAATCTTGGCACATCTGTTTTTCCAACCTTTGGGAGACAGTTATATGCTAATACTAAATATCAAATTAAATCTATAGAAAAGAGGGATCTTTTTTCCCTTTTTTTTTCTGTTACTTAATTTTTGGGAGATTGATTTAAGATCAAAACTTCTGGTATTGGGGTAAAAAAAGGTATGTCTATTTTTAAAGACAATTCATTCACTCGGTCCAAAAAGTATTTTGATTCAATAAAGAAATATATGTATATATTTCCTTACTCAAATAATTGATTTTTTATATAGGATGTAATAGTAATGTAATATTTGTCTAAAATTATTTGATTATGATTAGAAATTGATGTAATGTATATACTTGTAAATGCTGTCTAATTAAAAAGAAAAGGAAGTTATACCCTCCTACAAATGACCAAAATCTTCTTAAAAATTTTCTAGTGCAAATCAAACTAGGAAAGCTAAATTACATAAAAGCGAATAGAAATTTATCAAAAAGAAAGAAACTATCATCAGGTAATTTGGTGGGTAAATGATGCATATATATAAAATATCTACTAACCCAGGTTTCAAGAACTGACAATTCATATATGTAAGCATGAAATTTGGTTTACTCTGGAAATGCTACAAGTTGGCAGCTTTATTTTGCATCATTCAAATCTTTAAAAGGGCCAAAAAATGAAAGGAAAAAATAAATAAATGAATGAATATTGCAATCAAAGGTACCATATCATCTGCAGGCTTTTTCTTTGTTGGAAATATATTGGTCATTTTCGAAAATTCCAGAGACTTGTTAGTGATTGCATATTCTAGCTACTTTGTCCTTTTGTCTTAGATCTGCAGGGAAAAAAATTAAAATTAAAAGAAATTATTTAGCAGTGACTTGATTCTCTATTATTATTATTATTTCTTTTTTCCCTTTGAAAGCTTCAGCTTGTATCAGTGCTATCTAACTAAAGGTCGACAGTGAAGAGGGTATTCAAGGACCTATTCATATCTTCCTAGAAGTATTCAATTGGATGCTCCCCCTTCTTCTCCACCCTCCTTTTCATTGACGTGTAAGAAGATCACAATGCCTCAAATCTCCATTAGATTTCCTTTTTCATCCAAAACTTTCCAATTGGATACTTTTCCGCCCTGTCCTTTATGTTACAGCTCTAACCTAGGCTTGAAGCAGAGTAGCTCTCTCTTTTAATCATATCCTGTACTACATGGTTTTCCTTTGGCTACTATATGCCATGTACTTTTCCTTTTCTTTTAATCCAAAAAGAAAAAGTCTGAAAGCAATAGGTTGTTTCTACATGCAGGTTAGGGTGAAAATGTGTAATTTCTCAACTCGAATTTACCAAGAGAATTACATTTTAGATACTGACAATTTGATGTTATGAACATTTGAATCCAAAATCTAATACGGTCAAAATGAATAAATTAATTGAATTGAGCTCTCTCTCTTTTTTTTTTATAAAACTAATTAAAAGATAAAAAGGGAATTACATAAATCAATTTTTTAGATATCTAAAATGATTAATCAGAGTAATAAAATTAAATCTTCGGATGATGAAGGTGGTCAGAATTTTGAGCTACCACAAAACATGAATGGTGCAAATTGAGAAAGGAAATTTGACATTGTTCTTACATCAAGTGCAATGAATATTTGTTCATTTTCATGATATGACATCCTAATTTTGAGATTTCAACTTCATTAGACCCTATCACAAACATCTTTGCACTTTTGACAAAATAATGTCTTTACCCCAAGCCACCAAACTGTTTCTAAAGGCCAAAAAAAATAAAACTATAAATCGGTTTTGATATGTTATTGTTATATAAGCATCCACTAGATGGAGTCAAATCTATGCAAACTAATTGGATCAAGATGTTTGCAAAATCAGAAAAAAAAAAAAAAAAAGGAAAAAGGGTTTGAAAGGTTAGTTTGTCTAATCTAAACATGAAATTAGACCTCTCAACTTTTATTATTATTATTATTATTATTTTTGTGTTCTCAAGTCAAGACACCGTTTGTCCAAAAAAAAACTTCCTTTTTAACACTGAAAGGGGTTAAGTTTTTAAATGGTGTCAGGACCCATGAAGGGGCACGTGGCCCCAGCTTGTCTTGGGTGCATTAGGACAGGATTAGGGAAGGAGCCTTTGAGTGGGTACCCAATGTTGGGTCAACCAAAGCATATTTCCCCACCTCAAGCACAGGGAGAAACCCTAAAATAGACAGCCTTGTTCCCATGTGCACCAATTTAAGAGTAACATTCCAAAATGACAACCCCCTTTGTGCCCCCCCTTCCTCTCCTTCCTCCTCCTTTCTCTTTTTATTCACACTCCCAAATCAATCTTTTTGGGAACTTGGAAGAAGCTCTTACTCCCTTCCCTTCGCATACAAAACTTTTTAATTTTTATACTTATGGCCTTACTTTGTTCTTTTAGATATTTAAATTATTTTACATAAAAGTATATTTAAACCAAAGACCTTCTTTTCATATTTTCACATACATAGTAAAATTTTCCATAAAATGCAAGATATGAATATTACTCATCCACACATGATTTTTTTTTTTGGGACTTCAAATTTGGATTTTCAACAAATATATATATATATATATATGTTTATCGTTGAATTGAAAGTTTAAGTGATTCTTACATGATTCCTATCTTAATTATTAATAAGAATACATTAAACAACAAGTTGGATGATTATCAAGTGAGTTCACTAAGTTGACACAATAGTTTCTCCAATGGATATGAAATATATTCAATTATTCACACTTAATTTCAGTGCATGTGGGCCTCGTTTCTTTTCTTTTTTCCCCTTAATTTCACCTTTAGACTTGATAACTACCCAAGACCCAATTTGATCATGAACGCGATTCTTTTGTTTCTTTCCCCCCAGGGCAACATACTCTATATTCACATATAATAGGTGGAACATGTTCATGATTAATATTCAATACTTTAAGTAGCATGTAAAAGTTATAATTTAACCAATTTTTCTAGAATTTTTATCCATTAAACCATTCAAAAGTTTAAATAATTATGAGATTTACATAACTGGTAAATTTTAATAAGTTATATGTCCAAATAAGAATACACAGTAATTGCAAATATGAAGAGGTTTTTGTTGATTAACAGATACCTTTTTATCTAAACGAATGGTTAGCCTATAAAGTTAAGATTAGAATCCATTTTATGTATTTGTGTTTTTTATTTTTTTATTAATTAAATTCATATGATATCTCAATGCTTGTGATTTATGTTATAAATGATTGGGAATAACATATAAACTTTATGATTTTTGTAAAACGGACCAAAATACAAAATTTTCCGAAGAGGGTCAATAAGTTAAATGTAGTTTCTTTAGTTTGGCAAATTACTATGTATAATCACTAATAAATAACACTTTCTTTAATTGAAACTTTTTTATTTAAATAAATAACAGAAATAATAAACATTTATATTGTAATAAAAATAATAAGAACATTATTACTTTGAATAAATTAATCAAATGCAATTTTTTAATTTTGCTGTATTGCTAGTAAATAATATTTTACTTCAAACACTTTTCCTATTCTATTCATTGCTTTAGGCATGGGACATTAACTTAATATTCGGACTTTATCTTATATTTTAAATGTTAACTAATTGAAAGTTAATTAAATCATGATCCAAAAACTTGTTTTCATTATTATAATAATTATGAAATTCACATATGTATTCATCCACGTATAATATACATGTAATATAACTTGGAGATTTTATGCTTAGAGTTAAAAAAAAAAGAATATTAGTTTCTACATATTACGCAATCACACTCAATAAACGTTCTCATTACACCTATCTTTTTCTCATATTTCTTTTCTCCAACTAACTCCCTAAAGATGTTACTAAATAGATTTACAGCGGACATGTGGGGGCTGCAGGGATGGGAAACCAAACCCTGCTTGCATGTATGCCTAACCCTAAAATTTTATGCAACAACACAGCGATTGCAGTCGTGGTCGCAGCGATTGACTAATAAACAACCCAACAAGAGTGTTAGGAAGGAAGCAAAAGGTTTCCAACAGACCACGCTGAGATCTTCGACTTTTGCCGCATTGAGACAACAAGATATCGTTGTACCCCCTTTTAATGGCTTGTTTCATGCCTGTATTTCTGTTCCTCCTTTTTTCTACAATCTATCTCCCCGATCCCTTTCTCACTTATTATCTCTATTAAGACATCAAAACTCTCAAATAACCAACATATATGCTGACAAGGAATAGCTATCAAAAATCAAGCAGAAGTTGAAGCTTTTGGCTTCAACTACATGTCATGCTTTAATGTTTTCCATCATGCTTGTACGTTATCAAGTCTCCTCTCCTCTACTCTTTTCTTCTTTTTTTTTTTTTGTTTGGATAAGCGAAGTCTCACATAATCATTGATTAAAAAGTTAACAAAGAAAATCAGGAATTCAATTCAGTAATCACGGATGCTTATATCGTAATATTAGATAAGTACCGATTTAATTTTGAAAAAAAAATGTTAAAAGTGTAAGACAATTATTTCAACTATCCAGTTGTTATTTATTATCTCTGTATAACAAATGGAAATATCTGATACGACAATATACATGTATGACTCTCAGAAGGTGATCTAATCTATTTGCTTTATTGGCAAAGAAAAGACAGAACCGTGTTTCAAGCTGTTTAGACTTGAACTAAATGTTCTTTGAATGTACAACTTACACCTGGCACGAGTGACGTCTTCAAACTTATTATTTTGTATTCACCATCTTATTTTCAGAAACTGAAAGGACCTACTTTTCAACAATCAACACAGACCAGATTTGATTTTTTTTTTTAAGCATAATATTTAGATAAATTTTAAATTATTTTAAAAATTTTAAATAAATTTTTATTTTTTATTAAATTTAATCAAATTTTTATATTTTTATTTTAAATCAAATAATTTTTTATAATTAATAATTAATTAATTATTATTAATCAAAATGTCACTTGTTATTTTATATTCAAATGATACTAATACAATATTGATGTGAAAAGTGAAAAATATCAATTGATTATGTTATCATACTAAATTAGTATGTCATGCTATTATCATTATGATATATCAACATGTGATATTATCATTAATTATAATGTGTTAAAATGCGATATTGGCGTTATGTAATATAGAATTATAAATAATATTTTAAGTAAACCAATTATCAGTTATAAAGATTTATTAAACTAAAAAAAATGAAGATTTATTTGACTTTAAATAAAAAATATAAGAATTTGATTGAACATAATAAAAATGTAAAAGCTTATTTGAAAATTTTCATATAATTTAGAGACTTTTTCAAATATTATTACATTTTTTTATTCGATTCTATGCACTGCACATTAAACTATTTTTTATTTCCTTTTCAAAATTAAATACATTAGTTGGATAACAAAGAAAATATATATTTAGGCTCAAGTGATAAAGCTTTTATTGTAATTAATAAAAGAGGACGAACTTTGTACGTTACTTGTTGTTTGGGGATTTGTTTTATATGTTGTTGTTTTATATATATATATATATATATATATATATATAAAAGAAAAGAAAGGAGGTTAGTTTTCATCAGCAAATACCAGCGATCAATTTTGACTTGGTTCATTAATTATCTCAAGACTTTGCCAGCGTGTATAATATGTGCAAGTTCGTGTATAACATGTCAACTTTTCAAATTTCCGTGACTACATTGGGTTTGTCGAAATGAAAAAAAAAATATTTTAATTACCCAAAAAATAAAAAATAGATTTTAAAAAATAAAATATTTAAATATTAAATAGTTATCTCATATTCATGTTAGGATGCGATGAACTTTTCAGATCAATGCAAAATTTTAACTAAAAAAGATTGTTTTGAGGATTTGGAGGATATAAAAAGGCCTTATATATTTAATAACCTATATGGTAGATAAACATCCAAGAGAAAAGTCCCCTCCATATTGGGAATGGAATATGTTTCTCTTTTCATTAATTTGTTGTAATTATAATTGGAAACAATTGGTTCATCATGGTATATATATATATATATATGTGTGTAATTGAATGGTTATAAATTCCAACTAGATATTACAATGACTTTGAAGGTTATGAAAATTAGAGGCTTGAACCCCCTCCCCCTCAAAAAAATTTAATTATTATATATATACACATGTTATAGACACCTATAAACATTTATATAAAAGAAATCCTCATGTTCATCTTTTGTTTCCCTTCAATCATGCCTTAATATTAGAAAATGCATCAAGCTAGAGCTAGTGATAAAAAAATATTTTAAATTAACCTGGCATTGTAGGATTTCCAAGGAAAAAGACTATGTAGCCTTAGGGACCAGCGTCCTTTGATTGAAAATTTTAGTTAGGTGTGTTTCTCAATTTGAATGTTATAAATTTAATTATTAATAATAAGGGGACATTCTTATAAAAGAATGTACTTCCATGCCTCAATATTTGAAAATTTTTTAACTAAGTTTTACATCAAATGGTATTAATTTTTTTGGAGTATTTTTTTCTGGTAATAATAGTAAATTAAATTTATTTATTGAAAGATGGACCAATGAATTGCATCCCCCACAAAAGTATAAAAAGATACGAAATAAAATGAAATGAAAAAGTGATGGAATAAAAACTATAAAGGGGTATAATAATACTAAATGGAAAAGACAAGGGTAACATTGTCTCAAAAGTTCTGATTTAGAATTAAAAAAGCTCCTCACGTTGACCCTTAGAATTCCAATGGCGGCCCCTACGCCGTAGGCCTTGGCTTGCTTAATCCCTCTCGCTCTCTCTCTCTTTTTTTTTTTTTTT
>NW_018397256.1:8250890-8255162 GCF_002168275.2 Theobroma umbraticum | reverse complement strand
AAAAAAAATAACTAATTAATATTATTATATTATGGAAAAATAATAATTCCTCTGTAAACACAAAAATTCCAATTTTGACTTTTTGCGGGCTCAAGTTTTAAATGCCTTCTTTTTCTTATAGAATATCTAGTAGGTAAAAGTTACTTAAGCTTAAAAAATGGTGTCAATGTGTTTGGATTTCCTCTGTTCAAAGAGTTTTTGTCACCATTAAACCAGGAAGGGCTAGAAGTTATTGCAAATAATTAAAGTAAAGCCATGCTTAATTAATAATCATAAGGCCTTCATCTTAAATTAAGATTTCATTGGCAACAGCTAAGTTAGCAAGCACCTTTGTGTTTAAAGTAGAATTAAGATTTCAAATGCCTAAGAACATAGGAATGAGGAGCGGGGAGGGGGGGTAGTGTAAGCCAATCCGAACAGAGGAGCCTACCCTTTGATGGAAACTTCCTGTAACCACACTCAATAATGCAAATTTGTTAATTGCAATGGCAGATATTTAAAAAAAAAACAAAAGGTTAAAATAATTTGGTTAATGGATACCAGTTAAGATTGCGAAACCCAACAGGGACTTTGTTAGATTTTTAAGCTTCTTCGCGTTAAAGTTACACTATTTAGACATTGATGTGCGCACACTTCGATTAATTACCATGGATTCTGGCACTTCTCTTGCACCAATTAAAAAACATATACTACTGTAAAATCAACCAATCCTTCCGAACATCTTCAAATAGCAATTTAATTAGGTAGCATATATATATATATATATACATATATATTATTGTTAATAATGATACTAAAGAAATAAGATAGGAATAGGAATGGAATGAGAAACTTCATGGAGGTATCATCTACCAAGTTTCAGATTTTCTTTTGGCCATTGGGATCCAAAATGTGGCATAAAGTCTTAAAGACACTTGGTTTAAATATTATTAACATAAATATTGTGTATTATTAGTTAATATCTAGTGCATTTTAAGTACACAATTGTTTTCAAAGGATACTTACAATTGCAGCATTGACAGTAACTTGTTTTTAATTCCAGAGTTGCACATTGTCTCATCCTATTGTAACTTCATTTGTGATGGAGAATGCCATCTCCATTCTCCAATAACTTCTTGTTGCACAAACGATTTCAATAAGTTAAAGAAAGAAGAAAAAAAAAAGTAATGCAAAAGATATATTGTAACCCAAACATTCTGTAAGAGAGAGAGATTTCATGGGAAAATGGTAAGAGTATAGGTTTCCCCCGCGGTGCAAAGACCAAAGACGAAGTTTCCTTGCCATTTTCTAAGGGTTGTGGGAAAAGGGGAACAAAGGGGCACCCAAATCAGTGATCTTTGTGCTACTACAAAGAGTAAAAGCAAGGACAATTGCAGTACCCCAAGGCATGAAATGTTCTTTTAAGCAAAGGTGACTGTAATCCAGCATGCAAATACACTTTTATATATATATATATATATATATATACATATTCATTTCTCTCCTTTATGGGGTTTAGGGCTTTGAGTTGTAATGTAGTGAGAAATAAGATATACATATATATATATATATTTGCATTACTTTTTGGGATCTCCTCATGCTCTCTAGAGAAGCTCTAATTAAATAATTAATTAATTAAGAATCTGATCATTAAAAAAAAAGAAAATAAAAGAAAGGAGCCCTAATTAAAGGATTTGCTGGTCCCCAAGAAGCATGTGGTTGGGGTAGATTTCCTCTCATCTATTTTGGTGTTTTTTAGCTTTTGTTAAAGGAATCAAAGCATGCTATCAAGCATGTGATCCCATCTATGATTACATGGTAACCCCAATTCTTATTTCTTTAATCACCTCTCTTATTAGCTATATATATATATATATATATTTACGTGACCCTCTCTTCCTCTCTCTCTCTCTCTCTCTCTCTCTCTCTCTTTGAGGACACACACTTGCGCATTAATGGCAAATTATACAGCCAGCTTAATCTTCTTACAATGCTAATCTTGATTATCGAGATTATTGTTATAGATAATTATAATTGAGTGATTTGGACATACCTTAATCTTGATAAAGTGTGTTTCAAACTTGATTGATAATTAAGGGCGTGGGTAGAGCCAGAACTGCCTTTAGGGATACCTCAATCACATAAAACAAAAATATAATGTCTTACGTACTCATTTCCCCATGATTTAATAAAACAAAAGAAAAAAAAAACTATGCTTCCTCCTGATTAACAGTAATCCCTGTCCTATTCTTAGCCTTTTAATTAATTCATTTTATTTAATTGGGTGGCTTTCTGTTCGTTTGTGCTTTGTCTTGAGCATGCCTCCACATTAACATCTAGGCAATGTCTCCCCTCACCTTACTATACGACAAAATCAACATTCCAGTGGACCCAATTGCATTCTACTTAAAATAAAATATACATACTGTGTGTACCCATTTCTGCTCCATATCTTGCTTTTATTATTATTGTTTTAATTTTTCATTTCTCAGTACTTTCTTTTCTTATTTGATTTATCACTTCTATGGTGCTATTATAAGTATGCAAGATATCCAATGAAGTCAAATGAAACTACTTATTATCTTCTCTTTAATGAAATTAATTTCTACAATTTTTTTTTATTCAGATTGTTATTAAGGTAAGCAAAGGTCAAATTTGTTCTAACTTGCAAGGAGCTAATTAAGGACTCTCAAACCCTTTATAAAGTATTTGATGATTTAAAACGAAATTTGCATGCATGTTTTGAATTCCAATTGTTAATTAACGTATGCTAATAAAAAAGGATCCCTATAAGGAAGAAAACGACTACCCTAGAAAATAAATTTATCTATAGATCCCTAAGAAATGCACATACGGTTTTTTATAGAGGCATAAGAAATATATCAATAATGAAAACTTGCATTAGTTTAATGCCAAATGTCTCCAAGTTTTGGCACTGATGCCAATGTCATTGAGCTGGCCAATGTCTGCCCTTGATTAATGCGACCTTGTCTGGCCTCTCATAGACCAAATGGCAAGGCCTCCAGCCTCATGCCTTCAGCACTTGGGATGTGATTGGCCGAATTATTGCCCCCAATCACCATGCCAACTTCTCTCTCTCTTATATATGATCCATATCTCAGTGTTTTCTTCCCTTTTTTTTTTCAAAAAAAGAAAGTTTTCTGGTATATTCTGCTATTTGTATGATTACTTGGGGGATTATTATTAAATGGTGGGAGGTATGTAGGTAGGTTTTAAGAAGAAAGGGGTAGTGGTGCTAACTGCCGAGAGAGGTCTTCTGCCAGTTGTGATCCTACTAATTATATCTTTATAATGTAGTTAATGTGGAAAAGCTGGAACAGAAACCCTCGTGCTACGGAGCATAGAGCAATGACCTACACATAATCTCTCGATATTTTTCTATGAATAAAAATCTGCCAAATGATTTGAGAATACTAACATATCCCTGGATTTGTACTTATCATATATATATATATATATATATATATTCATATATTCTTTTATTTTTAAATTTGAGGTATTTTGAGAATGGGGATATAATCTTTCACTATAAGAGTGATTCGAACTTTATCATAGTTTTGAAAATAAATAATAATCGTTAAATTAAATTTGAATCTTTGATACACATTTGATTTTAAAACTTACCATTTTTCTTTTTTTTTTTTGGATTTTTGTACAATGATCCTTTGTTTTCTTTGAATTTCTCATGAAAAATGATTTTTGATAACATAAATATCAAAACGATTTATAACAAGCTAAGTTAACCAACATCGTTTTGAAAACTGGGTTTTGTCACCTTTATAGTTACTCTTTTACCTACACATTATTTTCCTTTTTATGCTTTTTTATTGGACTAAAGTCAAATCTGTCAGTATACTACGTGTCAAATTTAAATTTTTTTCATTATAGAATTTCATTAAATTTTGTCATTATATTTTCAATTTTGTTTATTTTTAGGCAAAAAGTAACGTAATTGATAAAAATTTGTCACTTATGACAGCAGAATAATTTGTAAAATATTCTAATTTTGATACTATTTAACTAAAAATTAACAAAATTAAAAATATAATGACAAAATTCAATAAAATTGAAGTACAGTGCATTCAATATTAAACCATAGTGTATCGTTTTTTCTATTATAATGAATTGTATTTTCATATATGTAGACAAATAAAATTACTTTGATTTGAACCTAGGAAGGATATGGTGGAAACCTCTTAGATCCCCAAGTGGCGAGTTACCACAAGAACAAACATTACTACTACTATCATTTTTCATGTAAAGTTTAGGTTT
>NW_018397256.1:8099633-8250880 GCF_002168275.2 Theobroma umbraticum | reverse complement strand
TTAGTTTTTTTATTTTCTTTTTGGCGTGACACATGACAACAACGTAGAATTCAAAATAAACGTAATAAAAGTTATGAAATGATGGGTACACTTAAATATCTACAAGCAGCAGTGTCATATGATGGCCACATTTAAGATTTGGGACCAACGTGACTGTCCAATTATGATTTTTTCCCCCATAATTTAATACGAATAGAGGAAGTGACAATTGTCACCATTATTTTGGTGTTGCTTCTATATTTGCTCATTTCTATATCATGAAAGCAGCAGCTGACGGCACTTGCCAACACCCCCCATACATGCAAATTGCAAATGCTCCTTTTTATCATATACCCCAAATTTTCAATGTCCACATGAGTATCTTCAACCAGAAAATTTCAACACTAAAGAGCACAAAGGAATAATGATCTGTCTCTACCTTTGTTATAAGGTTAATCTTTTGTTCTTTTGTAAATTTAGCCTAAAAACAAATAGGAAAGTGGTTGCATCCATGGAAACTCTGAAAGATAAAAGAACAAAAAGAGAGGAGAAGAAAAGAAAAAGAAGGGGGCAATCTAGGAAAGGGCCCAGGGGGAGAGCTAGAGAAATTGGCGTCCCCCTTTTAGGATGGGGGGCATGATCACATGGTGAAGAGATGCAAATGAGACAATGGCAGAGGATTTGGTGGAGCCCCATAAATGCACAACCCATTTGTAGCCTTCCTTCCCTCCACCTTGCTATCCCTCATCAACCCCTTGTTCTGAAACAGTCTTAACCCCCCACCCTCCCCCAAAAACAAAAAACACTCAAATCAATCTTCTTCTAAATAATAAAACAAAAGCTTTTGATTGATAGTTCACACTGTCTCTATTTATAATTTGCTGTATATACTGACCAAAGGAATGACACCTCGGAATTTTGCTGCTCGTTTCTGTGACAAACCCACCTGGTGCCATTGGCCCCCTCTTTTCTTTAAAGCTTCCTCAACTATTTTTTATTAAGACCAAAATCAGATTTTCCTTTAATATAATACATAGGAAAACAAAGGCCAAAGAATCTAGAAAGACTTTGCCCTGTTTTCTATGTCACGTTGCCGACTCACCAGCAGTAGTAATGAAATATCACAATATTTACCACACGGGCAAAACAATATCATATTTACTTTGTTTCTATAGCTGATCTGGCGAATCAGGTAAGTAGTTCAATAGTTTTTTTCATCTACAAATCTTAGTTTCTGTGCTTTTACTGTACATTTTGCAACTTAAAGCACTTGATTTCTTTAAACTCATTGAAAAAGATAAACAACTACCAAGGCAAGATCCAATAGTTTTAAGGCATGTGAGCTTACTGCAGAGAAAGATATGGAAAGATAAGCCTGGAATGCCAGCTTTGCTTTAGTGGAGTGGAGTCGATGCACCAAAGATTTTCCTTCTTGGGTAGGGCTTGTGGGGTAATGCAAAACTTTGGTTTCTAACTAAAGCAGATTGTTTATCACTAGGCTGCTGATAATCTGTTGCCCTGGCTGGCTGCTGCTTCTCTTTCCACAATTAACCTCTCGGTTCCTAACTTCCCAGCTGATCATATTTGACTAAATAAACAGTAACATTGATGTTAGAATTGTTGGGTGTTAGTGTCAACTGCTTTTGCTCTGTAAGGCGGGGCGTGGCTGACAAGGACAGACAGATGGAGTTTTGAACATATTTACCAGCCAGCAGCTATCATCCTTAAACTCCAGACTTGGTTTTTGGGCAAGTTTGCTTTCAGGCCCATCAAGTCGTCAATTCTGTCCCATGTTGCAGATAAGCCTGTCCATGTATCAGGTTCACTAAAATCAACAAAAGCCCACGCAGGTTTATTGGAAAAGCAACCCATCGGAAAAGTGAATGAAACAGCCTTCAGTTCCACCTGTTACAGAACTGAACCACAGCACAGGAACAATGATGCCAATAACAATAATAATGATAGCATTATCGAATCTCAAAACTGGCCACAGATTAGCAGAAAGATTCATATATATCATTTGCCAACAACATGATTGACTGCTGAACTAACTTTACAATGTTTTGGAAGTGTTATAAACCTGCTTGGGACCCCACGTTGTTCCTACAAGAACAAGATCGGGCATATAATCAAGTAGGACCGGAGTACTCCGAGAAAGGCTCCCGCCCCTCCAAGAGTAAAGGGTTCTGACAATGAGCAATTGCTTGGGGACAACATCCACAGGCTACATGGTGGATTTTAGCACCACTGCACCAGGCTATAGATATAATTTCAGCAAAAACATCAGAAGCCATAAAAACACCAAAATTTAAATTTAGAGTGCAGTCCACACACACAACTAGAGAGAGATTGTCTGAATAGGATCCAGCAGAGCAAGTTAAAATAAGGATAAAATATTGAGTTTGAGATGTGGATAGTGCAAGAACCTACCGGACAAGTACCACATATTGACAACTTATTATCTCCTACCATTTTATGTGATTATAATTTTGAACTCCTAAAAACTCATTGCACAGATGTTGCCACAAATACAAAGCAAAAAACGGTTTCTAGTTTTAGAAATAAATAAAATAAAATGATCTTTTTTTTTCACTTTTTTGGCTTTTGGGTAGTCATCAGAGTTTGGACACTAGCATGTAGACGGATCTGCCATGACAAACAGAAATTGCTTTTCAATGCAAGGCATGAGAAGAGCAGCAAATAGTGCAACAGTAGGACACCAAAATTTCTACCATCAAAATACCAATGAGAAAATGAGTATATAAATGTATATAAACTTCAATCTTCAATTCTTCCTAGTTCCTTGGGAAAACATGCAAAGAGATCATTATTCCACAGGGAGAAGACCTATTTATGTCTCAAGTCAAATTTATTTTATAAACTATATCATAGAGGGCATAAGTTCTGAAAACACAGATAGATGATCAGGCATTAGATTCAAAATCATGCATCTCTAACCATTCAATATTTTGGAATTACCCATCGCCCCTCTCAAGCATAACACTTCATGGCTCAGTATAACATCGAACACATAAGATCACAACAGAAGAAAATGCCTCATCTATTGTGAAAACAGGTACTTCACTAGGTAGCTCTTGTGAAATCAAACATTTTAAGACATCCAAGTACAATTAAGCAACAAAATGTACACTGTTTGCGACTAGCAAACAATTTATTATTCATGCCATGGTACATGTTGAATTCATTAGTCACAACATTGTTGCCAAAAAATGACATTATATAAAGTCACACTCCAAAGAGGGATCATCCTTATGCTACTTCTAGTTATCAGTACCTGTAATAATCTTTCCCAAAGTTTGCCAATTGCATTTGACTCTGACATAAGCCTCTTTGTTAGATTTGTTTGCACCCAAAATGGACGAAATCTAAAGCAAGAACAAGAATGTAATGACTTAATAGCTTTGCCGACTGACTCAACCAGATCACCCGGAAAAAAAAGGGGAAAAGAAAAACTGCATGCTGAAGAACTAAATCTAGACTAAAGGGAAAAAGGAAAAGAGAGAGAAGAGGGAAAGGGAGAGCAAAGAGACCCATGCACATCTCTTGCGGAGTGGTCATTACAGCAGAGCAGATCAAACCATCCTCAAGAAGGGAACATGAAATTCTGAGAGCAGACAATGACAAAGCTCCATGTTCATCAGCCCTAGAAGCAAAAATTAAGTTTAAAAGCGTCATACTTTCGTTGCCTGCCACATTCAGAAATAATTGAAGTTTCCTTAAAGAGAACTGATTACTGATGAAAGAAGATAATTTGCAGTCACCAGAAAGAATGTTCCAAATATGTTTTAATAAAGTAAAAAGGAGAAAAAGAACAAATGTGCTAGAGCTCTGAAGGCACTCCTTAGCAAGAAATACTGATTCAAATCACCCCTCTTAACTGTAATTAGGTTAATTAGTGCAAGATAACAACATTACTATATGAAACATGACTTAAGATGAGAAACTCCTAAAAAATTTCCAATTTCTCTTGGGAAGCAATAGCCCCTGGGAAATACTGGCTATCATGTCATGTTCAATTTCCTTGTGCATGTAGACCAGCAGATAGCACATAACAGATTATAACAGATAACATGCTTATTTCAGTTGTGAAGCAAATAACACTAGAGTGTGGAGCTGTGCCTTACCAGAAAATCTAGGGCTAGTTGTCTATATTTCTTAAGTAATGAAGTTTTATTCTATCCAAAAAAAGGATAACAGCGTATATGTTACCATTTCCTACTACTACCAACCAATTAGTGGTACAGAGCTGCTACTTTCCCATGTAGAGGCTAGATGGCAGCATCTAAACGACCAAAACAAATTTCATTTGTGCTAGACAAAGAATTCATCTAATAGGATAAAACGAGCAACAGAATTATAAAGATTGACTCCAGAGAATCAACAGCCAACTCAGGACTACCAGACTTGGACAGGAAGCAAAAGAAAACACCGAAGAGGCAGTGAGAAATTAGGATCAACTCCCAGACATTACTAAAAAGGTCAATCCAATTGCCAACTAGACAGAAACTGCACTTCCGGAGCACTTCCCTAACTTGGCTAATAACAGTTCTAATTTTATTTTACAACAATCTAAGTGGCATGAATAAAGACATGCCATGTGAGGATGGTTTATGCAATATTTTCTCAAATCCATGATAACATGTCTCTTGCATTTCCATCCTATGCTTGTGCTTGGCAAGATCATCAACCAAGCGTGCTCAAAATCTCAGTCCATCCATTATTAACAAGAGAAAAAATCAAATTATGAACTCCACAAATGGAATACAGGAAAAGTAGATTTCAGCATGATTACTTTGCAAGAAACAAAGCGAAACACACATGGGCCAGCAGAGGATGTCATACATGGATAATCTTACATAAAGGTCCAAAAGAAAACCTTTTGGGATATCCACATATCAGGTCATCCCATGGCAGCCACAAGATTCTGGTCTTATATCCTTCAGCAACACAGATATCTAAGGCTCACAGGAGACCTGAAATTGAAGAATCCAGCAAGCCACAAACTAAAGAACTTAGTGCCTCGTAATAACTTCCCCTACAAATTGCCCCACTGTGGAAAAGCAAGAGAAAGGTGGCAAACCCCAAATCAGCTTTGGACATTTGGAAGGAAGGTGCCTAAGCCTCCTTCTTCAACCCTGGAAAATACAGGGGAAGCATCAATAATGTCCTCCAATGAGAATGCTTATGCTGAAACACAGAGTATTATACCCTGAGAACATTCACATTAAATAGAAGGCTTGGAACATCTTTCCCTAATACTAAACAAATTTCAAGAAAAGCATACATAAGCACTTAGTCAGAAACAACAAGAGGGCTTTTGTCACAGGATAACATTTTTAATAACTACAGAATTCAAATGTCACCAGAAGATTACTCATACATCCATTGTACATCAAACAGATGCAAGAAATATATACAAGAGAATGATCAGAAAAATGCATTCTTGATATCTGCCCAATTGTTGGCAAATGCCTGATGTGCTATTTCTCAAATATTCGTTTAACTAAAATAAATGTACAATATGAGGGAGAAAAGAAGAGATAGAGGAACTGATACACAATGCTTAGCTCAGAAACATTTAACGCTTTTCAGTTTTTGTTGTGTTACATTCATTTCAAAATATATCAGTATATGCTATAAACCTAGATGAGGAAAATTGATAGCATATTTCATCAAGCTTCATACAATTGAGGGAGCCACCAGGGTAATGATTTATCCAAATCTATTTCTAAGGGGAAAAAATAAAGAGGTAAAAGAAACCACAGACACGCCTGGTTATCTAATTGGAATACCACTATCAGCAGAAATTAAGTTTCTTAGCTCCATCAAATGTTCATCATTAGATATATGAAGTGAAAGACGAAGATTTGTCACCAATGCTTCTTGTTCCCAACTTAAAGGCCCTGATGCATGCAAGGCCTCCATGGTGCAACGGTAGGCATGTAACTCTATTCTATGGATCTCAGCAGCGAGTTCCTCTTTCGTAGGAAGGAGACAATTTCCTACCTCATCTCCCCTTGGACAAAAAGATTCAGCATCACTACATTGACCATCAAGATCTTCAATAGGACCTGTAGAAACACGATGAGGCAACTTATATAGATTGTTACTACTCACGCTACAACTACCAACAGAGCATGTAACACGCTCAGTGTCATTGGTTTCTAAGTGTTCTGCAATATAACATCCGACAGCACCATTTGGTTTTCTCCTCTCCGCATCCAATTCAGACAACCCAGTTCTGTTGTCAATAGAAGCATGAATGTATTTTTCACCCAGCATATCTCTTGGGAAAGCAACAGCATCTACCTGTCCATGAATGGATGGATTTGCAGCAACCAGTCGGTACAATCTTCCATCTTTCTCAACCGCTCTAAACTTCTGTCTAGCTCCAGCAACAGCTTCAGTTTGAGAGCAGCATCCTATCTTTAGAGTTTTTGAGGAAGCAATAACAGATTCTTGGTAATTAACCTTTTTGTTAACAGGACCACATTCACCTTTCAGATGTCGATTTGTCATTCTAATCGTATTCTGAAATTGGGAGCTAGAATTTTGATTGTATCTAAGAGTATAATTTTCACAATATTTCCCTTCTTCACAACTGCCAGAACCCTGCACATAGACACAATATAAATGAACATCTTCATTTATGGAACCAAAAACAAGTATATGACATCAGGTTTTGCCTGAACTTATTAGAAATACCGCATGGTACTTAGATCACAATCTCATAGAAAGAAGGCTTACTGTCAAAACGAAGGATGTCTCATTCAGGCGACAAAATAAAAATATTCAAGCTAACCTCAGGTTATAACAAAACTGAAAATGGATATGGCAATGATTGATATCAAAATAAATCAACTCGAGTAAATTGTTTAACTATTAAACAATGAATGCTGAAAAAGCTTTGAAAATTTTAAAAATTTCAAATGCATGAGGAACACAGATTGAGATGGAAAGTACCTTTCCAATCACAACCCATTCATCATCTTGCCACGATTGTCTCACACGGATGTCCAATCTACTGACCTTGAATTCCAGAGATGATCCCAGCAACCTAACCAAAATGTACTTTTTCTCTAAAACCCCTAAAACTGTTGCCATCTTCCAGGAAAAATTGTCAAAAACCTCTACAACATCACGAGGGGCCCAATTATCTGGAATGACCGAAGCAGGAGGACAAGGCCTGATAGCCTTCCTAGATACCCTCTCCACAATCATCTTGTCAGTGGCACCAGAATAGCCTTGATACCTAACTGTATAGCTGCGGCCATTGCCACTGATTATCTCAGCACAATGCCAGGAGCCTGATGGCACCTCTTTTTTGCTCAAGACTTCCACTTTGGTCCCTTTCTTGAATCTCATGATCCCTATTACATAAATTCCAACGCACAAACTGCAAAAGACATTGAAAAATTGAGATGATTAATTAATCAAACAATCTCAAACAAAAAACTATAATAACAATCAATAAACACTGGATAAAACATACAATTAGAATATACTAGCATACTATAGAAAGAAATAACAAGGGGAAAGTTTTTTCTTTTTTAAAAGGCAGTTTCTGCAAAGTGTGCATAAGAGAAAAGCAAAAAAAAATTGGATTAGGATTATAGAAAATAAACAAAAAAAAAAGATTAGGACATGTAATAAAAAGATCTTTTTTAATGAAAAGAACAAAGAAAATCTAATACAAGCGTTATTCATTCTTGGAAATTAATTTAAAGTAAACAAACAAAGCAACAGTCAGGAGCCGGCTCTGTTTGGTTCCTAAGAAAATGCAGCAAAAAAGAAAAGCAATCAAAATTTCAGGGCAAAAAATTAATTCAAGTGATCTACTAAGTTCAAACTTTCTCTATTTTAAAAATCAAAATTAAAAAAAAATTAAAAATCATAAAAAAATTAATCGTCTTCATTTATGTATCCACCGTTTTCTCAGTAGCCAAACAGAAGAAAAATAACAACAATCACAAAAAAAAAAAAAGAGTTGTAAAGCGAAATATTTTAAACTTGTTCGTAATCTAAATAATCAGAATTACATTCAAATAAAATACTTAGAATTATCGAATTGAGGAAGAGATTTGACTAACCTTCGATGGAGGATTCAAGAGAAAAACAAAAGAAGCTTTGTTTCCCAGTGCTTTTCAGAATTTAATTTGTTGTTATTTTTGTTATCGATTTTTTCTGTTTTTTGATTGGGGAAATTAATATTTATATATATGGCGTTTTTTATTAAAAAAGAAAAAAAGAAAAGCGTATAAGGGAAATTTTGGTACAAATAAACAAGGAATAATATGGTAAGCTTTCTATGCCAAGTTGCCAACTGCCCAAGAATAGCTTGTTGAGGTGGGATTAACTGTTTCCATCTTATTGTGCGCATTCCGCACTCTTTTTTTTTTTCCCCTTTTTTTTTCTTTTATAACATTGGTAAAAATATTGTAATTAATTTGATATTTTAAGTTTAAAAGTTCCAAATTCAAATTTGTAAAAATGAACAGAATAAAATTTACAAAATAAAAAATTGATATTATTAATTATAACAAGTATTAAAAGTGATAAATATTTATTAAGGTTAAATAGAAGAATAATAATATCTTAATATTTTGGCCAAAATCTGTTAAAATTAATTGAGATCTTAATGTGATATTAATAAAAGATCACGATAATTTTTTTTGAAGTAATTTCTTTTTGGCATGAGATGCTTTTTTCCATTACCACTCCTTAAAGCTTTAGGTTGTTTTGTTTTCTCTGGAGTCTTAACTCTCAAGTTGTGGGTTCCCTTGTTCTCCTTGAACACCCAGGCTTGAACTCAACCTGCTCATTTGTTTCTGAGTTTTGATTGGTTATTCACATAAAAAGGATTTTAATTATTATTATTGGGTACAATGAAAAGGTCTTATTTTAGCGGTCACTTTCTGTGTCTGTGCGTTTGCCTTTTCTTTTCTTTCTTTTTTTCTTTTTTTTTTCCTAATATAAAAGTGCAACGAATTCTGTTCTTTGAAAGGAGTTTAGGTATGGTACAAGCCAACTAATTGCGTGAATTGCAATATTGAAATTAGTTAATCAAAGAATGAAAACATTTTGGAGAAAGCTGGTAGGGGGAATGGAGTAAATATTATTTTTAATTTTAAAAAATGTTTGATTATAAAATTTTAATTTTGTTATGTATGACAAAACGTGAAATAATTAAAGACATATATTAGACATCTAAATTCTTAATCTTGGCATATTAAAAAGTATATAAGTTAAAAGGCTTTAATTTACTGATTATGATCTCCATGTTACGTGTTGCCGGAAATATATTATAATCATAAAAATGGAACTTAATAAAAACTATAAGCCTGTTAAAATAATCATTGTTTAAATTTTTGGGGAAAAAAAATCTTTTATGAATATATGGGGTAAAATGGCCAAAAGAAAAGGAGGGGATAAAACAAATTGACTCCTGCAAAGGGAAATTAAACTGAAATTTGATACTTCCAAGACTTTTGTCCCTAAAGGGCATTTTAACAGGAAACTTGAATTGCAACGGGAAGGTTTTCGATTTGAATATTGAGAAAGTTGGGATAACATTTATGGGAAGGAAAATACTTCTTTTTATTATATAATTCAAAATTTATATAAGAAATAAATTTTTTTAAAAAAATATATATGGAAAGTAAATTAATATACTAGATAAACCCTTAAATTATTACAAATAAATCTTTTTGTTTATAAAATTATGTGAATGATACATGTGACTTTATTATCAATTGATATTTTTTGTATTCAAGATAGATGACGTGATTTTTTTTTAAATTGATAAAATTGATTGAAATAATCATATCTCGAGAAAAAAAATCCCACTCAACCAATTTTCACCATATTATAAAAGCTACATCAGTAATCACGTATGCAAGAAATGTAATTTGGCCAAAATATGTCAAGATCATGTGATACAATGATATCCATTTATGAATATAATAATTTATTCAAATACAAATTATTAAAAAAAACCTTTTTAATAATTTAGTAAAAAAGAAAACAAAATAAAATTCCTCATTCTACTCAACATCTTATCTCTCAGACTTATTAATAAATCGTCATTTGAAGAAACAAGATTTCATGGAATAAGATTCTGAAAACCATGATACAAAATTGCACATTATTGTTTAAATGTGGCCATTTTCGGGAAGCTATTTCCTGGCAAAGAGTTGATTTGCTCAAAACTCAAAAGAACCAAGGGTCAAGCCGTCGATAGATTTCCTCGCACAAGTACTAAAAGATTTCAATTTTCGCAGCCTCAGCAAACTACGAAATTACCTTTTTTTCTTTATTTGACTAATGACTATACTCTTTTGAACTTGTCAACACACTTTTTTATGACACATCATCATCAATGGGTTATATCTGTCTAACAAAACTTTTTTGGGTACAAATACTTAATTTATTAAGGATTATTCGGAATAAATCTTATATTTATTTTTATGAATTTTATTTTAGGTGTCAACAAACAATTTGTTAAGCCACATTTTTAGCATGAGAGGTTTTGGAATAACGGTGACTAATTTTTATCACTAAGTGTTATTATTATTGTTTTTTTTATTTAAAGAAAAAAAATTCAAATTTTACTTTTTAAATAAAATGATCATATACCAATTAATGGATCAAAGGTTCGTGTTATTATTATTATTTCTGTATCTATATTTCTTGTATTTGAAAAAATACAATGAAATCATATACAAGAATAATTCAAAATTAAGTCTGACAAAATATATGTATCTACGAAGGGATAATTAAGATTATTCATTAAAAAAATTTATGTGAGAACAAAGTCACCTTATAAAACACCATTAATATCAATATTATCAGTATTATTTCTGTTTTCACTTCTTAATAAGAAATGGTGCACAAAACTCTCTCCCTATTCCGCCTACTTCCCTTTATTTCCCTTTCCGTCAAGGCTCTCAAACATGATTCATATATCTCATTTGATTCCAATCCTCCCCAGAAGGCATAGCCGTGGACACTGTGCAATATTAATTCCTATGGCTTTTCCAACTGAAAGAAATGTTGATCTTTAGGGCACCTCTCCTCCAAGAGGTTAGCCGCAACAAAATTAAGGAATAAAGATGCTTTTGGGGAATGATAATTGCGGATTGCCAAAGCATCAAGGAACTGTTGTTTTCGGTTGCTACCACTTACATCACTTTCAAATTTTTAATTCAATTAAAAAGCCTTCAATGCATTATGTCTCCATAACATTCAATTCTGCAGTTAATGTTCCTACCCATTCTATTTTCAGGTTTTTACCTTCTCTTCTGTACAGGCATTGATTGAAATATTCTAGTAAAAAACGAAAAAGCTTGTTGATTGTCAAATAAATTATTCTCAAAGCAAAACCAAATATGAACATCAAGGGTTACAAGTTAAAACGAAAATGTTCTAATAGACGAGTTCCTTCTTAGAGTTTAGACTTGTGATCGGTTTTCCAAGAAAAATGATATAAGTCTTTAGAAAGCAACATTTTCATTATATATACAAAAAAAAAGATATTTTTAAAAATAACTCTTAAAGATAAAGATGTTTTTAAAAATAACTCTTTTTATAATTTTAACTATTTTTAGTCAAGTTTAATAAAATTATCCTTAATAAAATCACATAATATGATATTACACGTCATGTACAAAAACATGTTATATGTTATGGTTAGGTTGTTATATGCAATATACAAAAATATGTGATACGTTATAGTTAGGTTATTACACGTCATATACAGAAACATCTTACACGTTATGGTTAGGTTGTTATATGCGATATACAAAAACATGTGATACGTTATAATTAGGTTATTACACTCCATATACAGAAATATGTTACACGTCATGGTTAAGTTGTTACACACCATGTACAAAAACATGTGACACGCCATGATTAAATTGTTACACGCCATGTACAAAAATATGTTACATGTCTTGGTTAAATTGTTACACGTCATGTTAAAAAAATAAACTATTGTTACATTTGTACAAAAACATGTTATACACCATGGTTACCAAAAGTTATTACACGCCATATTATAAAAAAAATACTGTTATTACACGTCATATTGAAAAAATACTGTTATTACATACTATAATCAAAAACATTTTGTTACACTTTAATGCCTAAACTATTGTTATTATTTATAAACCAAAACTTCAAATCCTTTTAACTCTCTTTATTTCTTTTTGTTTTTTTTGACAATTTGGCACCGATTAAAGTATTTCTAACCTGTTTTTATAAATCAAAATACAAATTTTATGATCTAAAACACTTATTTTGACTAAAGATCAAATTTTTTTTTTTGAAAACTTATTTATAAATTTTAAAATTTTGAATTTATTGGTATCTAAATCTCAAATTGATCCAATTAAGAACTATTTCAAACATTTATGATCATTTTTACTATTTAGTTTTTTTAAATACATAAAAATCAATTTCTCCAAATAGTCATCCACTCAAGCAATGAAAATCATCGTTTTTGTGTTTTCAAAGTGCTGGAAAGAGAAATCTGAAAACTATCGTTTTGTGTCTTCAAAGTGTTGGAAAGAGAAATCTGAAAATATGGGGAGAGAAATTGGGAGCATACTAGACAAATGCAGAAGAGAGAAATCAGTAAAATTAGAGAAAGTGGGATGATGAGAGAGAGAAATCAGAAGCACAGATGAAAAAAAATTATGATGAATGGTTTAATTTATTTGAAATAGTTTTAAGAATATTTTTATCAAATCATGATTAAATATGATTAAAAATAATTAAATTTATTTTGATAATTATTTTTAAAATACCTTTATCAAAAAAATTATTACTCATAATTTCTTAAAAAAAAAAAAAACCGTGACCTAAAATAAAAGCATCAATTTTGTACCCAAAGACACACTTTCTTGGCAGCAGCAGAAATAAAGACAAATTAGGAAAGGGCATGATGAATTCATTATTTAATTAATTAATACGAGTAGTTGTGAGAAAAAAAAAATGGCGATTGCCAGCTGTTTTTTGCGTGACATGAATGATTTGCTTGGACAGAAGACTTTTAATGTAGATAGCAATAGCATGCATGAAATAAGGGGATAAGACACGTTTTTTTCAGTTGTTGCACCTCATAACAATCCTGTTCCTGTCCACCTCTTTATTTTTGCTTGCTTTTTAGCCCACGGAATCACCAAAGCCTCTCTCTCTCTTTATTGGCTACTATTTTGTAGTTTAAAAACTCTTGATAATTCTTTATTTAAAGCGTGGTAGACCAACAAAAAATACTTCATGTTGCCCATTAGAAGAAAAACTTCAACCAGCTGCTTGTTGGTGGCTTTGTTGGGATTGGCCGACCCTGATCAAGTTGCAATAGTTCTCCCCTATTGTAATAATAATAATAAAAGCTAGAGAGAGGTGCAATATAGCAAACAATACTATTTAATAAATTATTTTTATTGTTTAATACTATGAGAAATGAGATGCAATATTCAGAAAACCTACGGGGTGGTCCATGATAGCCTTTATCAAAAGGAATCTGATATCTTCAACTTAAAACTTGTTTATAAACTAAATCAATGGCAATAAATGATTATTGTCTTATGAATATAGTTTGGGTAAACTATTTCGTACTACATGTTAACTTAGTTTATCTTTAAGTTACGGTATTTTACCCTTTCATGATTTTAATAAAATGTGATTATTCAAAAACATAATTATCAAGTATTAAATAAAGAAAATGCTTACTCAGTTTATTTAATATTTATACATACAGTTAAATTTAAGTAATTATTAAAAAATCTTTTTATATTAATATTTTAAAATTAAAAATAAATTAAAAATATATATTTCTTAATATAATCATATCTGGAGCCATATTTGAATTTAAAAAACTGTTAGTGATGATTACCATCAGTAACTCCCGTGGTTAATATAAATGGAATAATTACAGAGATGATTTGATTAGACCATAGAATGGTCATGCTTTCACCGCATATATATCGACCAATTAAAGAAGTTCGGCCATAGATACTGATATAAGAACCAATTCCAACTCACAAGATTAGCCCTCCAATTAAACATCTTCTTGACCTAAAAGAACCGAACAACTTAAATTAGTATATTAGGTATGCAAAGGAAAAGAAAAAATTCAAAGATCTTGCCTGGTGGTGGAATTATTGAAAAGGGGATTTGATGGAACATTTTATGGGTCCAAAGATGGACGACGGGATATCTCTCACAATATTCTGAAACACCAAAAAGCATCCCTTATTTTATTCTTGCTTTCCTTGGATGAATATAGGCAGCAACTTGAAACCATCAAATGTCGATTCGATATCTATAAATTAAATTATCTCTTCAAAGTTGATTTGATTTTTATAAATTAAGTTATCTCTTTTTATCTTATCGAAAACTCTTGACTCTTATTATTTTAAA
The DNA here is from genome assembly GCF_002168275.2 of Theobroma umbraticum. Taxonomy (NCBI): domain Eukaryota; kingdom Viridiplantae; phylum Streptophyta; class Magnoliopsida; order Malvales; family Malvaceae; genus Theobroma; species Theobroma umbraticum. The sequence continues at coordinate 8,236,453 of NW_018397256.1, read as the reverse complement.
AATTTATAAATTTTTTTTGATCGTTTATCTAAATTCTTTCTAAAGGTTTGTAACTTTATGTTATAGATAAGGAAAATTCGAATTCATATTTTTAATTAAAAAATTAAATATTTAAATATTATATTTTAAATTAAATTTAATTAAAACTAATTATTTAATAAAACAACATGGGCTATAAGTACTAACCTAGGCTCTGCCTAAAAATGGGTTCTAGCTTGTAGGCCTGAGGCAGTCTCCTGGCCTATGGACAGGTCGATTGCAAACGACCAATTACATAAAAAATATTATCTCCATCATGACGATTTTCAGATCATCATGCAACGTACAGTCTAAAACGTCGAGGACAAAGAAAAACAACTAAACGAGTCACAAGGAACGTGAAAATGAAGTTACTCTCAATTTTGCATAATTTCATTAAATATTAAAAACCCAATGGGCTTGTTGATAAATGATGAACAAGTTACAGTTTACAATACATGGCCAAAATTTCCAAAGAGAAAGAAAAAGGTGAGAAAAATAATTGCCCAACGGCATTGAAATATGAAGCATCAATGGGGCTTTCGTCATATTTTACCTGTCGGACGAGAGAAAAGCCATAGAGTTAAAGCACATAGAATTAACACCACCGGGATAAGGTGAACGGCTTTCTCTCCCGTTGACTTGTGATGATGGAAAGCAGTTTCTTTTTTGGTAGTTTCGGTGATGTGATCATCGTACTCTGGCATATCATCCGATGCCGCAGCAGCTTTGAGCAGCGGAGATGTAATGGCAGCCTGTGACAAGTTCACAAAGAATTCGTCGGAGAGTCGAGCATTGCTTGATGATGCTGACCTGTGCATTCTTGACTGTTGAGAAGATGAAAGCAAGAGAACCCGAGGATAGTAAGGTTGAAGTCAAGAAGCAAGGATCTTTATATACAGCAAGTGGTGGTTTGCTCAAAGCCTTAATTCAGGGAAAGAAACATAAATAGCATTGGCTTCAAGATGTTGTTAAAGAGAAAGTTAAGCGCTTTGGCTTCTGAACTTCAGGGGTTGATAATTTGATAGATGTTTTTTCTCAACGGCTCCAGGATTCTGCTTAGCTTAAAAGCAGCTTGAAATGCAATTAAAGGAGCATGCATGTGCATGTGACAGAGAAACGTTTAATGCAAGAGATTAGTTTATGGCTTTGATTAGCCCTTTATGGGAAAGTCTATGCATGGAGATTTCCAGCACAAGGTTACCTCGAAAGAATCACGAGACCTTAATTGAATATTCACATAAACCCGAGGATTTGCTTGGTCTGCACGCACTCATGATCAGTAGTCAGTAATCAACGTTTTCAGCATCAGGTTTTACCAATCTGCTTCGACTATTGGGTCAGTTACCCAACCCAATAGTGAACAGCGTAGTAATTACAGAACAGATATGCATATGCTACAAGTCCAGGAGTCACTAGCAGCCACTTAAAAACCAAATACGGATCGATACAAATCCCCCATCCCAGAATTGACGAACGCTGGACCTCCCAGCACTGAAGGCATTTCTCATGGCAATTTAGAAGCCATAGGCTACCATGTTTGAAGCCGTCTATAGCCAATGGTATCTACCACCTCCAGTGGTAATATCCTTGGTGCAAGCTTTCCTTAACGCTATCACTTGATCTTGGTTTCTAGGTTTAACAAATTTTCGGATAATTTAGGTTTGGCCTGATTAAGACATCACGATTTGTCCCTCGCACATTTTCAAAAAAAGAATCATGTTCCGCTTTCACAATTAATACTATTTAATTTGAGAAAGTACAATGTCACTACTCAGTCGGCCGGGGAATTGTGCAGTGAGCTCCCTTCCTTTAGTAAATGTACGGATGATCAGAGCTGGAAGCTTCCTGTTAAATCACCTTAGGCTCTATTTTGGACCTCAAACCATCCAGAGAAAGAAAAAAACTGAATGACCCAATGATGCAGCAACAAAAATATATTCCTTTGGAATCCTGTATGATAGATTTAGTTGAGAAATTTCAGCTGTCAATTGCAGTCCCGTACATTTCTGCTGCACATAGTAGACATGCATCCCCAAAAAAGAAGTTTCAAGATTACGAATGAGAAAGGACACTCTAAAATTTGATACACGGCTTAAAAATGCAACAGGCCCTACGCAATAAACTACTCCAAGCGGCAAAAAGATACATCAAAGTGCTAGTGATATGTATGGATGGGGATTCTGAGAACCATATAATCGGCACCAAACATGACAGTGCCATGCCCTCACATGCAGACACTGAAAAAGCATAGGCAAATAAAAATCATGGTGAGAGGTGTACGTGCTTCATTCTGTTATAATTAACAGGGAAAACAGTAAAAAGAGGGGACATATACAAAGTTATTTCCATGTTCCTATATACACAAGTAAATCATATTTTGCACCAAAAAGAAAGAGACAACAAAGATGAGAAACTTCTAGAATAAACCCCAATGGTATAATGGAAATTGGAAAATCTAAAACCATAGAATATGCATTAATTTAAATATTTTGGCATTTACAATTTCATATGGTCAGCAATTCAAAGAATAGAGTTCTAATCGGGGACTACAGCAGTGGAGTGTTGGTTGTATAACTATGAGCAATTAATCACATAATTTTTTTTTTCTACTTCATTACTTTTACTTCTAGTGAAGCAACTAGACAAATTTTGAAGCCGCAAAAAGTCCACAATTCGTTTCTGCTTTAAAAAGACCATATAGGATCTAAGTCCTTCCAAAAGGTTGCCTCAATAATTTGACAAGTTCAACACATTGAGTAGCTTTCTAATAAATATGTATCTAGAAAGGCTAGAAGAGCAAATAACCCATCACAAAAGATCTTCCATGCATAAGAGCATGTTGTTATTATATGACAGGAAGAACCAAACAGGGATAACTGGCAAGAACAGAAGCCCGCATGACTCATGCTTACACTTAAAAAAGTAAAAGGAATGTGAAGCTAGCCTGATATGGTAATAACCAAGTTCATAATTCTAGTATCATCAAGTTGAGAGATATACCTTAAAAAAGCATTGAAATCTGCAAAATAGGAAATCCATCGCCTTCCTCACTCTACATAGAACTTCTTCTTAATTGGTGGAAGTATCATGCCAGAAGGTTGGCTGATCTTAACATGAAAGTCAACCTCCATTAATCTATGGTTTTCCTTAGAACGGTCCATTGAGAAAGAAACATTGAGATTGCTCCCTTCATCAACATGAGTAGGAGGATGCAAAAGAAAAACCTGTCCAATAGTAAAAGCGACAAAAACTCATCAAGACACTGAAGAAGCAAAGACACATGAATACACAACAAATCAAGTTTCCAAAAACATCAACATACGAAACATAGCCAGACCAAAGCCTCCTAAAACGAAGAGCACTTACTCCCGATGCATGGGTAAAATCAATTGATCTCTCATTAAGTAAAACTAGCATGAAATTAGGGCAGAAGGGCAAGTAATAAATTGCTCCATCAAGGCTTCCTTGAATTGAAATTCCATTTCACTATTTTAAAACAGTTCTTGTGTGTTTAGTAACCATATATTATAGTTGAAATGCGCACGCGTGTGTGAGTTTGTTTCAGCAATTCAGACCTGTTGTCCCCAATGGGTGCCATTATTTGTACTCGGTGCAGTCGTTAACTCAATTTCTTGCTGAGCTGGATCCTCCCTTCTTCCCTGTTGCACAAAACAAGAACAAGAGTTATCTATGTACACATAGTGCCTCTTCATATTTGAACAATATAGAATGCTGAGGCTTAACTTACTCGGAAATGGACATCAAACCATCCACCAAATCCACAGAAGCGAGTATGCTCCATGCTGATAGCAGAAGAAAAAGTTGATCTGACTTGAAGGATGTCATTTACAGTAGCAGTTAAACAATCAATCTCCTTAATAATGGCAGCTGTCCCAATAACTTGATGTGGATGAAGGTTGTTCCATAATGATGTCTATACAAATTAATAGATTTTTTTATAGAAAATGATAGGACAGAGAACTAAACCAAACATTATTCAAAGGACGAATAGGGGCCAAAATTGCAGACAAGTGAACATCCTTCTCAGTTCTTTAACATAATAGCAGCAACAAAGTGTCCAGCAATGGCCTTGAGTAGCAAGATTAAAAGGGATTAAGTACATAAAACATCTAATAAATGGGTCCATTTGACTAACCCTCACCTAGAGACATCAATTTGGTGCTTCAATGCCTAAGATTGGGATGTCTTTTCCTTTTTAATTTTTCTCTCTTCTTCTTCTTGTTCATTTTTAAGAAGAAGGAGCTAGTTTACCAACATTGATTTTTAAGTAGCTTGTGAAAGTAAGATATTGTCTTGCCAATAACTGAAAAAAAACCCAATAATCAAGGGAATCCAGGCATCACAAAATTTTAAAATCACCTGCAAGTAATATTTCTCCTGCTCTTCTGAGAAAGGTTTTGTTAAAACACTCATTTCAACACCATAGTAATTCTTCGTATCTTCTATAAACCCATACCAATCATCCATTGCTCCTTCATAATCATTTTTTTTTTGATCCACCAATCCAGATCGGATAGGTGCCACCCACATGCGTGCATGGCTAGGATACCTGAAAAATGAAAATTTGTTCATTGGATATTGAGTTTGCACAAAAAACGTTAAGAATGCTAAGGTGATTAACAAATATTACAAGCAGCTAAAGAAAAAACATTGATATTATGACAGGGAAAATCAGTAAAATACAGGTATCTCAGCAAACATGCAAAGGTTAGAGTCCAATTAAAGTACATCACATCTACATCTTATTTATTCATATATACATATTTTATTGACAAGATACCATCCCACACCCTAACGTTTACTATTTAGCCAAGGCCTATTTGTGCATGCATTTTAAGTTGGTTCAAGCTGACATCCCTCACTCTTTACTTTGACGATTGCCCACCTTTCCACAAGATAGAAGGCCTAAGGTTTATCCCACCACCCCAACCACTGAGTTGGTAGCCAGCTCCTTGCAGTTAACAGTGCCTCAAATAAGACCACATTACTCATTCTTTGACCTTTTTTTTGTCCTTCCAAGAATCTCAGCCTATACTCTCAAATGCACGGAAAGTACAAACTTAAGCTTTACATCAACAATACACCCTTAAATAAGAAAAATAAACAAAATAAGGGCATGCACATACTCATCCAGTAAAAGAATCCAATCACTGAAGCTTTTTGGTGAAGTATTATTAAAGTGATGTAGGATTAACCCAGTTAATCAAACAGTTTTTGGTGGCAGAGTGAACTGAATTGTATATGGTAGCAGTTGTTTAAGAAATAGACCACATGTCAGATAGAAACAATGATTAAAGATAAGTAAAGCCCTTAAAAATAAACAACAATGTCAAATTAATAACATATGAGGCATCAAAAAAATTTACAAAAAAAAGTGGTAAGATAGGTGAAGCAAACCTCTAAATAATTGATTACTTACATGACTCCAGTTGGCTTAAGCCAGTGATCACGAGCAAATATCACTGAGTCAAACATAGACTCACGCAGGAGAAAGTAACCCATCCACTCAGAGATAATCACATCAACTGTCCATTAACCAAAATCTAAGATTAGAGGAAAAAATCTCAAACCCTCAGTAAATCAATCTAGATGTAAGCAACAAGTATAATCCAAAGATGCCAACCTTTCTCTGGCAAGACAACCTCCTCCATAGAGCCCTCGATTACTTCAACAATGTCTTGAAGATTGTTTGCTTTAACAAGGTTCTGGGCATGCTCCGACATCTTGGTTGCTTCAACAGCATAGACCTTCCTTGCACCAGCCTGGGCAGACCAGATTGCAAGAATGCCACTTCCTGTTCCGACATCCAAAACAGTCTTCACCAGGACTCACCAAATTAGTTTTGCATCACTATTTAACATAGTTACAAAAAGAAAAATCCCAAATAATATAATTAATAAGAATACTAAGCGCCCCTGTCTCAAATTCTTCATTTTCATTGCTTTCCAAGTCTAAAGTTCTGAAGTTATCTCAGTTCCACATGTACTGAGACAAACATGATAATATCAAATGTATCTGCTTCAAAATTTTAACTTTCATAGCTTCCTCTAGTCTTACCTCCACTAACGTAACAAAGCTTGAAATGTAAGCAAAAAGAGAAAATTTAGGCCTTTCAGACAAAAAATGGCAACACCCAATTGCAACCCTTTCTTTATAAGTTGCACCAACTCACAAAAACTAATAACTTATTAAATTAATACAAAAAAAAGGATTTTTTTTTCATATTCGGGTTCAAGTTCTAAGCTTTAAGCCAAAAAAATTCCTTCTCCTATGCTGTAAGCAGCATTTTGAACAAAAGGGTAACGTATAAAATGATAAAGAGGTTACCTTTCCCTGGAAATGATGCTTGTTCTGAAAAATAGCATTGTAATAAGCGTCCATGCGGACTCGATCACAGAGCATCTCTTTCTGGTGGTAAAGAAAAGCATATGTGCAGAAGTAATTTGCAAAATCAACTCCTTTATCCACCGGCCCATTAGCGCTGCTGCTGCCGACTCCGTTTGCACGGCTCCCCATCTCCCTCTCTTTCGCTAATCACTCTAAGCTTAAGCTGACTAACACGGCGGGGAGTGAGTAAGAAAGAGAGAGCAGAGAGTGTTCATTTTAGGGCAACGTCGCCATAAGCCTGGGGGCTTTTGGCCTTTTTTGGTCGAAATAATAGCGCAAATAATAAAAATAGGATTGCCATGTCATCTGCTTCAACCCTTAAAGTGCCAAAGTGCGGTCCATTGTGATTTCCCCCTCTAGCTCTATAGTGACCGTTAGATTGATGTGTTTTCTTCTGATTGGCATAAGTTTTTTCGTTGAATTCTTTTTTACGGATTTAATTGTAACAATCATGGAAGAGATGGTGTTTTTCGAATTCGAGGAGGAAAAAGAAAGAACAACTGCATGAAACTATGAATCAATGTTTTTTTAAAATGTGGGTCGAAGTCAAAGGTTAATCCTATTTTATTTTAGTTCTTACACCCCACTGTTGGTTACTGGATTCATAGCCAGTTCTTCTTGTAAGTTTTTTGTAGTATAAGGATTTAATGCAAGTAAAAGTAACATAAGGGTTGGATAACTTATTAATAAGGATGTAGGATTGCAAACATTGTAGACTCAATCTTTGTCTTGAAATTTTATAAAACCGAGCAAGAATTATAATGTGGTATAAAAATCTTCATTGGAATTGGTTGTTGAAGAAATCTCCATTAATTTGTTGACCAAAAAAAGAGTCAAACATTTCAACATCCTTTGGACAGTTCCACCGAGGAGAAAAAGTAAGATTCTATGCCATGATCTCCTTAATTTGTAGTTCCATGGCTGGATCCTGTGTAATTCTAGGAAGCCTCTTTCACGTGGACCAGTACACCTTAGTTAGCAAATCCATGTCTGCGGGATACTTAATGTGAAACTCGGGCCTTTGAGAAGAGCAAAAGTTGTCATGTTCAAAACGTTCTCCAATTTCCTCAGCTTCCACTGACGCTGGAAATTTCCGTACAAGTAGAGACCAACTGCTTGTATGGGATAGTTGAATGTCATTCCCAGACTTCCAGTCAGTTGCTTGTTTAGAAATGAATATTGTGGCTTGGGTTCACACGAGTCTTTATTACAATAATGGATTAAGTCTTGATGTAAGAATGGTCTAAAACTGAGAGCATCTTTTGTCTCACAGGTTGTTCTTTACAAATTGTTAACTTCCTGATCTTTAGGATAGAAAAGACTGCTAACAACTTGGAGGGTCGTCTGGTCAATGGTTGTGGATTACATTCTCTGCACTTTCCTAGTCTCTGAAGTATCTGTTAAGATCCCTTCTTATATTCGCAAGCCAAAGGCACTTCTTACCCTTTTCATTTAACAATGACATTGCCACTAGGGTGGAATTAGAGTATTTTTAAAAAAGAGTCTATATTAAGTAGCTAAAGAGACTTTATATATAATTCAATTATTATTCATCTAAAAGATTAAATAAAATTTAAAAAATATCAAACATATAAAAAAATGTATATTAACATTAATAATAGAGTCGTTTATATATATAACTGGATGGAATTATAAAAAGGATCTTTCTCACTTTTTGCTCGTAAGAGCAGAAAAGAAAATAATTTTTCAAACTCAAATAAATTATCTTTTTACTTTGTATATTCTAACTCTTCTCTTATTTTATATTTACCTCTTCAATTGCTAATTAACATATTAAGTTATTAAGTGGAATTATAAAGATATAATATATTATAATAAGTTATTAAATTAGACTGTTAAGACATAATATATTATGATATGCTTAAATTTATATTAAAATTTAATGAATTTGAATTAGTGGACTCACTTTTCTTTTTTTTAAAAATTTGATAAGCTTAACATATTAGTTTAGAATTTATTTGTTAGGTTTAATTAGCAATATGCTAATCATAATGACTCTAATTTTATTAAATAGATTGAAGAATAAAACTAATTATTAAATAAAAAATTATTTTGAGCACCATTAAAAATATGTATAATAAATAAAATTATATTAAAAAATATAATTATTTTATTCTATCAATTTGTATATATATCTTTATTACTTAAAGTTTGCAACATACATGATAGAACGTATTTACTATTTGGAATAAAAAATAATATATAGATGAAATTTTAAGCAATAGGACAATATTGTAATTTATATTTGAGAATTATATAATAATTTATTTATTTTTAAAGATTAAAATCATAAAAAATAAGATCTACATATAAAAAAAGAAGAAGAATATGATAAATAAAAGATATAATCTACATATGACATAATAAAAAAGAAAAAAAATATGATTGATGGTTCGTAGAAATTTATGAAAGAAAATTTATAGAGATTTAGAAGATATGAAAACTTAAAATAGAAATAAATAAATAAAAATAATAATATTATATAAATTGAAAGAAAAATAAAAAAAATAAAATTGAGTCAAATATATGAAATTATTTTATTATTTTTATTTATATTAATTATTAAATAAAAAATTATTTTGGATAGTTATTAAAAAAATTGAAAAAAATTATATAATATGTAAATTTTTTTTAAAATTTTGGGTAAGGAGGCTCCGCCCTTGTCGACCATGTTCAACTTTGGTGTCATTTTGCCATGATACCTAAACTTTTGGGAGCTTTATAAACAGCCTGCAGCAATGCCGTGTGATGACAGAGAGCATTGTATTGAGAAAGTGGCATTTGTTTGTTAGTAAATGGTAGTTTTAGGAGCTTTTTGGGCCCTTCTCAGTTTTCTAAACAGAAAAAACCCCACTTTTAACTGTGAATGAACATGAATTAGTTAATTATATATATATATATATATATATCATTATACATATCAAAATCATGAGTTTTTTCCAACCTCAGGTGAATGGCCTGTTCCTCATCATGTCATAGATCTATGACCCTCCGCCAGCACTGGCCTTATTCACTTCCAGTTGGATATGAAATTTTATGAACTGGGGACTTGGTCTTGCTTTCACCAGGCCAGAAGTCATCTCATTCTTCTGATTTTCCACTCTCAAGCATTATTTAAAATTAAGTTGTAGATTCGATGCTATAGTCTTACCAAGGTGAAAGCAACCTAGGTTTCAATTATTCCTATATTAATCTGCATGTTGTCTTGACTTAGTTTACCGAATCAAGAGCTATTGAATGGTTCAAATTTACGGGGAGTTAATGACTTTGTCATGTGTTCTGAATTAATTCCTACTCCAGTGGAAACAATACGCTATAGCAGAAGTGAAATGTAGAAAGACAACCCTTCAAGTGCAGCTTTATTATTTCTTATCCTTTGCCTTCTAGTTAGGTAGAGTTGGTGAGTGGCTGTAGCAGAAAAACGAGAGTCAAAAGCAGTATCAGCTGCTGCTTAATTTGACAGAGCCAAAAGATGATTATCCAAAAAGGAAAAGTAAACAGGAATTAAATGTTCTTAATTACTGTATTTAATGGTGAAAGGACTGCATGAAAATAAAATACAAAAAGTGACAACTTACTTGGTCATCAGAAAAAACTTGTATCAGCAGCATGAACCAAACCTTTGACCATTTAAAATCTTTTAAAATAAACAAGACCCCTAACATTAAAGGGACTAAATAAAAGGATAATTAGGTGGACTTCGCGGTTGTTTCTTTTGATGTAGATATAAAATAATCACAGCCCCATGATTCAACATTTGGCTGATCCAAAGATAGGAAACAGTTTTTAATCTTTGGAATTAAATAGTTAAATGAATGCTACTTCCTCTCAGGGAAGTTAACAATGGTTTTTCTTCTCCACATAAGGAACCAACGAAATCCAGAAGATCAAGAATGTTTTGCATCCCTACTGGCTGGAAAACAATGATGAAGCTCTAATGGAGGACAAGAAAGCAAATATAATAGCTGTTACAATTATCATCAGCCTCATCATTTTTATCATCGTTGCTCGCGTATCATTGAAACTTTCCAGAGCTTTCTTCCTCATTGCGGGGGCAGATATTGCAGTAATCCTTGCAGTATTTGTGTGTCTTGTAATTAGAGGGCGGTATCATCGCAGAAGGAAATTGTTAGAGAAGAAACTGGTATCAGAAGGTCGAGAGCTTCGAATAGAGTATAGTTTTCTCAGAAAGGTAGCTGGTGTTCCAATAAAGTTTAGGCACAAAGAGCTTGAGGATGCAACAGATAATTTCCGAGCGCTGCTGGGCCAAGGTGCTTCTGCTTCAGTATTCAAAGGCATCCTAAGTGATGGCACCTCTGTTGCTGTGAAGCGAATTGAAGGTGAGGAGCATGGGGAGAAGGAATTTAGATCTGAAGTTGCTGCAATTGCAAGTGTGCAACATGTAAATCTTGTGCGCCTTATGGGGTATTGCTGTCTTCCTGGAGGACCTAGGTTCCTTGTTTATGAATTCATCCCAAATGGTTCATTGGATTGTTGGATCTTCTCCAGAAGGGAGACTAGAAGTCGTCCTGGAGGTTGCTTGTCATGGGACTTAAGGTACAGAGTTGCTATTGATGTGGCTAAGGCACTCTCTTACCTACATCATGATTGCCGGTCAAGGATATTACACCTTGATGTCAAGCCAGAAAATATACTTCTTGATGAGAATTTTAGAGCAATTGTGGCAGATTTTGGTCTTTCAAAGTTGATCGGAAAAGATGAGAGCAGGGTCATTACAACAATCAGGGGGACTAGAGGTTATTTGGCCCCGGAATGGCTCTTGGAGCGTGGAGTTTCAGAGAAGTCTGATATCTATAGCTATGGAATGGTTCTTCTGGAGATGATTGGAGGCCGAAGAAATGTTAGTGTGATTGAAAATGGAACTGATAGGTCTCAAAGGAAATGGCACTACTTTCCTAAAATTGTGAGGGACAAACTAAGAGAAGGTAAGCTAATGGAAGCTGTTGATCACAGGCTAGTTGAAGCAGAAGGTATTGATGAGAGGCAAGTAAAAAGAATGGTTTATGTAGCTTTGTGGTGCATACAAGAGCGGGCAAAACTAAGGCCTAGCATGGCACAAGTGGTTGAGATGCTTGAAGGGCGTGTGCCAGTAGATGAACCCCCAGAAACACAAATGCTTGTTGTCGATTTGCTATCGATAGATGAAGAGGATTCTTCTTGTCCTGACAGGCCAAGAATTGGTGTCATGGGATCACATGCGGACTGCAACCTTCCTAGCTCATCTTCATCCTCATTTTCAATGTCTGTGCTATCTGGACGGTAACTCCCTCTAATTAGTACCATAGTTTGATTCAGCTAGAGATTCACCATTTTTATTCTTCGCAAATAGTTCCACCTACAAGGGAAATCTGTAACAAAAATAAAAAAGGAATTTTGAAGAGATCAACAGTATTAGATCTTCTTTTCCTTTCTCCTTTCTCAACACAGCTAATCTTCAGCAAAATGCTGAATGTGTAACAAGGTTTTACTTGATTTCTCAGTCATAATCCTCCTGGATGATGGCTCTACAGTGTTATATACATATGATTTATTCTTTCTAATGATTTCATATCTTTGTCTCTGTAGCAATTCCAGAACAAAAACAGAAAAGAATACAACTAATGTTTGGTCTAACATAACACTCAGCCCCATGTCTACAAGGAGAAGATGGTGGCGGAAAAATGGAGTCATTGACACTGGTCTTGGCCGACGGTGGGGAACTTTTCCCTCGCCTTTGGTTCTTAAACACCCTTTGTTGGCAGATCATTGAATGTTGACCTCAAACTGCAGATAATTTTTAAATATTATGTTTACTTGGTCAAGTTGCTCAAGCTAAAGAATCAATAGTTTATCACTAAGGAAGATAACATTAGCAAACAACTATTCAACCCACTTATATATATACAATTTCTTTCCTGCCCTTTCATCAGTTTATAAGAGACCAATGCGAAGTGTACATTACTGGTTAAACAAAGAATTGGGTATCTCAACTGTTTCTTATTTTCTTTTTGCCAATAATTCAGATTATATTCATAAAAAATAAGTAAGAATTATTAACTGTAATGATATATGTCACTTCTAACTATTAGAGTTTTTTTTTTCTTTAATTTGAGTACATTGTGCATTAGTACTTTATATATATAATATAAAATAAATATGTGATTGAGTTAATATTCAAATAATAGTTTTATTAGATCATTTTTTTTTGTGTTGAATAAATTTAACTTAATTATCAATAAAATATTTATTACTTCTGTGCCTATATTAATATTTCCAAAAGATTGAAATAAATTCCTATTGTCTAAAAGCAGATGCTTGCAACAAAGCTAAACTGAGGCTTTTTCCTCAAAATAGCCACGTGTCAAACATCCAGAGTTTATGGCATCATTGGACAGACAAATATCTGTAAATTAGCAAAGAGCGTACCGCACCTTAGATCGTTTCCGACAAACCCAAGAGAATTATCAGAGAAAAAAGAAAAAAGAAAAAACAAAATTCCGCCTTTTGGGGAATAAAAAAAAAAAAGAAAGAGATTTTTGTATCTAAGTCTTAGGGGTTAGAAGAGTCTCGCCATCCAGTCGACGTATCACTGGAAAAGGTAAAATGCCTAAAACCCTAAAATCCCATTTCCTTTTTTGATCTCTTCTTTTCCACGGTTTATGCTTTTTTAATTTTTTTTCTTTTTGTAGAATTTCTTGGAGTTCAATTTGCAGGTCTTTGCGACCAGTTAATCCACAAAAACAGTTGACTTTAAAAGTTGCTCATCTGGGGTTTTCTTTTCTTATTCTCCTATGAATTTCGGTCCAAGCTTTTTTGTTCTTTTCCATTGTATCCAATGAATATCATTTATATAGAGTTAAAGTCCCATTTTTATTAAGGGTTTTGAAAGATTTGTAATTTGTATTAGATAAAAGAGTCTTTTTCCTGATGAATTTGTTGCAATGTACCTTTTTTATTTTTGGCAAATGTTGAAAGTGGGATTTGATTTGGGATTCAGCTGAAATGCTGTTGACAAGACCACTTGGCATTAGTCATAAGAATTTATGTATCAATGTAGTGAAAAGGAACTCCATTGTAGAAATGACTTTTGATGTTAAATGTAGATCTGGGTCTTTCTTCATTGCAGGATCAGTGCTGCCTTCTTCTAGAGCAATAGGCGGGTATTGGTCAGTACTACTTTCCGGTGGGCTAATATGAGCTTTACAGGTCCTTCTGTTGGCCCTGGTCAGTGTCTCTGCTTTTCTCCATCTTACTATAGTTTGTTAATGTCTATGATGAGATTTCAATACCAAGTTTGCATAAATTTTTTTATTGTTTTTTTGGCACTTGATCAATTGGTTCTTCAGTGTATGGTGGATTGGTATATATATTGACTTAGTATTTAAATATATATAAATTCATGAGCTTGTTTTTAGTTTTAACTGTTAGCACTTGAACTCTACTGCAACAAATTTCTTCAGGTGGTAGAACTGTTAGAAGAGCACTTGAGTTTGGAAGAACCTATGTGGTCAGGCCCAAAGGTAGACACCAAGCGACCATAGTTTGGCTACATGGCCTTGGTGATAATGGTTCAAGGTAAATTAAACTTTGGATTGCTTCTAAGCTTCTTATTCCTTTTTTTTCTCATAAATTTAAGATGATTTTCTCAATAATATCAGTTATTTTCTATGAGGAAAATAAAACAATTTAAAATGCAGATTCCTCATCTCTCTTAAACTGTCAAATTACTAAAGGATGAAATATCATGTATATTCTATTTAGTGCATTCTATTTATGTTGAATTATCATTTCTAATTCTTCCCTTCCCTTGACAATTCAACAGATCTTTCAAGGAAAATACTGATAGCTGGTGTTAGACTTTGTCAGCTTTTGTTAGTGACAGTTCTTTTCGTTGCTTACACCTTTTACTTTTTTCTTTCTTGTTTGGCTGATTGTGCTGGTTAACTTTAGGTGCCAAGAGTTTGATATTTTTTCAACATCTTTGTGGCTCGTTGTTCCTCCTTCTTTGAGTGATTCCGGAAGACATTTGGTCCTATGAAAATATTTGTATTGATTATTATTTTGTAGTGAGGAAGTAAGATACCTTCAAAGTGTTATATTAAATTTCCTATCAGAATCTTTCAGGTGTTACGGTTCTGTCAGTTTAGTAATACCCTGTGTATTAATGACATGGATGTACTGTTTTTACTGAATACAGGGGGAAAGTTGTTGGCATTATGAACTGAGTAGAACCCTCTCTTTCTCTATGCAATCTTTCTTCTTGTAGCATGGCACTGATGTTGTTCAGGTTTAAATACGTAGTAGGAATTAATTTTTGCTTGCCAAAGAACCTCTTTTATGCATATGTTTTACACTTTGGTCTTGAATTGCTGCTATTTTGCTGCTAAGGCTTACCCTAAACTACGAGTTAAGTCAATAGTAACGATATTTCTGGATGACTTTTCTAGTGGTTTAGTCTTCAGACTGGAATTAACCGCATCTTCATGCTTTCATATCTCCCAAGCTTAATATATGTTTTCAGCATGGCTTTCCATCAACTAAAATATATGGTGCCACTTGGAATCTTAGTTATCCCCTCCTATGAGTTGTCCTATCTTTGTGATTAACAACCTCAAATATAAGGCAGAAGGTTCATGATATTTTTGAAATATCTTTGCAAAGATTCATCCTGATTTATGTTTTCTTCTTGTTTGGCAGCTGGTCCCAGCTCTTGGAGACCCTTCCTCTTCCAAATGTAAGGATGATCAATTGGAGCCAAAAATGTTTAGGAGAATATATTCTAACTATAAAGCAATGAATTTATTTTTCTTGAGAACTGCATCATTTTCCATGTTCTGATGATATTATGGTACAGATTAAATGGATATGCCCGACTGCCCCTACTCAACCAGTAACTGTATTTGGTGGCTTTCCATCAACTGCTTGTAAGTATGTTTCTTAAAATTCTGTAATGATGCATTCCCATATGAAGGAAACAAAATGCGCTTCATTCTCTTCAACCTTTGACTTTGATGATGGTGCTTTGAAAATGCTAATCAAATTGTTGAATTCTAATGTGACATACAACAGGGTTTGATGTGGGAGACCTTTCAGAAGATGCTCCTGATGATGTAGAGGGTTTGGATGCTGCTGCAGCACATGTTGCAAATTTGTTGTCAACAGAACCTGCTGACAGTATGTTTCCTCTTGCTAATTTATGAGGTTTTACGATGCTAGGATTTATTTATTTTTAATTTAGGCAGTGTTTTCCCATTTCTCTTCTGAATATTTAGGTTTCAATGCCCTGTAGACACTTATATTTTGTTTGATATTTGAGAATTCATGAGTAAGAAAGCTTCACATTGCATTCAATAGTCTTACCTTCTGCAAGATTTCTATTTTCTAATTTTATTTCCCATGGCTACCAAATGTGAATAATATTCTTATCCCTTTTTTTTTTCTTTTGGCCATAAACCATACATGAGAAGGAATGGTGCTGGTTTTGGAAGTCACTAGATTTGTTGTGTCTTTTAGCTTCCTTCTTTCGGTTCTTGTTATATGGGCTGGTAGGCAAAAATACATATTATTTGTGGCAGATTTATCTTGTAACCGGTTCCTATTTTACAATTTGTTTATTTCCCCGTCATTCTGTAAAAAGTGAGTGCAATTTTAGCATTGCTTTATTTCTAAGTAATTTGTTGCTTGATTAGTTTGGCTTACAACAATTGCAATGTTGCATTCATCTTAGTTTTCAATCTTTTGCATATTGTCATTGGCTTTGACATCATTGTAACTGTGCTTTTTTCGATCTCAGTTAAACTTGGTGTTGGAGGCTTCAGTATGGGTGCAGCTACCTCCCTATACTCTGCAACCTGTTTTACTCATGGAAAATATGGAAATGGCAATCCGTATCCTGCCAATTAAATGCAGTTGTTGTAGCACTAGTGGATGGCTTCCATGTTCAAAGTTGGTTTCCTATTGGCACCTTTTCCATATGAGCTTGATACTCTCTCTCTCTCTCTCTCTCTCTCTCTCTCTCTCTTCCCCCCCCTCCCCCTCCCCTTTTTTTTTGTCCAGTAGTTATAAATTCCTTTCTTTTCCAGGACTTTGAAAGACAAAATAGAAGCACAGGGTGAAGCTGTAACACGTGCTAGACACTTGCCCATTTTGCTATGCCATGGCAAAGGTATTTATGATCACCTTTGGTATACAAATTGTCATGGGTTTTTGCACAGTCAATTTGTCAGAGATGTGTCATATTATTGGCTTTAGCTTATATTTCTGCCGCAGAAGTGGCGCCACAATCATTAGCACCATGTATTTTGATTAGCAAGTGGCAGCAGGATATGGCAAGATGGTATTAAAACAAAGTAATTCCTGCTAGTTGAGGAATGTGACCAGCCAAATTTTTAGTGTCAACCTGAGTTAGTTTTTCATAAGTAGAAAACAAATCCCTGTTCTACCTGATTAGACTACTATTTAAGGGGATTAACATAAAACTACTGGCATAACACCTAAAATTACGGCTTTTTTGGGGATCAATGAAATTGTGATGAGTAGTAGTCCTAGCAATGTAATTCACACTTACGTAATTCCTCTTGTTAGCTAATTTGTATACATTTGATGTAATATGAGGGCCCTATTGATTTATTTGGGTTGTCAGAAGTAATCAAGAATAATTTCTTGCGTAGTTTACGTAGAGAAGGAAATAGCCCACTGAAAAATGTCTATGCATCCTAGACAACAACTCTGACCTGATTGAACATCTCTTTTGTTCACTGAGTTGTTACAAGGATGCAAAAGGTGAAGTTTCCCAGACTCTCAAGTGAGATATTGTCATTATTGAAGCCTAAACTCATTTGTCAAACATTTGGTAATTAACTTGGCAGCTGCCTTCATTTTACAAAATTCAGTTTTACTCATATTTTACTCATAGTAAGGTTATTGGTGATGTTCCTTTGAACTATGTATAAAATATATTACATGGTTGGTTGCAGGTGATGATGTGGTTCCATATAAATTCGGTGGGAAATCGTCTCGAGCATTGAGTTCAAATGGATTCGAGGACATGACTTTCAAATCCTACAATGGGTATGGGTCTTGACAGTCTAACAAAACTTCTTGCTTCTAATATCTGATAATCTAAAATTAAACTGAGTACTTTGTTCAACAATGCAGGCTTGGTCACTATACAATCCCTGAGGAGATGGAAGAGGTCTGTGCTTGGTTAACTTCAAAACTGGGGCTTGAGGGTCGATCCACATAAGGATGTTTTGCATTATTTGGAGCAAGCGAAATGGTGAGGAGAAATTATTTACGAGTTGCAAGAAAACAAAATTGAGCAAAATTGTTCTGGTTCTGGGTATAGTGATAATTGGCATACCTTGTTATTTCTCTTGTGATTGATCTTGCTTCATTGGCCTCAGACCTTTCTAGGACCGTGTGATGAATCATGAGAATATGTACCAATTTGAACATCAACATGCAGTTTGGAATTTTATTATTCGGAATGCAATCTGGATTGTAAATTTTATGCTTTGCTCAATAATATTCCTCTATATTCGTTGTAAGAAAAAGACTCACGGTTTTCTGATTCCATGATGTTGTGAAGAATTATAGATGTGTTAAGCTCCTGTTATCAACAAGCATGGAGGAGCATTTTCTTTGTTACTTGAAAGTACAATCATCTTTCCAAACCATGTTAGGAGATAATTAACATACTCCCATTCTTCCAATCTCCAGTTATCTGCTGGAAGTCGGTTACTTGCTTCTTGTGTGGTCAAGTACCATTAACTGATTGTGTGTATAGAATGTTGGAACCTGATCGCTGAAAATCCATTAGTCCAGCATTGGAGCTTCCAAACTGTGATATAAACAAGGAAGGGAACTGAACGTGGTTTGCCACACCTCTTCTGCGTTTGCCCTCAGTATGGTTGAATCCCATTGCATAACGGTTGGCTTGATGTGGACAATGCTTTTCAAGTCCACCCAACTCTTACCATAGTAATAATTTTAACAGTTAAAGAGCCTCATTCCAAATTCTGAGCACCCTAATCTTGTTCAATGACCTATCCTTTTATTTCGGCCGTTTAAAATTGCAGCTGGAAGCGTCAAGAGCCTGCCAGGTACTATCTTCTTACAAAACTCTGACTTTGTTTAGTTATGCGATGTTTAACTTTCTGTCAGAAAGCTCACAATAAATCATCTGCAATGCCATTTGGCTTCCAAAAGTTCCATGTAACCACTCATACAAAGCATCAATCACAAACTATTTTTCTAGTTCGAAATTCTACTGCTTAAATAAATAAACAGGATAAAAAAATGAAGACACCAAAAAATTTGAAAGAATATGGGAAAACAATTACAACATTCAAATGAAAGTCATGCATGCAAGCTCTTCATCTCTGTTTCCAACTTGGTTCTTCCCTTCAAAGCAAGTATTCTTGATGAAGGCTGCCATAAAAACCCCTCTTCGAAGGTTATCTTGCATTTACTTTTGGGCTTCTTTAACAAATGCTACATCCAAATTGCCATCTTTCGGTGACAGCAAGTGCTTCTCTTGCTCTGTATCATCAATTTCTGTTGAATCGCGGGGGGTGGCAGTTGAGAGAGATTCAGTTCCATCTTCTGGAAACAAGCAACCAAAAGAAGCAGAAGAAAATCTCAAATATGAGTGTCGTTATCACAAGGAGTATTTCAAGTAGAGTAAATGGCAGGTTCAAATATACAAAAACAAGACACAAGAAATGGAAAGCATACCCATGTCATGGTATTCAGGCAACTGCTTCACTGTAGTTACTTGAAGGTTTTCAGGAAGCAGACAGCTGCATAGAGCACCTACATTTTTGATATATCATGAACTTAACAATATCCAATGTGTTTTTCTTTTCTTGGGAAAATGCCAAATATAGACTACATAACATTCTATGCTTGGCCTAGTGGTTGTTTTCCCTCCAATGGAGGGTCAAGGACCAGGGTTCAACTTCCATCTCATCCCGCCTTGCTTAAACATACCAAGCAAAAGTAGCCACACATTGCCAATTTTTGAGGGCTCCTCCAAAAATGATCAAAGCTATGAAATGATGAAAGGAAGAGCAAGGCATTGATGGCATCTAATGTCATGGACAATTCTTTAAAAGCAAGATATGGCAAAGCAAAGATATCTTGATATAAGAACAAATAGCTACATATGCAAATGCATATAGAGAATTAGATAAAACGACTGGAAGGATCAACATACCTAGCCGAGCCAGCCGGTTAACCCATCCAGGGATATTTTTGCCTGTCAATCTATGTGACATGTCGTCTGTAAAGTGGTTACAGTTCTTCGAGATAAGATGGTAGGTATCTCCATGATACTCAGAAGCTACACTCTCAATAAATGCTCTAAATTCAGAGAAAGGCATGCTTACACGTCCCAACGAGATGGAACATCGATAGATAAAACCCGGGCAGCTCTTTGGCTCCACTTCAAAAACTCCACTAACCGGAAAATCATGGGCCCCAAACCCATACTCTTTACCATGAACTGTTCATAAATATTGAGACAGAGACTTCAGCTTCCTAGATTAAAAAAAAATGGATTACTGAAATAAGAACTAAAGTTCATGTCATTTTGCAAAAATGCTGTTCATTTCTCCCTATAGCCTAAACAACTTGATTTCAAATTGAAAAGACTTACGGCAAAAATGTATTTAGCAACAAGCTGTTTTGTTTCAAGTATGCTACAATTTCTTTGAGATGTGCTGCACTTTAATCATGCCAACTAACTAGAAATGCCCAATATTAAATCCAACTAAGGGAACTCGAGTCCCTCACACAATTTATCTACATCTAATCTAAATGACATATACTTGAAACTGAAACTTAAGAACTGTATGGCCAAAAGTAAAGCTGTTACAACTTCATGTTAACATATTAAAACCCGATTAAAAAATTTCAAAAATAAAGTACCAAATCTTTCAACATAGAAAAACATGACCTCATGCATGCCAAAAATTTAGCATACAAATTTTTTCACAATCAGGTCGATAAAGAAACAGCTCCACACCAAGTTGCTTGTTCTATTACTCCAGCTCATAGAAATGTGATCCATTTTCTTAAAGCAAACAAATTTTCAAAAGAAAACACACAAACAAAAAGTACTTTAAAAATCGAGGACGAATTCATTAAGTTTTTTTTTTTTTTGGCTCGAACTGATGAATTCATTAGTTAAAACAAAGATCTAAGTAGCACAAAAAGATCTCATTTTCTCCATAACTCATACCATTTTTATATCCCAAATTCCTCCACGGAAAAATCTTTCTTTCCTAAAGGAAAACCCAAATAAACATTTATCCTCAACTACATAATGGAGATAATCACAAAAAAGTCATTTAAAAAAAAAATCAGCAAACCCAAATCTGTTTTCCACCAGGGGAACATAAATCCACGATTTTGAAGGAATAAAAGCTAAAATAACCAATGCCCAAATCTTAAAAACATAAGAAAAAAAAAAGGCATGACCAAAACCAAAAAGAGAAAAAAAAGAATTGAGAAAAGGGAGCAAACCTTCAATACCGGAGTGGAAAATCCCGAAACCAACCCAATAGGAGTAATTATTAAGAGGAGTGAGATCATAGACATTCAAAATCACATCGACTTCATTGTTATTGCTCACATTTTGATTCCAAGAACCGGAATTTAAAACTTCCCCTGTACCCATCTTTTTTCTTTGAATTAACAAAAAAAAAAAAAGTTCGCCAAAGAAAAGATTTCCCGAAATCCCCAGAAACCTTTTCCTTGTTTCGCAGTATATTAGAGAGAGAGATAGCCTCAAAGATCCATGTAGCTGTCGAGGCTAAAAGGGTTTGAAAACTTTTTCCTTCCTGGAGCAAATGGGCAGAGGAAAGAGAAGGCAAAAATAAAGAAATGGGTAAATATGGCAAAGCCGAGTTGGCTAATGATTGTCTACAGCTTTAAGTAAAAATAGTGAAATGTTCAATAATGTACTATAAAAAAAAAAGTCCACGTCACACATTTTTCTTCTATTTTAAAAAATATATAAATAGATTAACAAAAATATTCATTTTTAAAAATATTTTTTCTATCAAAAAATATTTTGATAAATATTGAAATCAAAATATTTTTAAGAAAAAATCTCAACAAAATAATTAATTCTTTTATATAAAATAAAATTATAAAGAGATATTAAAGAACAAAATAATAAACGAAAGTTTTTTACACATCAAACTATCTATTATTTTTTATTTTTCATTTTTTCCTTCAATTTTCATTTATTTTTTAATTTTTTAAAAAAAAATTACAAAGTTTTCACGTGGAGTCTACCAATTTTTGTAAATTGATATGGATCACGAATTTTTTTAAATACTTAGAATAAAAGAGAAACGGAAAGAGAAAGGAGGAACAATTTTGTAAAAGTAATCACGGTATAAACCAAAAACAAAAAAAAAAAAGAAATAATTTTGGAAAATGGAGACTTTCACGTTGATTTCCGACCAATGGAAGGTTTACAAGTGGCCGGAGAAGTGTTTGATATGATACTTGGGTCGCTAGCTCAGTTAGAAAGAATAATCAAGTGGGCAAAGCTGAGACAAAAGATATTTGGCAAGGGAAAATCCCCTCACTTTTCAGTTGGAAGACAACCCAATTTGTACAACTAACCTTCGAAGGGTAACATAAGCTCCCGGGCCTGGGTCATGCTATGGTAAAATGAAACATTTTTAACTATTTCCAGAAGACTCCAAATGATGAGAAAATGTGACTGATCCTATCCTAGAAAATAAAAATACAAATACTTCACTGAATAATAAAAATACACCAACAAAATTTCAAATTCAAAGGGAAGTTCAAATACGCCTTCTGTTTGTCGTTTTCTAATAACTGCCTGTAAACAAACCCCATCAAGCTTTGGCCATTAATAGAGGTCAGGTGGTCAACTTCGTATTTCCCTCCTAATGCCGCACTTGGTTGCATTATAATTATTAATCCAAATAAAAAATGGTGGTAAAAGTGCAGCACGTGGAACTCAAAACTAACGCATAAATTCCACGTGTTTGAGAACCAGAAGAATTGAGTTGAATTGGCTTTCTTTTTTGCTGAGTTGACTGAGTTCCTGCTTCCGCCTTTCTTTTAAGAGTTATTTTTTTTAACTAAATGGCAACCAGGAATAGCCATGAACATCATCAGAGGTCTCAGAAGAACCAGAAGAAACAATAATCCCTCAATAGTTGAAGGGAAAACCCTGAGATTATTGCAGCCACAAAAGACAGAAAATGAAATTGCTGCGCAAGAAAAAGGGATACTGATTGATTTAAGTTCCCAGATACATTAAGATTTTACTTCACTCATTTAATACCATCCAGTAACTCGGACCAAATTTGTCCCACGCTGTGCGGAACAGATACAGACGCTCTACCAATACACATCAAATCCTCTCCCTGTCCCACCTGAAACACAAAGAACGAAGTCAGTTCAGATATATTCTTATAATCTTATCAGCCATACCACCAGGAACAAAGCAAAACGAGTCCAAGATGAGGATTAGTAAGGGTAACACTTACAATTTAAACTTTCACATTCAAACAATAAACAGATCCCTTTAAAGATACAATTACAGTTATGGTTGGTTGTCAGGAGTTGTCCGTCGCCTTACACGGCGCCTCCAAGGAAATGACCCACCATCTGAAGACTCATTGTCCTCGTCTCTGGTTGATCCAGTTTCCCCATCATAGCTTTCCCCCCAATATCTAGTAGACCTCCTCCTAATACTCAATTGAGCTCTCGCCCTTGAGGCGCCAGACCAGCTGCTGCTCCTAGGACTAGACCCTGGTCGAAACACTCGAATAAGGAAAAATACAGTGAGCCAACTTCCATCACTCTCCTCCCCAAATGAAGATTGAAGTGTGCTGATCAAGTCCCCAAGGTCTCTCTCGCGCTCCAACCTCCTCCAATTTCGCTGTCGCTCAGGGTCAGCCTCTGATGGACGCACAGAAGGGTGCTCAAGCCTTGCATGCTTCCTCAGGTCTTTATAGGCACCACTAAAATTACATGTTTCAGAGGAACAGCTTCTAGATTTGGCATTCATGAAACGGCGGGCAGGCTCTACAACAACCCAATCTTTTATCTCACCACGACATAGAGGGCACACTAGTTTTGACAGAACCTGATTCTCACATGAGACAGTTGATGGGGTGGAGTACCCTTCCTCACTTCTTGCAGGAACTTCCTCACTTCTTTCTTCCTGCAAATCGGTGACAGTCGATTCTGAAGTTGCAGTTGCAGCTGACACCGGTGATAAGTTTGTAGTTGCGAGTTGAGCTCCTTCTTGTTGAGGATCTTGTGTTGTTGCTGAGGTATCTGCAAATGACTTGCGAAACTGATCAAAACAGTTAGAGTGGCGATAACTTGTGTCGCACATGTATGGACGGCAGCCCTTCTCATGGGAAGAACATATGAGGAGAATTGCATTGTGAGGATGCTCCATGCAGACAGGGCACCTGGCTTCTTCCCATTCCTTTAGATTTTCCTCAGTTTCTGAAGGGAGTTTTGGCGAACATCGGTGACTACAGCTGGAGCTACATGAAAAGGGAGATCTCCTATACCTATCAAAAGACATGGATCGATCTCTTCTCTCCTTTGGCATGATGAAATCTCTAATGTACCAACAGTAATGCTAAATGACTGGACCCTGGACAAGGCAGAAACTGAATCATTGAAAGTACAAAACATAAGATCAACATTTTCTTTTACATACAAAGGATAACATTCAGCAAAAGATGGAATGAGCCAAGCTTACAACTATAATAAAAGAACAAACAGAAACCCTAAAGTACAGATATAATGTATGAATAAGGAAAAATCAAAACTTCACAAATATAGCGTAGATGATCAAGGGGGAAAAAGATGGTAAGATATTTTATATTTAAAAGTGAATTTGCACGAAATCAGATAAGCTCTGGCAATAGCAGATTGATGTCACATAAAACAGGTTCTAAGGGCCAAGTAATTGACATTCAACAGATCTATAAATGAGAAATAATTTTGTTAGGCAACATTGTGGCAGAGATTCCAGGCAATCTAGGGATTAGTCCACCATTTGTTTTTAGAATAGTGACCACTCCCATAGCATCATCCTTACAAGGCCGACATTGCAAGAACTGGGACCTATAACAAAGATGAAAATCACCAATGGCTGCCAGTGGCATAAGCAACAGCATGAAGCACCCATATTTAAGACCATGAAAATGCTGCTGGGCAAAGGTAAAGCCATCATCTGCATTGCATCAATGGCATACTTATTTAAGTATCGCTTCAATGCAAGATTGTGGTGAATATAATCTAATTTTTTTCTCCAACATCAATATGATTCTTCCATAGAAATGATAGATCAATACCAATATTAGGCTTCCATAAAACCTGTGAAGAACTCCTAAACCACGGACAAATTCCCAAAATCCCAACCAGACACACATCATTAGGTTGGTTCAAGAAAAATCCTACAGGATGTAAACACCTCAAAATATCCTAAAATCTAAACCACATCAACTCATATGACAGCCCACACCCCCACCCCCACCCCAATCCCCCGGGGCAGCCTGCTTATTGTAGCCTCATCTGGCACCATATCTTAAGCTAAATCAAGACACCATGAGAGCATCTTATCACAAATTCACAAGGCCTTCTTCCAAAATTTAGCAGATAGTTCTCTCCTGCAATTATAAAACCCAATGCTGTTTTCCATCTTTGCTTCTTGGGTCAAACTACTGTCTCATACTACCACACATAATTGCTCCCTTGCACACATAAAACCACACTTCTTAGGAAACAACCAGAACAGGATAAAATATCCATGAACAAAGCAAGTGCCAGTATAAACCTGAATTGCCAAAGTATCCACCATTATATCTTCTCACATATCTACATTTTTTCAGCCAAACAAGTCAGACCGGCATACAGAATTGATCAATTCTCAACACTGAAACTCAACTTTAAGAACATTTCAATTATAACTAACAACAATAGCCGTGAACATTGAAACGCTTAACTTCACATTTCATGGTATAAGTTCCTCAATTCGACTCTTCTGGGCTCATTTTACAGCACCAAATTAATTCCATATGCAAACAGTTACAAGTTTAATTCAAGGGGGAGATATATCGAAATAATAATAAAAAAAAAGACAACAATACTGGAGGCAGTAATAACCTAACGGATAAAATTTCTTTTTGAGTTCCAAAATTAACAAATTAAACTAATTTCAAATACACCAAAAAGTTAAGCTCAAAATCCTCAGCCTCTCCCCCCCGCCCCTAACAAAAAGTCTTCCTAAAGTTAAAAAAAAAAAAAAGCGAAAACGAACTGAATAGAATCAGAAACTGTTATAAGAACCCGATCCAGGATGAAAAGGATTGGAATCGATAAGATCCAGATAAAATCTGAGCCTTCGAAACGCGAAAAGAAACGAAAATTAAGAGATTTTTCGAATTAGGTAATTACCAGCAACTTCAACTTCGAGGCTTCGATAGAAAAAACAAAGTGACTTCCGATTTGAATTGGGGGCTAAGATCCTTTAAACTAAATCCAAATTTTTTCTTAAAAACATACAAACAGATTAAATTTGGTAAATAGGGATTTGAAGGAGGAGAGAAATGAAGAGGAAAGAGAAGAGGCAGCCTTTTCTAGGGCTCTTTCGAGTCTCTTTTTTGTTTGAGCTCGAAAGAGAAAATAAATATAAAAAAAATAATAATAATACTAACGTGTTGGATAAAAAATAGGGGCATCTCGTATATAGGGAGAAAGCTGACGTGGATAACTTGGGTTCGCTAATTTTTTATTTTCGAAATTTGAATGATTAATTTTTAAGTCGGCGCCGTTTCGGGATGGACAGAGGATGACTTATCTGCACGCGCGCTCTTGGCGTCTGATGAAGGGCACTATTCAGTTCAAATTCTAAAAGGAAAAAGGAGTTTTTCTTCTCTTTTTCAGTTTATTGACCTTCTTTTCTTATTTACTACTAACCTTTAAGATGAGGTTTTGTGGGTACAGCTGTTCACTCGCTGGCGGCTCCTGCGCTTACCATTTGTGTAAGAATTTTGCAGACCTGTTGAATTAGGGATGTATTATTTTTTTCTTATCTAACTTTTATTAATATAATTTCGAAACTATAATTAGCAAATTTACGATATATAGATGCCGCGCGTGGGGCTTGTTCTTAACAGGACAGGTCCTCAGTGTTCAATAGAGCCAAGGACATAAAACAAGGAAGAAAAGAAATTAACAAACAAATAAACAAAAAACACACAAAAATGGGTTAAATTACTTAAGTCTAAAACTTTGACATTTATATTCTATGTCCTTTGGACTATGATTCTCGTAATTATGCTATTTATTTTCTATGTCATTTACACAAAAATGCAAAAGAGAAGTTCAATTGAAAGTTCTTAAAAAAAAGTAAAATATTCTTTAAATTTTAATCATAATTTTGCAATGGTCTATTAATATTTGAAATAGACAATTCATCTCAAAAAAATATATTTTCTTATACATATAAGTTCAACCACTGGTAAAGTTAAAATTTTAAATTTGAAAAGGAAAAAATATAAAATTCAATATTTGAAGAAGCAAAATTTAATAAAAATAAAAGTAAAATTATAACATTTTAAAACAAAATAGTGATAAAATTATAAATTTTTAGAAGTTTGGGGGGATGGGTCCTTAGTAGCCTCCCTCTGCTTTTGATTTTGAGTTTGATTATTTGATAATATTTTTTAAAAAATTTTATTTGTCATTAATTTTAAAAATTATTACATTATATAAATTATAATTTTTTATTTTTAAATTTTTTTCTCTCCAACTCAAAAAAAAAAAAAAAATTTCTACTCTACCTCTCGCCAACCGACCATCCCTGGTTGAAACTGATTGAGGAGCACCAGATTCAATCAGATTGCGCCGAATCTGGAGAGCAACTTGTGCTCTCTTGGAGAGATCTGGCCAAATTTGTCATTCCATGACCAATTCTAATCACAAAGTGGCCACCCAATTTAAGAGAGCACCGACCAATCTAAAAGAAAGAAAAATAATGAAAAAAAGTGGAGCAAGAAAAATAGTATTTTAAACATTTTACATTTACTCATTAAAATCGTGTTCACACGTTTTAAATCAAACTGTTTATTTTAAATATTAATGAATCAATACTGAATTATGATTAAAATTTTGAAATTTCATAATATTTTCTGTGTCATTTAAACTAAGATTTACAGTTAAAAGTTCAATTGAAAGTTTCTAAAGAAAAATTTATATTAGACTAAACTAGAAAACTCCACTGACAATTGTAAAAAGATGTATAATTGAGGTTAACTTATGCTCCATAATTTGGCACGTCCAGATGAAAGTATTAACAGTGATACTACATCAAACATAAAAATTGACATCGGAATGACAATATTAAGTAGATTTCCTTTCCATAAAGTTTCTAAGTACCATTAATGTATGCCACATGTCACGTTATCCTTTCAGAGTTCCTTGCTAGAGGGAACCTTGAATCAAGATGGCAATGAACTTCATACCATCAGGATTTATCCACCTCAAAACACACAACATAATGATTGCACTTCTATTTCGACATCAAACTGTTATTAAGGAAACACTTAAAGAAAATCACGATTAATACAAGAAAAAGGGAATGAAAACAAAATCCTTGAGACACTAGAAGAAAATAGCTCAACGACCTGGTCTCTGTAAACAGTGCATTGCCATCTCTAGCCTTGACAAAAAAAAATATATATTGCAAGCTATCTAAGGCCTTGCCCTGTTCCGTCGTTAAAAGGTTACCCTTCAATCTGAACTACAGAAGCTCTACTTTCTAAACTCAGCTTGTACATACACTTGCTATGTTAACACGCCGGTGACTGCAAAAATAAATTTCACCTGGCTCGAGAATCCCTACAGAAAGGGTTATCATCACACGAGACATGACAGTGGATGGCAAACTAATTGCATCTCACTCTGCCATGTTCTTGGCAACTCTACCTATTTACCATAAGGAGCAAAACACCAATAGTTTGCCCTGTGGCTCAACCTTGCTGTAATCACTTAATTTTCATGGCTGCTGACATGTTATGCAACTCTTTGGCGATCTCTGAGAAGGCAGGCCTTGAGTCATGATCAATTGACCAGCACCTCTCCATCAATGATCTCCATGCTGGGTCACACCAGTTAGGGATTTTAGGTCGGAGAGTGCCCTTGATTATACCAGCTGAATACAACATAAATAATGTGATAAGCGTGTATGTCAAAAAAAAAAATGAAGTACTTCAAGTAACAATATTATCCTAATAGCCATTAGAATAAAACATGAAGATATTGCAGCTTTATTTGACTCCACACTCAACTTATCTTTAAGAAACCAAAACCGGATGAATACAGCAAAAAAATACAAGCTACTTGACAGAATTGATTTAAAAAAGAAATACCAAACAACACTTACATCCCGTTCTTCTATGTGAATTTCTGAACATATAACAGATGTCGAAGAACATGAATAAAAAGTCAAAGCTCTGGGGATCAAGACTATGAAATGGAAGGAGAAAGTATAATAAGGAGACACACATGAAAAACTACAGAAAAGGGAATGAAAGATAGGCATTGCAACAAATAGAATGTGATGACCAGGACTATCATAAATACCAAACTTGCTCACTAGATATGCATTCAGAGAAAGTCTTGAGTAGTTGTGATTAATTAGTGCCAGTAAATATAAATTTATCTAGCTAATAGGATAGTCTAGTTAAATTGTACCTATTATTTCCTCTGAGTGCAAATCAGCATAAGGTTCCTCTCCAGTTAAGAGTTCCCACATGACTATTCCAAATGAGTACACATCAACCTGCATTCAAGCATAAATAAGTATTCAGGACATCCATTACATGATTGTAGACTGATGTAAAAGATAATCAATTTGTTAACTATCCTACCTTCTCTGTTACCAAGTTGTTCTTTGTGTTCAGAAGCTCTGGTGCCATCCATGGAATAGTTCCTCGAACTCCACCAGAGATGAGTGTCTTCTGTTTAATTTTTGATAAGCCTAGATCACCAATCTGATTGAGAAAGGAGGAAATTTAAAATTTGTTCAAGTGAAACAGTGACATTTTAACTGATTAAAGACTAGCAAATAATTGTTACCCAAATGGAAGAACTGTAGCTACCTTGCACACTGGTCGGTGAGGATCCCGCATATTAACAAGGAAGTTATGAGATTTTAAATCAAAATGAACAATGTTCTTCTCATGTAGATATTCCATTCCAAAGGCTGCATCCATGGCTATTATTAACCTCTTTCGGCGATCAATAGTGCTGCAAATCAGACAACATGTAATTTGGAGAAAACAAATGCATATACTTGCTGCATAAGACAAACTTCAATTGATGCGACTCAAATGGCAGGTATCAAAAAGAGATTTCAACAACCAAAAATATGATATGAGGTTTGCAAATCCACTACCATGTGATGTTAATCTGAAAATTTGCCATTCTCCTTATTGAATATAACGCTACTGCTAAATGAACCCGTTTTAGGGGTCTCTAGTTTTCTGTCAAATTGTAATAGGCATGAATATAGTCAATACTAGGAAGCCATTTAGAGCTATAATGCGAAGTATATGCTACATCAATTCATATAGCAAATATAATAGGGGTAGCACGAAGAAATCAATCTACATGCTTCTGCAAAGAATCCGAGATACTTTGCATAAGAGAGGCAAATAAGATATATTCTTTCAATTTTATATTTGAAATAAGATTGTAAAATGCCATACCGATCTTTTCTTCTCAGAACTTGTTTCAAGGAGCCATTCACCATGTACTCTGCAACTGTAGCCAAACTCGTCAAAGGGCCATCTGTAACTACACCATAGAATGCCACTATATTTGGATGGTGAAGCTGACCCAGAATATATGCTTCCCTCCAAAAGTCAGCAACCTGATTAAAATCAAACAGAAAGTTTCATCCCTTTATCCATTTCTCTTATGTTTCCCAAATCAAAAACATCAGTTATACTAACTAATTACAGTGAAAGGAATATGAGTTGAAGATGTCTAGCTTGACAGGAAAAACTTGTGAGCGGACCATCAGTTCTAAACAAATCAATGGGCAAGGGCAACTCTGATATCTATAACCAAGTGTGTCCAGCACACACGACACATGCAAAATCTTTACTATAGTCAAGAATGCTACCTAAGTCACCTAGGTTAGCACAATACTGTAACTCAAGAGCAATAACAAGAAATCTGTATTTGTAGTATCCTACTGGATTTATGATTAAATTAATTAGAGATATCAAATCGGGATCAAATTCTTTGAAAAGATGAATAATCATTGGAAATGATCAAGTTTCAGAAGAACAGTACTGCAGAAATAACTTTATCAGATGATCACATAATCATTAGAGATGACCAAGCGGAGAAAGTTGCACAAAAGCAGTACTGTAGAAATATCTTATGGATATTTACCAATCGCTCCTCCTCCACTGAACCTTCAGAGAAGCAACTTGGCTTTAGCCTCTTAATTGCAACATCAGACCCCTTCCATTTTCCATAGAAGACAGTTCCATATGCACCCGCACCAAGTTCTTTTATGTATTCCAGGTCTGAACTCTTAATAGTCTGCAGAGCAAGATAGAAATACATTATCTTTATATTATCTTCACCTCCAAAGATGTAAAAGAAAGAGAAACTGTGCATGTTTGACAGAATACTTGAAGCTCTCTGGTAGCAAGATGAGTAAAAAATGCAGTCAGGCCACTTGAGATTCTACCAATCACCTTAGAGCATTTTGTACCTTCGTTAGCTTCTTTCTGGAAAATGTTAATTGCGGCAAAAGAGAGTGAGAATGCAAGTAACCGAGACCAAGGAACTATGACAAATTATTTTCTTCCTTAATCATAAATTGTGCAGTAATAGAGAAAAAGGATCACTATGTAATACCTTTTCATCAATTTTTAAATCAGATGGAAGGTCATGTTGCATTGCTTCTCCTTGGATGTGATCCTTTTCCAAGCCATCCATGTTCTTGGGGGAAGGATTAGATCCGTTTCCACTTGATTGACCAGCTTGAGGGTCTTCGTCGATCTGCACTTCATCCGTGAGATCTAAAGGCTTTGATTGAGGCGTGATCAAGGAGTCAGAAACATTGTCGCTACCATGAGAGGAATGGGCATGCGGGTGCACTCCTTTGGATGATGACAATGAGAGGTTACACAAAAGATCAACTGAAGATGCAACTTCACCTTGCAAATTATGAGTGCCATCGCCATCCTTGTAGTTGCTTTTTACATTCTTACATGCTTCTGCATCAGACAACTGGGTATTGCACACGAATTCTGTTCCATTGCTATAGCCCATATCATTTGACAAGGCAGAGTTTGTACTGACATCTTGTGAATCAGCAGCCGATCGGCTGCTCTGAAGATTGCAGTGAATTGGTTCAAAAAATATGGGTGCTGCATGGCAATTCTCAAAGGGAGTCTGATAGGGAACTTCAAGCCCATGATTCGGTCCAACCATGAGATATTGTTTGGCATGCATCATATTTATACCAGCAGTTGGACCATTACTATCATTATTGGTAAATAGAAATTGACTACCTACACCAGCCCATGCACCGTAATAAGCTAAATGACATGCCTTGGGATTTGAATTTCCATATCGAAAATCAGGATCACTAAAACCAGGATTCATCATGCTTGCCACCTCTAATGAGGCAGGCTCAGGAAGACCAGGCCAAGGCTTCCACAAACTTGAGCAGCATGACCTCATAAAATGCCCTTGCTCTGAGATGTTGGAATTTGGTTTTAGCTCAAGATAGAATTTTCCGCTTGAGAGCCTTCCATCCAGTTTAACAATTCGATGGTTCCTTAACCCCAACAGGTTACTCCTATGATTCTGGAAATAGTATGGATGCGTCCCCTGATTACTGATACCATTCTTGCTGAACTTATGGTTCCGGAACACATTCTGAGAACCCCACGCGGCCTCTCTGGCTTTTATATTATGGGGGCTTCCAGCCCATTGGTTGTTGAAATATACTGGCTCCAAATGAGTGTTCACTGGATTAGAATTAGCAGCCCATGGCATGATGTTCTCTGTATTAAAATTACTCAATGACCCTTGCTCACTATTCCTTAAATCATGCTTAGCATCAAAACCATTACACATTGAAATCACAGCAGAATTATTTGGTTGCTTTAAACCCTGTGATGCTGCATCAGGCTGACCTGAAACCCCAAGTCCATTACACAGAGCACCACCTGATTGCCCTGGCAGAAATTGCATTGAACAATTATTTTCCATACGCAGATTTCCATCCCTAGGTTTCAATGGACACATCTGAGACCCCAAATTTCTCATTTCACAATCTAACAAGTTTGTTTCACATGGGTCTTCTTCACTCAGAAAAACTCTTCGTTCCTCAGACCCTAAATCGATAAGTGGGTGATCTAACTTTTGATTCTTACCACAAGATTCTAATCCCCTTCCACTCTCATTAACACTGGAACCCGAAACACCCTGAATTCCACTAATTCCACCCGAATGTTTAGCCAATAACTGCTGTTTCAAAACCATTTTTCTTAAAGAATCATCACCGTACCTTAAACCATTGCCACCATTCCCCACATTCTTTGTCACTTTATCACCAACCTGACCCTTATAAAAATGCCCTTCAAGCCCATTACTACAAACAAAAACCCAAAGCCTTGCTCTCTTACCGTACGACTCCAGCTTCTCGTACTGTTCCACCATGCACTTGACATCCTCGTCCGATTCTATTACGACCAAACCCATGTGCACATCCACGTCAGCAACAGCCACCTGGTACTTCAATGAAAACATTACGTTTGGACAAAGGTCCACGATCTTCGCCCGAAGTTTCAAGAACCCTATGTTTCTATCAACGGATATAATACGAGTCTCGCCACCAGTATAACGAAGCTTTCCAGAAGGAGGTCTGGGGTGGAATGCGCCATTGAAACTGCACACAAGCTTGAGTTTTCTTGGTGGGTTTGGGCAGTTCTTGCGAAGACGAGATGGAGAAGACTCTTTCATGTCTACAAAGAGGAAAAAGAGAGATGGGCTGAGTAAGAAGTTGTGAAACAATAAGTGTTAGTATTTCCTTGGACTTTGCTCTGAGTTTTATTTTGTTTTTTTCCGTTTTTTTCTTTCGAGTGTACTTGAGTCTGCGTCAGTTTGGGTCATTTATAGTTGTGTGTTTGTGGCTTCGCCCTTCAGGTTGTGTCGAATTTACGGGTTTGCCATCAATCTCGGGTTTTGTAATGTTGTTAGGATGTGGAGAGAGATTCTTGGAGAAATTTGTTATTCGCGCAAGGTACTACATTTAATGTTTGGTTCTTTTTTGGGATTTGGCCCTAAGATTTATTAAATAAACAACAATGCCCTTCTAACCCTTTTCTTTCCTATGATTCCTTTTCTTTTTAGCTTAAGCTTGATGATTCTTTAACAAAATAAATTTGGATAAATTCCAAAAAAACCCTCCCTAAATTCTCAAATTACACAAACCTCCCCTCTTGTTCCAAAAAATTCACTTCACCCCCCTTGACTACTAGCACCATTAACCAGCCTGTTAAGCTTTAACACCACGTCATATGAACTACATACAGTCAAAAATGTCCTTCCCTCTTCCATGATGACCATGCATCCATCACCCTTTTTTCTCTTTGGTTTTATCTTTATTTTTCCTTTTCTATTTTCAGATCTTCGTTTCTCACTTAATTCTCTGCTTCTTTAATCATGTCTTGCTTTCTTGTTGCCACCGCCAGGCCTTACCGGCATTTTATGGATAATCTTTAGTAAGTAAGAGATGAATGGAGGCTGAGGAAACCTGATGACAATTTGTATTTGGCTAATTTTAATTCGTGTTTGGCCGTCGAGGAAGTGAAGGAAAATGGAGAGGAGTTCGAGGGAAAAGTAAGGGGTATTTTTGTCATATGAAATTCACCTGGTCTATTGTGGTAAGGGGTCTAAATTGATTAGTGGGATTAATAGTCAACAGGATGAAGTCAAATGAAGTTTTTGAAATTGTTAAATTATACAATTAATTTTTATATTTTATAAAATTGTTAGTCTTTGTACAATTAATCTCTTTACAAATATTCATCATTTTCTCCATATCAACAATGGTTGCATTAGTATTTTCACCTTGTTAGTAAGTACTACATTAACATAAACTTGTTGTCGGTTCAATAAAATGATTAATATCGTCAACGCCACATTAACAAAAAAAAAAATAACATGTCCTCTCTTTTAATCTTATGTCATTTTAATAAAAATGTTATGTCACCATACTTAAAGATATTAAGATTTGAATTAAAATTAATAAATTAAAAAAGGAAAAACTTTAATTTACATAAATTATTATATAGAAATTAAATTTATATTTAAAAAAACAATAATTAATTACATAATTTAACCATTTAAAATTCACCTTAAAGACTTTGCCTACTAACAAGCCAAAGGGACTTTGGTTCACAAGAAAAACCTTTAGGGCTATTCACCTTGAAATTCTTAAATACTTTTCTATATATTCAATATAGATTCTTATATTTGTTTCTAGCAGTCTCTCTTCTCATATGATTAGTTTGACTTTTTCAATATATATTTTGATACGGAATTTTTTTTATTTAAGTATTGGTCTATCAATTACAATTTTTAAAAAATGAAAAAAATAAGAAATCTTAATTTCTTTGTGTTGGAAAAATACACGTATTGGTCTATAAATTGAAAATCTTGTTTTGTAAAAATATATTTCTTTACATAGAACAATAAAATTAATTAGTTTCCCAAATACATTTATAACAATTTGCAAAGCTTGTACATAGTGGTGTTTTAAGTTTTAACGATTATGCAAAGGAAGGGTGTTTTAGGTGCCAAAGCAATTAAGGTCTTGATCTACTAGGTTGACAATAAATATATAGTTGTCTCAACCTTTAACGATATAAAGCTTTGCATCTGTCTGCAACATGCAATTTCTTTTTTTTTCTTTTTTAAATTTGTTAAATAATAATTGAAAATAAAAAGTTAAAAAAAGGAAATATTCTCTTTTTTATTTCTGATTTATCGTTGAAAGCCATATCTCCCGAACCAAACAAGAATCTTTAAGTAAAATGCGGTTGTTATTAATGGAGTACATGAGAAAGACTTTGAAGTTTAAACTACCAAAGGAATCAAAATGAACTAACCCATTAAGCATGGCACAAAAATATACGAGATGATAATATATTTATAATTTTACCTTTTTTTTTCTGGGAGTCAAAATTAATGTCGGTCCAAATTTTATACTAACTACTTTTAAAAGATGAAACGATTTTGATTAATGCAAGAACGAGGTCAGGCATATGTTCTGCTTCTGTGGAACGGGAATAATTCCCTTATTTCCTAGAATTACACCATGTTCATCTGGATGTGCAGTGTCCACATTGACACGTTACATCAAGGCGTAAGATAGCATTTCAACCTTGTAACATCCTAAACGTCGCCATCAAGTTTTGTCACATTTTGACATTCCCGATTTTGACCTTTCCTCCCATCTACGTGGACCACTAAGATTTCACCTGGAATCAACAGAAAGGAATTACTCCTTTTCGACCCCCTTTCGGTGACAAAAGGTTGACAGCTGAGCGTCCAGGATTGGGTGTTCTCCAGTGTAGACAGAATCCACGTCATTCAACCATCTAATTAACGCCACGTAATCGCAGACGGATGATCATCTGTCTCAGATTGTTATCGTTTGCGCCTGATGTTGATCGATGAAACAGAGTTTGGCATGATGGGCCCAAGAGTAGTATAATGGAGCCTGCTCTACTTGATTCTTGAAACCGGCCAGGAGTGAACTGGCCTTTCCCCTTTTCCCCTTTTTTTTCCTAAAAAAATAATTAGAAGAATAAAAATTTAACCGACATTTCTTTCTTATTTTTAATTTTTAAATTATTATTTTATATATTATAGGATTGCATATATCTTTTATTAAGATAACTTTTACTATTTTAATAAATTAATGTAATAAATAAAAATATATATAATAATATCTTAAATTCTACTTATGAAATTTAAAAACTCAATCAACCATCTATAGTATACTATGAGAATATTTTTACCTTCACTATTTTTGTCGACTTTAATTGGTTTGGAGTTATATACTGATATTCTGAATAAGCTGGTTGAGAAAGCAAAGCTTCCCCACCATTGAATATGATTGAAAATGGAGTATAGGAGCATCCTGCCAAATTGAATTCACACAATTTTACAGCAACGCACTTTGAATATCAAAAGATTTTTTTTATACTTATGAATTTTAATTCTTTTAAAAGATATTTCATAATTATTTGGTCAAATTTGAGTCATTAAATATATAAGAAAAATGGCAAATTGGGAAACAAACTATTTAATCAACAGTGGAAACACATTTAAGGTTCATGCATGCCAATGTAAAAATAAAATTGAACTAGAAATTATTGGGTTTCATCACATAACTACCATTCAAAATTATGGCTCCGTTCATGTTTGGTTTTAAGAATAATCCAACCATTTTCCTTCCAATTCTATTGGGTTTGGAGTTAAATTCTGACAAAGATATTGAATATGGTTGGAAATTGAGTAGCAGAATCCCAGCAATGTCAGTTTACACTATTTTTACAGTAGTAAAGCACATTGGATACCAAAACATATGCCAACTTTTCATTTTTCAAATGGAAATCAAACGAATTGTTCAATAATGGCCATATATTTTGATTAGTTGGCTACTTACAGGTGAAACAATATAATGGATGGTTTGGATTTGCCACATGTTTCCATCATTATACCTCTGATAAATAGCATTATGATAATCTTTAACTTTATTCCTATCAGATAAAGTATGTTCTCAACTTGTCATTGTTTATTTCTCTTATAACCCAATCCTATTAACTTAGGCATTGAAGTGGACTCATCAGAGTTGGTTTCTACCAATATAATCTCTACAGGTTTTGGGTTGAGTTAGGTTCGAAGACTTTTGAGATGTCCAATTGCATACCAAAGTATTGGCATCATCACCTCCCATTATCATCTTAGTCATTATTCCTCTTAACATACAAGAAGTTCTGGCAAATATTAATCTTTTTTCCTTTTTTTTTGGTGATGCAAAAATCAAGCACCATGGTTCAAATCTAAAATCAAAAAGCTTTACCAAAAACTTACACTCTTTACCACTTGAGCTGAGCTGAAGTGATAGCACAAGTTATTTCAACTAGCCAAATATTATTGCAATAGACTACTGGTCAAGTTGCATATGTACCATATGTACGTTCTTTAATTGAGAATTGACTACTACTGTCCTTGCCATCATATACTCGCAAAAATGTCCTTTGCTCCACTAGTAAAACCAATAGAATGCTTCCTGGATATGGACTGAAATTCTTCTTACAACAAATTCACCAAGAAAAGAACTCCATTTGAAGGACCTCTTGATCAGATTTGCCAGTTATGCGAACACGAAAGTGATCCAGAAATTTTCTTCTTTTTTTCTCAAAGAAAAACTTTGGAAATCCCAGCATCAACCCTCTTCCCTGCCTGAAAATAGGATTTCTGAATTGTTGCTGTAAATAATATTATCTTCCCAAACATCTAAAGCAGGTGCAGTGGCTTTCAAGATCAAGGATGACTATTTAGTCAATAGAAGCGTCTGCGCAAACTAGGGTCATTACTGCAGCTTGCTGAACTTGTAATTCTGTTGCAATTTTCTAGCTTTTACCATTAACAGCTACATCATGTAGCATCAGTTCATTTCATTAATTCTAACTAGAATCTTTGTTGAAGACAAAAAGCAGTAATCTGGATTTATGAATATTGATCATCCATGACAAAAAATATGAACTAGAAGGATTAAATGCCTAAGTTCATTTCTTTTCAGTTAACACAAAGTTCTTCTATAGGTGATAGCCAACCTAAAAGAGATTGGACATTTTTTTTAATCAAAAATCATGTCTTATTAAGATTGGATACATTTTTTTACATTGTAAGATGAATTCTTGCCTCTTTGATAGCCAAACGTCCAAAGAAGGTGTGCTCTTATTGCAGTTTATTTTCAGCTCATGATGAGACCTGAAACTCAAGGTGTTTTAAATTTGCATGAGTCAGAAGCCTTTGTCATTTATGGTTAGATATCTTCACGTTTGCATAACATCTGATTAGAATAGCGTGAATGACTAATGCATGCAACAAGGAAAAGTTGGTTGGTGTGCAAGAAATTGCAACCAAAACACTCTGTAAGAGGTTAGGACAAGCACAGGCAGAGTTCTTTTTCACCTAAAGGACTAGAGGAGTACAAAACCAAGATGGAACAGATAAACCTTCTTGGACTTTTGGGTTAGAGACAGACACATATGAAACAAATACTTGGGCTCATTGATTCTCAAGGATAGACTCTACTTATCCATGTGCTAACAGCAATTTTGTCTACTGGATACAACAAAATGAGCTCCACCACCACCCCCCTCCCCACACCACCACCACCACACACACACACACACACACACACACACACAGAGACAGAACTAATTAGAATGATGTCTGAGTGCCATTAAGTAAATCACTAAGATATATAAAGTTTGAATTTTTCTTTGTTAGTCCATAAAGCTGTAAGCTATATAGAGCTTTTACACTTTATTAAATGTGAAGAAGACAGAACAACATTGCTTGACCAATTGCAAATGAACTATGCCCCCTTAGAAGTTTCATCAGCGATATCCTGAGTCTTGTCCATGATCATTATGTTGAAAGTATTTCAGCAATAGCTTATGCGGTTTCAACTTAAATAAACCTAGCCACATTGTCTATGTCCTGAATTTGAATCCTGCAGAGTGATCCATATTTAAGCACCCAAACTTCGAAACAATTACAGGAAGATAATTATTTAGTATTTAATTGAAACAGCCAACTACAAGGCAGAATGAAAAAAGTGTAATTAGTATACACAATTAATCAACTAGCATGAATAAGGCTCCAATACATAGCAGAAAATAAATATTTGACAAAATGGAATACAGAAATATGAAGTAACCAGAATTGCAACTCTTACAAGTCAAGTAGTCAACTATAACCTTTCCCAATGCAGTTTAGGCAGCGCTGCACCCTGTGATAATCCCACGAGAAAAACTATCAAAACCAACAGAAAAGCCTCTCCAAGAAGAAAAACTTTTAATGGGAAAGAAAAAAATAGGAGACTAACCTGTTACCATCACAAGTAGGGCAAACACAAGGGTTAATATGAATAGGATCATACAAAGGTGACCACTTTATCGTAGCATTTCCATTGCACAGCTTGCATACGTAAAATCCTTTCCCCTTACAAACTCCGCAAGGCAAGGCAAACTTTTTCTACAAAACCCAGAAAGAAAAATGGAAAAAAAAAAGGGTTCATTCTCACCCACCATCAAAAGAGAAAAGAAAACAAGAAAAGAGATGGCCCTGGAAGATTTTATATCTTATTACCCGTTTCTTTTCAGCTACAGAGCGAAGTGCACCAACAGCAACAGTAGCAGCAAGATTGAGAGTCAGAACTCCTCCAAAAATTATAGCAGCGCCTCTGCTCAAGACGCGCAATGGCTTTGGGATCATTTTGTTATTCCAAACCTTTTTAGTGATTTAATTTTCTTGCAGAATTTTCTTCGAACACGTTCAGTGCATAACCCCGGCTACGTTTTGCCGTGGAATAGAAAGAGTGTGTCTGGGGAAATTTTCCCTGGTTTAAGTTATCCGTCTGCCAAATGTCAGCGTTTTTGTTCAACGATTTTAATCTAGAACGTGTCGTGAAAGCGACCTTTTTGTCTGTTTTCATCTTTCAAACGGCAGCGTTTAAAACTTCCTTTGGAATTTGTCCAAATTATAACTAAACCCATACTGTTGCCTACGTGCCTTTCTAGCATTATTATGTAGAAAATCAGCCTTATTGCCAATTGCTGTTGAACTTGCTACCTTTCTAGTCTTACTATTATAACTAGGTTTGATTTTAATAAAATGTTTTATATAAATAATAATTAAACGTGCATTAAAAAATAATAAAATAGTCACCTTGTTAATTTTTGAAAATGAGATTTGAGAAAAAAAAATTAGTGAGACAGGCTATTATTTCCTATTGTGTGGCTAAATAATTGCAAAGGAAAAGATTGATATCTAATAAAATGTAACTGCAAAAATAATTTACTATCGTATAAAGAAGGAGATAAGAGTTTTCATTGAAGCAAACGAAGAAAGAGTGAAAATTGGAGATACAAAAGGTTTAGTTAAGAAGTTGGATAAGATTCCAACTTAATTTCAGCATTCGGATAGAACTCACAGAGGGCCTAAACAGCTTAACCAAATCACAAGGAGGGAAGACAATGACTAGAGATTAGCATAGACAGGTCCAAGGGGGACACGAAACAACGGTCTTTTGGCTTTGCGGCCACCCGATTCGCCACCTTCTTGGCACTTGG
Organism: Theobroma umbraticum; assembly: GCF_002168275.2. Classification (NCBI taxonomy): domain Eukaryota; kingdom Viridiplantae; phylum Streptophyta; class Magnoliopsida; order Malvales; family Malvaceae; genus Theobroma; species Theobroma umbraticum. Next base: position 8,195,507 of record NW_018397256.1, on the reverse strand, counting down.
CAGAACATGAGTGAAAGTTGCAAGCTCCAGTTTCTGTTGAAGAATTCTGATATCTTAAAGAGAGTTCTAATATCTCAACTAAAAACAGATGACAATGTAGCTTCATGTTTTTTGTATGATATAAGTATTTAACATATTTTAGATCAGATCCATCAGGTCAAAAAGACTTTTCATTCCAGATCCATGCCTCAGAATCTTAAGCATGGCCAAGTAAAAAGAACATGAATTAAAGTACTAGTCGGGATAAAGCACCGCCAAGAAAAACATGGCTCATTTACATGGCATTTGGCAGTGTACAGAAACACTCCGACTACTGTCATCTCCCTGATTCTGCTATGGCTCCCTTGGAAAACAATTCATCCAATGAAGTTCCTGGACCTAGAAAGTCTCGTCTCAACAAATATGCCTTTGCAGCTGCTCTGCTGGCTTCCACAACTTCAGTTCTACTCGGATATGGTAAGTGTACTAGTTCCATTGTTTGAATCATTTGTAGTTCAACTTACCCTTGACTGATGATTTCTAATATAAGTTCAGATATTGGAGTGATGAGCGGCGCAATCATTTACATCAAGGAATACATCCACATTTCAACAATTCAAGTAGAGATCCTGGTTGGTTCATTGAATGTATGTTCATTGATTGGCTCACTCCTTGCTGGGAAGACATCTGATTGGATTGGTAGACGTTATACCATATTATTGGCAGCAGCAACTTTTTTCATAGGTGCAATTCTAATGGGGTTGGCACCATCTTATGCATTCTTGATCGCTGGGAGAGTGATTGCTGGTATTGGCGTCGGTTACTCTCTCATGATAGGTCCAGTTTACACTACGGAGCTTTCTCCGGCTACAAGCCGAGGATTTCTCTCATCACTTCCTGAGCTTTTCATAACTATAGGAATTCTGATTGGTTACCTATCTAACTATTTCTTAGCTAGTCTTCCAGATCATATAAATTGGAGAATAATGCTTGGGTTAGCAGGATTTCCAGCAATTGCCATTGGTTTTGGTGTTGTGCTGATGCCAGAGTCTCCTAGGTGGCTTGTCATGAAAGGGCGGTACGACGAAGCAAATAAGATTCTAGGAAAAACTTCAGACACAGAGGAGGAAGCTGAATTAAGACTTGAAGAAATGAAAAGGGCAGCTTCAAATTTGGGTTGTGAAAATTCAAGCCACTTTAGTGGTAAAGGTGTTTGGAAGGAGTTGTTGTTAAGACCGTCTCGGCCCCTTCGTAGAATTCTTGTTGCAGCCATTGCCATCAACTTTTTCATGCAAGCCTCAGGCAATGATGCTGTTGTTTATTACAGTCCCGAAGTGTTCAAGGCAGCTGGAATCCACAACAAGAAAAAGCTTTTTGGAATTACTGTAATCATGGGACTTAGCAAGACATTCTTTGTCCTGGTTTCCGCTCTTTTCTTAGACCGGTTTGGAAGGCGACCACTCCTAATGATAGGAACTATTGGGATGGTTGTTTCGTTGGTAGGGTTAGGCTTGGGATCAAAATTTCTGGGAGAGAATGACATTAAGCCAACCTGGGCGATTGTTTTGAGTATAATTGCAGTTTGTGCTGATCTTTCATTCTTTTCCATTGGGCTTGGCCCCATTACATGGGTGTATTCTTCTGAGATTTTTCCGATGAAGTACCGAGCACAAGGCAGCAGCGTTGCAGTGTCAGTGAACAGGGTGGTGAGTGGAGTTGTGTCCATGACTTTCCTAACCATTGCACACAAGATTACCTTTGCTGGAGTTTTCTTCATTCTCGCTGGGATTATGACAGTGGCTACCATTTTCTTCTTCTTTTTCTTGCCTGAAACAAAAGGTAAAACCCTGGAAGAGATTGAGGCTCTTTTTGAGGATAAAGTTTCCTCATGATACAATAGAGTGACACGTTCCATGTCCTTTGCTTCCTAGTTTTGTACATATCTATATTTTTCGATTAGCTTTCTTGGTTTTTTGGAAAGAGCTATTGAGATTTATGAACTGAATTTGGATTAACCTTGGGACTTTTGAGTCCTAGGATCAAGCTGTATTGTGTTCTAAGCTAACCAATTTTTTTTTTTGGTATTAGTTACATTTTTTTTCCAGTAAATAGTTAGTAGAAACAAATAAAAACAAATGGTAAAAAGTAAAATTACATTGCTTGATTATCTCACTATTTGTTATAAACATTTAATGATTATCGGTATTTGTTGACACATATTTCGCATGTGAATACTTATATTTTTAGTTATTTTTAAATAATAATTATATACAAATATAAATATTTCTAAAGTATAAAGTTTGAATTATAAGTAAATGAAAGTTTATAATATTAATGTATAAATTATTTATCTAACAATTTTTATGTTTTTTAAAGCCAAGTGACCTTTTAGCTTTGTATTAAGGTAATGAAACGATTAAAGCGCCCTTCTGATCACAATTTTGACATGGTGCAACTACTCGAAAGTCAAACAATCCTTGTGGCATATTGTTTAAGATCTTGACAGCTGAAATGAAGACAAGAAAACAGACGAAGGAGAGGAAATGGGATCAGAAAACCGTAAATGGGTAAAGAAAGATACTGACTCTAATTTTTGTTTGTTATTTGTTTTTAGTGTAAAAACCTATTGAACAGTTAACATTCTGTTCTCATTCAAAGTAGAATTGACCAGCTATTCGCTCAGTTCCTTCCTTTCCCAGAAGTACGTGATCAATAAATTTTGCTTCTTCCTGGGCTATTCAGACTTTCAACCTTTCTTTAACGTCTGCAATGAGAATACAAGGAGTGTTAACTTTTTCTATTTTCATTACTACCTTATGCTGCTTTATTTTCAGCCGATCTCATGAAATAGACACTCTTAGCCCTGGAAAGATCTTACATAGCAATGAAGCATTTGTCTCTGCTGCTGGGGTGTTTGAGTTAGGCTTTTTTTGGTTCCAATGAGTCAACCAATTACTACTTGGGAATATGGTTCAAGAATGACAGACGAAAAAAACCAGTTTGGGTTGCTTATCGTGGTAATCCCATCCTGGATTCCTCTGGAGTTCTTTTCATAAGGTACGATGGGAACATGATGATCAATGACATACAATAACACAAGTTCATAGAATTGTAAACTAAGGATCACTTGCTACAAGCAACAATACAAGTGCACGGCTTCTTGACTCAGGAAATCTAATGCTTACAAACAGAGAAAAACTTGACTGGCAGAGTTTTAATTATCCAACCTATACATTTCTGCCCAGAATGAAATCGGGGTGGTTTGGTATAGGCACAGATCACATAAGAAAACTGTCCCTTTTATCATGGTCAAGTCCATTTGTCCCCACCATTGGTTCTTTTACTCTTGGCCTTGATTCAGTCAATGCAACACAATTAAATGTCTGGCATGGAGATAATGTGACCCAACGGATTGGATTTTGGGATGGCAATGGTATTAGATTCTTCTTTCACAGCTCACCAAAAAGCTACAATTTCAGCTTTGTATCCAATACGAATGAAGTTTGTTCAACTTTCAACAACAAAGGAGATAAAACATCTTCATGGTTTGTGTTGGTCTCAACGGGGGATATAGAGTAGTACATTATGTTGGATGAGGGGGTAAAATTGATACCAAATAAGAGCAAGTATTAGATACCAATGAACTTTATTTGCAGGGATGGAGATAGGTTCTCTGAATTCAGAAGATTATTGCCAGCTTCAACAGTAGTAGATCCTACGGTTTCAAGTGACTGTGAAATAGTTTGCAAGAGCAATTATTCTTGCAATGCATATGCTTCTTTGAACAATAATGGAACCAGATGTGAATTATACTTTGGAGATAAAGGCGGCCTTCTGAACAACGTGGGGAAAGGGAACTGCACTATTTATATGCACGGTGATGCTCCTGAAAGATCAGGTATGCCTTGCATTGCTTATGTAGAATGTGATTTAACATATGTTAATCATTAGATGACTGCGCTTAAATAAAGAGAATGATCCTTGAGCCAAATAGACCAATAAATGACAGGGAATAGTTGATGCCTTGACAGTTCAACCCCTCACCCCTTTTTTCCCCAGATAATCCAAGGAAGTGGAAGCTATGGGGGGCAGGTATAGTTAAAGTGTTATCTTTGATGGTGTTCATTTCAATTTCCTTCGGTTATGTTACTTATGTATGACAAAGAAACAGAGGTGCCTTTCCTTTTACAAGTCCCGTAATAGTAGATAAATTTTTTTTTCTAATCTTGAGTAATCCTTTTTAAAGTTAATTAGCTTGTTTTTATCAATAGGTATGCTTGGGAGCCAAGGCAGCACTACAAGTAGAGTGGGAGTGCTAGAGATGCAGTTAAACACTAATGCAGCGGCAACTGAGGATGCTGACAATGGGGATGTAATTAAGCTTAGTAGGACAAAGGATCAGGAATTGCCTCTGCTCTGTTTTTCTTGCATTTCAACTGTCACTGACTACTCTTTTGTGAATAAGCTTGGAGAGGGTGGATTTGGGCCTGTTTATGAGGTATTTCTACTTATCAATACTGAATTGATAAAAGGTATAGTTATCATCAAATTACTTGTATACCAATGAAGAATAGAGAGTAAGGATAAAACATTCAAGTATCAATCATCGGAAATAAAATATCAACCATAGAACTATCAGTAAATATCTAGTTTAACAGTGGGATATAATTCAAATCTTTTGAGAACTTTTAACTGCCATCTGCTGTTTGTTGCAGACCAAGTTACTACGAACTGATGTTGCTGTCAAAAGGCTTTCTCAAAGTTCTGGACAAGGACTAGAAGAGTTAAAAAAATGAGGCGCAATTGATTTCACATCTCCAGCATAGGAATTTTGTTAAGCTTCTGAATTGTTGCATTCAGCAAGAAGAATAGATTTTAGTCTGAGTATATGGTGAACAAAAGCTTGGATTTTGATCATTTTGGGTTTGCATACCCATCTATGCCTCCTTGAACCTCGTGCTAGTTTCCTGACTTATTTCATCTGATCGTGCAGATCCCACAAAAGGAACATTATAAAATTGGACTCATCATTGAAGGGGTTGCGCAAGGGTTGCTTTATCTCCATTAGTATTCTAGATTATGTTGTTTATCGGGATTCAAAAACTAGTAATATACTATTGGATGATTGTACGAACCCCAAAATATCAGATTTTGGCATGGGACAATGAATCTCGAGGAAAAACAAAAAGGGTCGTTGGATCATGGTAATTTCCTACTCTGTAAACATGACATGTTTGATTCCTACATCCTATCTACGTAGTTGTTTTTTACTATGCACATTTAAAGGTATTCTCCAGAGAAACTAACTTCAATTTTTATTTTTCTAACATAACTTTTCCAGTGGTTTTATGTCTCCGGAATATGCAATATTCGTCCTTTTATCTACAAAATCTGATGTTTTCAGCTTTGGAGTCAATTTGCTAGAAATTATGAGTGGTAGGAAGAACTTAACCTCTTATGGATCAGATTTCTATCTGAACTTGCTTGGATATGTAAGTCACCAAACCTTGTCTCTGTTTCATTGTTGCATTTTTCTACATTGACATAAAACTTACAATGGGAGCTTTGTCAAGGCCTGGGACCTCCGGAAAACTCAGAGATGTGAAGAGTTGATGGATCCAACTTTGGCTAATCGATGTTCAATGAATGAGCTTCTGCTATGCACTCAGATGGGTCTCCTGTGTGTCCAAGAAGATCCAGAAAATAGGCCAAACATGTGGGATGTTGTTTCTATGCTTAGCACTCAAGGAACAACTCTACCAATTCCAAAAAGAGTCTGCTTTTAGGCATTTGAGTGTTATAGATTCTGATTTACTTAGATGCCATAATCCTTCTCTAAATTTTGTAATATTCACAGCAATGAAAGCTAGATAGCAGCAGTGACTGCTACACCTAGGGTAGCACTGAGAAAAACATATTTGTCAACTGGTTTAATACAGTACTTTTTCTTTCAGGCCATTGAATTGGATAAAATTAGCATTGCTTGCATGAGTTCTAGTTTCTGGCCATTGAATTAGCATTGCTTGCATGGTTTAATACAGTACTTTTTCTTTCAGGCCATTGAATTGGATAAAATTAGCATTGCTTGCATGAGTTCTAGTTTCTGCATCTCTGCAAAGCCTGTCTGAATTTTGGCACCAAGTCTTTTGTAACTTCTTGACCTTGAATACGTTTCGATATAATACTATTAAACTTAGTATCTCAAGGAACAAATCCTGAATTCCAAATAATGCTCTCTGCTGACCTATATGAGTAATTACAATTCTGATGTTTTCATAGTGCTCAAAACCAGTCCAAGTAAACAGTTCACTGAAATTGGCAAGCCCAGAGCTCGCTGGACCTTTTGTATATCTCTATTTCGTTTCACACCCGTCTAGGATGGGCCTAAAGAGTTCAGTGCAGCAGCAACTGACAATCAGTCCATCAGAAAAGAACTAAAGGATCATCATGACAAGTTCTAAAACCAGATCAGATTTGCAGAATTCATATATTTTAAAATGGCAATTCTCCTATGAGCTTCTCCTAGGAGGATGCATTTAAACTTGAAACTTCCACTTTGAAGGGAACAAAAATTATAGTTAAATTATGCTTTTAGCTACAATGAATTCCCTTTTAAAGAACTTTAATTAAATTGCCTCATGGATGGGAGAAAAGCATAATTTGCTAAAGCTTATAGTCTGAGATCAAACTTATGATGTGGAAAGCCTCAAAAAAATAATATTAGGAACACTTTGATGATTCTTCTCAAATTTCAACGACTGCTTCCTGACGGTTCTTCATGGTGAGCAATCTTTTTCCTTCATTTTCTTATGTCTCCAACCAACTAGATAATCTGTTGGCTGAAGTTAGTTGGAGACTTGGAGCTCAGACTCCGGATTAAAGAAAAGAAAGTAAAAAACCTAGAACCTTGACCAAGCTTAGTGAATTACTTGTTTCAAAGCATGCATCATTAGAAAGAAATTATTTCAATTGCAGTTAGATGGTATGCTAACATTTCTCTTGAAATTTCACACCTCCCTCAGTCTGTCTTCTCTCTCTCTTTTTAAATATCTTTAAACTATAGTTCAGTGTCTGACTTCTTGTTATGATTTTATACTATTTGAATTGTTATAAAAAATTCATCTTAAAGAAAATTGATATGGTCTTATGTATAATTTAGATAAGTCTTGAGGTTATCAGATCCTAATCGCAAGCATGCATGAATGATGAATGGTTTTAACATTAAAACTTATGATCTTGAAGGTGGTTGGCCAATTTAAATATGACATCTTTGCAAATTAAAAGCATTCAAAACTATGTCAAAGTGGAAAAAAGAAACACATTCAAACCAACACAGCATAAAAACAAAACAGATGTCTTGGACCCCAGGGGTAGGAGCTGCCCATGATGATATGTCTCAAGAAAAATTAATCCCCATTTTAATAAGAGAAGAAGGATCAGGAGCAATACCTCAGTATATGCATCCATATCTGTTTTGAATTTGGTCTGCTATCACTGAAATAGATGCTGTGACTGTTTCTTAAATAACCATTGCATTTACACATTGTGTTGTGGAGTTATCAGGCTGGCCATCTTTTGCTCAGTTTACTTTACACATTATCGAAGAGGAGGGGTGGGAAGTCTGCAATCTGAATGTTGATTTGGTGTTTTTCTCATTCCCATTTTGTCCTTTTCAGTCACGTTCTCTGTTTGAATGTTACCCAAAAAACTTGGTGTACCTAACTAATAGTTTACCTGCCTGGACTTGCAATTTAATCATATGATACCAGTTTCTTGGTCGGATCGTAGCTCCATCTTAGGAGAAGTTGGCGGTAGACAGGCGAAGTAATAAATATAGTGATCTGTAAATTCACATGTTGAAAAGAATGCGTTTATGATCATAAATATGAGTATGAATATAGTTGCATCTTTATGGTAAGCTCTATATTCTGATATACAGTTGCAACTGAAGACATTGTAGGCATAAATTCAGCATTGAATACAATTTGAGACTATTATGATCTTTTTCTCATAAAGTTTTATCAGAATTACAAGTTTACAAACAAATTTGGTAGAACATGGTCATCATGTTTTCATATCACTTTAAGATTTTGATCATTCATCATTGGGGTAGGAGGAAAATAATTGAAGAAGGGGGCCAATTTCTTTCAACTCATTATTGTTACTGATCAAAAAAATCAAAAAGAAACCCATCATGGCAAAGAGAGCCATCGAAGAAAATGAGAGCCCTCAAGGATTTACCAAAATGATTGCTTCATTTTCTTTAACCATCATTTGCTAGAATTAATGACCGTGAATCCGTAATAAGCTGTATTCATCATGACAAATGAATTGGCATTAAGCATTAGAAACAGTAAATGTTGCAAGCATATGCCAAAATTCAAGGCAATGCCAAAAACTTTTGAGACTTATTAAAAATCTAGAATTTTGACATGCTTTAATGTGATGCTTTGTTTTTAGCTAAAGAAAAATCTAAACAGAAAAGGTTGGTGGGGAGAAGAATGTATGGGGCAAGTGATGGAGCTTTGAGTCTCCCTATACATTTGCCACTCTGCAGTGCTGCAATTTTTGCTGGGTCTGCTGCCTGAAATTGCAACCAAAAGTGAAATGATAAGATTTTGCAGAGAAAAGTGGAAGCAATGACAGGAAGGAGTGGGGAAAAAAAAAAAAGATTGCACCAGTTTCAGTATTCTTCCTTTTTCCTAATCCAAAAGATATAAAGAAAAATCTTTTCAATAGTCCAAATCTCCCTAAATGGGGATCAAGATTTGGTTATGATCTTCCCCAGTAGTACCCCAATTCAAATCAAAATTGCATCTCTCGTTCTCTTCAATGAATACAGGAATTATATTCCCTTTATATTTTGTTTCTTCACTTTGTATGTTGTGGTGTTCAAATTTACCTTCGAATAGTTGTAAGATGCAAGATTTGATTAATGATAATAACAAACTGCGGTAAGCTGCAAGCCAGCAAGATGATGATAATGGAATGGGGATGTGACAACCAGTCCAAAACCAATGTGATTGGATGAGTAATATTGTCTGATGCAGAGCTTAAAAGTGGGGAACAAGACATATACAAAACTCTTTTCTCTCTTTTTCTATCAAGTACTATATCTATTTTTTTTCCTGTCTGAGGAGTGAGGGGTAAGGGATCCAAATAAAATAAAGTACTATATATATAGACAGATCAATATACCAAGAAATGATCATAAGAAAAGAAAGATTCTGAAAAAAAAAAAAAGAGAAAGAAAGAAAGAAAAGGGTAGTAAAAATGTACCTCATGTCGGCAATCTATTGTGTCAGATTTTATGAGGCAGAGCCGGTGATATTGTATAATATATAATATTATATATATATTTATATTCTTAAGATTTTCAAGCAAATTAGTTTCAAATTTCAATTAGTCTCCATAAATATCTTTGTATGAATTTCCTTCAAGGTAACACTCAGCATTTTGTATGAATTTTCATTTATATGATTTTGACTTCCGTAAATCATCTTTTCTTATCGTATTTATTTTAAGATTCGAACTTAATAAAATTTTTAAATTAAAATGTTAAAATTTAACCCTTGAAATTTCTCTTAAAAATATTATTATATTCATTTTCTTCGACACTCAAAATTGTTTACCAATAATTATTTTTTTTATAAAAATTTACATGCATAAAATACATCTATTAGTGAACTCTGATTGGGGCACTATTTTCCTTATATAAAAAAAGAAAAATACATGGACTTCTACATAGTTCTTCAATAATGAACACTTCGTGTTTAAATTAAACTAATTAAAATAAAGTGAAAGCTATAAGAAAAAAAATTAAGTCAATTCCAAAAAGCAAGACCCTCGATATCGTCCAAAGCCTATGCTTGTTCCCATAATTATCATATATACACCTCGAATACAAACCATGTTCCAAGAAACCAAAATTGGTTAAATTAATATTAAAAAAATACAGAATTAATTAAGTCTATTTCAAATATGAGTTGTTCCTATCAATATTATTTCAAAATCAATAGAAACCGCCACGTGTAAAGTCATAGGCATGGACCCCAACACACAGGTCCCCTCTCATATATTGGGTTCACATGCATGACAAGAATATCATAAGATATAAATTAACTGTTTTTTTTTTGTTATAATAAAATTCGTGATAATCAGATTATTCTTATATTTTTCAGGTTGAGATTAATCCCTTATCATTAGTAGACATTCAATTCATTGCACCTCATCATATCTTTATAAAATAAGAAAAAATAAAATAAAAGGAAAAAGAAAAAGATAGGATAAATAAAGTGAGGCCAAAATGAATTTGGGCACGGGTGCTTCGTGCACTCTTCCAGCTTTCTACAGCTTTCACGTAACATCTGTCTTTAAATTACCAAAAGCTCCGTCACTTTATTAGTATATTATTATTTTTCATGGTTGAGAGGTTAACAAGTAACTACCATTCAAAAAGCAGAGGTGAGGAATACATTTCAAGTTTGACCCTTCAAATGAGACCGTTTTGATGTGATAAGCCTGTCGTTTTGGTGTTTTAGGGTCTTAAAGAAACTTGATTAGTTTAATTGAGTATAAAGAGCTTTGGTTGCTCGGGAAACGTATCTTGAAAACCGCTGCATAAGCTTTTTAGTAGAAAAGAAGAAAGGCTTTTGACCGACTCTCCTTCACCAAACCAAAAAAAAGCCAAAAAAAACAAAAGGAAAATGAAGGTCACCATTTTCTTTGTGGAAACTATAAGCACGCCATGCAGTGTATATATCACTGTTATGATTAAAGTCTAAATTTGCGCTTTTTTATTTAATTAAAATAAGAAATTATGTACTAATTATTAAGTAAAATATAATGCAAAATTCAACCTGCAAAAATGTATGAGATGATGATCTAATAAGTCTTGCTGGATAATAGAAGATTAATAAAATAAAGAGTAGGAAACCCATTGTTTTTGAATTTAATTTTATTAGCTTTGTGTATGAATTTATTTCATAACTGGAAGTCACTTGGAGAGAACAAAGACTAGTGGTTGTGTCAGCTGAGTTAGCATGCTCACCGTGAAAATTAAAAGCTCCTTTATTTACTGTGTTTCGTAAACTTGGCAAAGTTTTTAAAGATATTCAACATATTAGTTCATTTGTACATCATGAATGACACTTGTCCAACACTTTCTGTTCAATGTTAAAACTTTAATTTGGATACACTTTTATCCTTACAATCAAGTAATTCAAAATCTTATAATTTTTATGCGTATAAAGAATTCATACGTAAATATTGTGATTAACTTAAGTTTTGAAAATTATTGGAATACTTTGTTTAAATTAACTAATTAAGTTTAATTTCTCCTACTTGTTTTGCACAAATGACTTCTTTTTTTTAAAAAAAAATTTATTCGAATGTATAGTTCTTCTGCTTTTATGTAAAGGAGTGACGTCATATGTGAATGAGATGAGAAATATTAGGTTATTTTATGTTAAAAAAAAGGTGAAAATGGCAATATTGTGATAATTAGTAAAAGTAGTGTCATTTAGATGACCACATAAAAATATAGGCACTTTATATTAATCAAAGACCCAAGCCTGATTAGAGGGAGAAAGCAATGCTTTGTAACTTTCTTCGATCACGCATTACAAATTTCATGTGCTAAAACCCACAAAGCCTGTATATAAAAGCCTCAGAAAACCCTTCACAAACCTTATAAACTTCTCATTACTACTAGTATTACATGCTCCAACAACTACAATGGCAGCAGCCATAACCAGAGATGAATCCGACTACGACAGCAGCTCCTCATCGATTACCGTGCCCGACTCGAGCCGGAGCTGGATGAGCAACCTAAGCTTTGGTAGCCGCCGGAGCTCGGTTTCTCTTTGTTCTGTTGAAACTTCTCTCTACAGCTCTCACAAGCCGCACAAGGCCAACCAGGCCTCATGGGAGGCCATGAAGCGCCTCAGGAGAGCCAAAGGTCGAGTTGGGCTTGACCATTTTCGGCTCCTGCGAAGGCTAGGAAGCGGTGACATAGGGAATGTTTATCTTTGCCAGATAAGGAACCCTGTGGTTGGGTTGCCTCAGTGTTTTTATGCCATGAAAGTGGTGGACAGAGAAGCGCTTGCTATAAGGAAGAAGTTGCAGAGAGCTGACATGGAAAAAGAGATTCTGGGTATGCTTGATCATCCATTCTTGCCAACTTTGTATGCAGAGTTTGAGGCTTCCCATTACTCTTGTTTGGTTATGGAGTTTTGTCCTGGTGGAGACTTGTATGCTGCCAGGCAACGCCAACCCGAAAAGCGCTTCAGCATTTCATCTGCTAAGTAAGTTACTTAATCATAGCTTTTTTCTGATTATTGTTAGATGTTTGGTTTAGGTTTATCTATCTTAAATGATTGTTAATGGTTCACCGACTTAATAAGGTAAACATTAATGCAGGTTTTACGCTGCTGAGACACTTTTAGCACTGGAATACCTGCACATGATGGGCATTGTTTACAGAGACTTGAAGCCAGAGAATGTTTTGGTTAGAGAAGATGGGCATATTATGCTTTCAGATTTTGATCTTTCCTTCAAATGTGACGTTGTTCCAAAGCTGCTAAGGCCTAAAACCAACTTAGAAGACACTGAAAAGTACGACAAGTATTGCTTGACTCCTTCATGTGCTACACCCATGCAACCAGTGCTCTCTTGTTTCTCATCTTCCAACAAGAAAAAGAAAACTGCTACAGTCACCACAATCAGAGAACAAGCTGATTGCCAAGAAGCTGATCCGGAATTGGTGGCTGAACCAATCAATGCTAAATCCAGGTCCTTTGTTGGAACCCACGAGTACTTAGCCCCAGAAGTAATCTCAGGGCAAGGCCATGGAAGTGCTGTGGATTGGTGGACTTTAGGGGTGTTTCTGTATGAAATGTTGTATGGAAGAACGCCCTTCAAAGGTGAAAACAATGAGCAAACCTTGATTAACATCCTTAAACAGCCCTTAACCTTCCCAAGAATCAGTGTTAATAGCGGTAAAGAGTTTGAAGAGATGGTGAAAGTTCAAGATCTTATCAGCAAGCTCCTAGTGAAGAATCCCAAGAAGAGAATTGGAAGTTTGAAGGGCTCTGTCGAAATTAAGAGGCATGAATTCTTGAAGGGAGTGAATTGGGCTTTGATTAGATCAGTCAGGCCACCGGAAGTCCCTAGTGATCTTTACAAGATTAGGAGTAGTAGAGCTCACTTAGCAAAGCTAAGCAAAGAGGAAAGAGACGCCCCATATCAAATCCCTCATCATTTTGACTACTTCTAACTGTACAATGTAAATAATAGTAGGCAAAACAAAAGAATTATGTACGACGTCAAAGAAAGAGTTGTTTTCCTTTTGTTTTTCCTTCTAATGGGAGAGATTGTAGACAATTATTGTAAGCCTAATTTTCTACGCTTTCAATTAACATATTAGTTTACTTTTATGTATTCTTTTTTTTTAATATCTCAATTAATGTTTGGGCTTACGTGTAAAAGGAAGGGATCCCATAATTGTCCCAATGTTATTCCCATGAGTAAGTCTATGAACTTCATGTGGAGACAATAATGACTCTTGTCAATGATGGTAAATATAATAAAAATTATCAAAACGAAGCTCTCCTTTGCAAACTTTTCGTATCAATTCCTCCGCTTTTTTCACATATGAGCACTTTCATAGTCACGCATTCACATGTCCTTTCACCGATCAAAGAGGGGAAAAAAGAACAAATAATCAATCATGTTTTCCTGCTCCCCTCTCTTTTCTCTCCCAAAACAAAAGCAAGAATAAAGTTAAACTAAATATCCCTTAGAGGAATGAATCTCATCTTCCATTCGTTTATCCACTTAAACTTATTGATTAGTAGGTTATGGCAGAGTGAGTTCCGGAAGTATAAACAAAAGGATTATAAAATTTCTTGAGGGGTATGAAACAGAGATGATAACATATGGAAAAAGAAAGAATAGATTATACCATGTGTGGACCACTTAAATGAAAGAATAGATTATACCATGTGTGGACCACTTACATGATTAGTAGAATGTGGTTGAATAATAACATCATAATCAAGAAATATAAAGAATTAGACCATAACTCATTTATGTTCTAATCAAACTTTAGCTATTCAGAAGAGTGATTTTTTGACGATATTTATATAAAATTAGACGCAATTCAAACTTCATCGATTTTTCTTTTTTTTTTATCTTATACAATTGATTAATATTTAAAGTTCATTAGATTCTACATTCCATTTGTACATTTCGTTTATCAGCCAATCTTAGAATGAATTCAAGTCTTCCAGAGCCTTGTTCGGAGTATTGTTAGATGCTAGAAAGATGGGAAGTTGGGAACTTATTTCCTGGACCATCTGAATGGGGGATGATTTGATTAACGATAGGTCAAATTTTAGTGAACTGGAATTTGATGATATGGGTCAGAACTTTTGGAGAGGATGTTCAGTCAACAGCTTAATTAGTATAAAGGAAAAGGTAGAATAGGTACAAGGGGGAAGGGTGGTCAGCTTTCAGCTTTCAACTTTCAACAGATATGTAGCCAAATTGCCTGACCCATTTGATGGAATTTTGGGACTGGGGGACCGGTCAGGCGTCAGCGTGCAGAAGCACGCGAGCTTCTTCTTCCACCCCACTTCGGGTGTGTCGATGCATGGAGAAAGTGAAAGCGTTATCTCTAGTCTGTTATTCCAAAAATCCTCACAGATTCATGGCCAGGTTTCGCCAAAATGGAAAATGACAGATATTGATACAGAGAGGGTGTGCTCATCAGCCAACAGGTCGGCAAAAACTATGGGGATCTTCAAGTAAACGAATCTTCCTAAACAGAGTATCTCCTTCCTTTACAATTGCTTTCCTCAGATCTAACTTAGCTTTACAAAATAAAACTCTTGCTTGCCCTTTTTCCTCAAGGTAACATGCAAGACAGGATTGCCAAAAAGTTCCATTAAACTTGGTTGCTAAGAATAATACTTAGTAATCAAATTCTTGAATTAAAAATTCGATCAACTCAACTTAAGAAAAATGGAACAGTTCTACTTTAAAGCTTAGATTTTTATTTTTTAATCTGAAGATCTCAAATTCTATATTTAACTCATTTCATACCATTTTTTTAATTTCTTGGCCATAACCATGCCAACTTCATTTGCTAGCCATCGCTTTGTCATGTTAGTTAAGTTGCACCATAGTAATTAGAAAGGCATCAATAAATAAGGACTGATTCTGCACACACACTCAGAAGTCCACAAGCCACAATGAAAATTTGGGTCTGGCTCAATCAAATGTATTAGGCTTGATGGATGGGGCTTTGCTGAAATCTTTAGGACAAGTCCTGGACAGAGAACTTTACCCAAACCCAACTCAACTCCACTTGCTTTGATTGCTACATAAATTAGTATTTATGTCTTGTTTATTTGGTAATGGAATGATCCCGGCTAACCAAGAAATCCCACAAATGGTTTTGGGATTGGAATTTTATTTGGAGGTCAAAATCGAAGAAAATCTATACCCAACTACTGTTGAATAAAGTTATAAGCAACAACTACGTTGCATTTAAATATTCCGAAGTTTGAAAAATATGAGCATAAAGTGAGACTTTATTGATTATCAGTCGTTTTTACCTCCTAATGATTATGACCGAACAAGAGGCTTCAAATTGTGTTAACCAAATTCTCCATATTCAATTAACTTTTATATATCTTTGAATAATTTCTTTTTATATAATGAAATTTGAGATTCGGTCTTTGTTATTTATTTATTTATTTAATTATGAGCTTTTTAAATAAAAATTTAAATATTTTGCAGACATAAACTCAACTCATGATTATGACTATAAAAGCTCAATTTTACTTTATGTGTCTAATTATTTAGTTTTACGATAATTTCATCAAGAGGGTGCTTGAAAATTTGGAACTCAATCCAATTTCAAAACAACAAAATTGATTTTTTTTTCTTTTTCAAGCAAATGCACCTACATGAAATAGAAAGTAAACATGAGTTTCAAATTCTAAACAATTCTCATTGTCAGAGGCAAATGAATCCAATAGAGTCAAATCCACCAGGCACTGGCCACCCACTCAAACAGAAACCATGAACTACAAGAAGAAAACCATGTTAGTGTTACATGATAGGTCTGCCTGTAGCAGCCTACGACGGAGCAGCAATCCCATGAATTCCAGCCCTTCTTCCGGGACACGTGGTCCTATCTCATGGGCAATGCAGGTGCATAAAAGCCCACCCTCCAAAATCACCTAAAAAAAAGGTTACCCATGGTTTTGTGAAAGCTTTGCCTTTAAACCAGTGGCTTTCTGCAATCTCCATTTAAGAGAAAAAAAGACTTTCAAAAAGTTGAACTAGAAAGCAATTATTATGGAGTTCTGTGTATAAGCGATGAACAAAAGTGAATAATGTGAGCAAATCTCGATGCCCATTGTTTTCTTTCTTTATCATAATTTCAGATCAACCTCTAGCTGTTAATTACCAAGGTGCCCTTTGCAATAATAGCTTCAAAATTAAAATAAAATGTAAATAGTATTATCCACAAGAAATGGAGTAAAGGGTTGTAAATATATAATTCAATGATCGTACTTGTTCCTTCTTTCTAGCCAGCTGCTAATATATAAAACATAGTTTTTCAGTTCTCTTTCGTCGCATCTGTCCTTGAAAAACAAAGGCAAGGACATTTGGGGAACAGAGCTACAGAACCGAAACCATATCGGCAGACACCTTAGTGAAAACAAGTGTCGCTGACACTAGAATTCAAGCGAAAACCATCAAACTCTACACCCCCAACACCCGAGGCAGCCACCGCTCCATTATTAAAACATGCTCTATAAATACCCATGCAATTCTCGCAATCTCTTCAGGCATATCTTCAAAAATATCCTCAGTAATAGTTTGTTATCTACCTTTTCTTGAACTTGTTTCATTATTGCCCTATTATTTTTTTTGGTTGAAATCCTTTTCCTTTGCAATGGCTAAAAATGTTGCTCAATCTGCTACCTTGGCTTCAGTGGACCAAAAGCTGGCCATGGCAAAGCGCTGCTCTCATGGTAAGTTTCCTTCTCTTTTTAGCTTTCTTCTTTATCTTTTTTTTCCCTTTCAGGCATAGCTTCAGTTGCGGCCTGGACTGTTATATTTGTTCTCTTTTTTCATCAACTTGCACTTCTTTGGTAACTTCATTATGTTTAAACATCATGAGATAACATGCTTGAGTTCCTTAAAAAGTATAGGAGTGAGTGAGGATCTTAATAATTTGATTGAGATTTGCCATATGATGATAACATCCATACAAACCAAAAAGTATAACATACTATTTCTTGCTTAACTCTGCAATGGAAAAAGAAAGAGCACCTCTTTGATGATGGGGGACCATGATCCTCAGACCCGAGGCTTTCTTTCAAATTATGAATTGAGAGTACTTTTGTTTCACATCATAGTCAAGAATTATGGGTTAATGATAATGATAGCTTTACATTTGGTTTGATTAATCTAATCAAGTAATTAATGCTAAAGCATTTAGATTTTCTTTGATTTTTCGTTAACCATTTTACTGTCCGGTTTAGTTAATTATTTAAATGAAAAATACCTTAACTAATGATCTGTTTCGTCTTTTGCACCAATAGAGGGAGTAGTTGCTGGAGCTAAGGCAGCCGTTGTTGCTAGCATTGCCACTGCCATTCCAACTGTAAGCATATGAAAGAAAGCTTCATTATTGTAAACATAAATACTCCTTTTCTTAGGGGCAATTAAATCTAACATTTCAATCCCTTGGGCTTGACATGCTTATGCAGCTGGCTAGTGTAAGGATGCTGCCCTGGGCAAGAGCCAATCTTAATCACACCGCACAAGCTCTCATAATCTCCACAGGTTCTCATCATCGTCATCCTCTTTCCAGTATATCAAGATCTTCTTTTAGTAGTAATTTCCTTTTGTTTAATAAAGTTTCGATTCCATTGCAGTGGCTGGAGCTGCCTATTTTATAGTTGCAGACAAGACTGTCTTGGCTACAGCTCGGAAGAACTCCTTCAAGCATATCCCTAACATGGAGGCATGAATTTGAGTTGATCTAGATTTATACTCGGCTTGTACTCCACAATTATTAGTATTCACTTGGCTAAGAAAAGGGGTAGAAGGAAAATTTTGGGGGATTGGTATTGTAAGAAGCCATTTGCTCCTAGTTGGTATGTAATCCGTCGTCTATATATAAATAAAGAAGGGTTTTCATTTACAAGGATCAGAGCTTTCCCGCACTAAAAAAAAATAGACTTCCATCTATCCAGTACATCTGGACTGCAAGTATTTACAAGTGACAGTGACAAAATTTATACACTTGGATTTTGATGTGTTCTTTAAATTCTTCCCAAATATAACTAAAAGTTGATGAGGTTTCCCCAATTGTCCTTGCATGAGCAGAAACTATCTTTGAAATGGTGGAAGCGGTTTCTATCAGGCTATAATTTCTCTGTTGAAGATCTTGGATTTTAGCTTAGCAGCTGAATGGCAATTTCCACATAATTGTCGTCCCGCTTTGTATTGATCAGTCCAAAAGCATGTCAATTCTAATTGTCGTCCCGCTTTACTTATAGCTATGATGACGCAATTTATTTTTAAATATTAATAATAAATTATCAAAATATTAATAATTGTCGTCCAGCATGGTTACAAGCAGATAACACACCAACAAATGTGATATCATCAGGTTTGAAACCTCCACCCATCATTCTGTGCCAGCCCATGCATTGCTAGTCCAGATATTATTGCATTCCAAGAAGCCGAACTTTTCTGTTTCATACCATTTTGGTTCCTCCAATTACCTTGTTTGGTTCTTTTTGGGTTTTTAGAATCAAGAAATAGTTAATTTTAAGATTGGTTATTTTTCAAAAATACAAAATAACTAATACGGACTCCCCTCGTATTAACTATTTCAAGCTTCATTGGGAGTTCAAATAGTTATGGATAAAAATAATCATACTTATTATATAAAATTACTAATCTTAACGTATAAAATATTATATTTATATTTTAATGATAAATAATTAATATTTTAATAAAATTTTAATAAAAAGTTAAAACAAAAGAAAAGAAAAGGACAAATGAAAATAGAGAAAAATAAAAAGACATTCAATGAAAAATCATAATAATATTTTAATAATAAATTATTAAATTAAATATATTTTTAATAATTTTAAAAAATAAATTAAAAGAGAAAAAAGAAAAAATAAATTATTAATATTTCATAATTTATTATTAATATTTAAAAATAAATTATTAAATTAAATGTATTTAATATTTTTGAAAAATAAATTGAAAGAGAAAAAAGGAAAAAATAAATTATTATTAATAAATTGTTCTATTAAATATGTTTTTTTTAAATGAAATTGAAAAAAGAAAACAAAGGAAAATAAATTTTTAATACTTTAATAATAGAAAAATGAAAACAGACAAAAAATAAAAAGAAATTAACATAAAATATCATATTAGTATTTTAATAACAAATTATTAATATTTTAGTAATAAATTATTGATACTTTAATCACATATTATGAAAAAAGAAATTAAAAGAGAAAAATGTAAATATGAAAATAGAGAAAAAATAAAAGCTAAAAATCATATTAATATTTTTATAATAAATTATTAATAATTTAGTTATAATATATTAAAATAATATTTAATAATAACATTGTCAAAAAATAATGAGTTTCAAAAACCTAAACAATTTTATTAAATTATAATAAAAGATATTTTTATCATTTTATCACTTATTCTTTTATTATTTCAAAAATATTTTTATCAATCAACTATTGAAGTAACTAGAGAAAGGCCAGCGTAATGTTGCGGGGACCAACTAGCTTAAAGAGAAGGAAAGCTCAAAGATGCAAAGATAGCCGAAAAACAGTGAAGGTTCAAATATTAAAAAACATAAATCTAAAAAGTTCAAAATCAGCCCAAAACTCCCCATCAACCTCAATTCAATCCAAATTAAGTCACCATTTGTCAAATAATTAAGGTATACAAGTACTAACCAATTAACCTATTTAGAGACAATTTTTAATATATGTAGATTTAATAATTAAAATTCTATTTTATGAATCAAACTATCTATTGTACTCAATTCTTATATTATTCTATTATTACATAATAATTATTTTATTATGCAAATCAAAGTCGCTGTAAAAACTTGATGTGTGACTTCTATACTTCCACACTCTAAGTAGATATCGATAAATAGGGATGTAAGGTATTTGTTCTTTTTTAGATGCTCAACTCAAAACCATTTAACTATCAAGCTATCTGAACATTATTAAAATTCATATAAAATTGTAAAATATTATCCAAAATTGAATCTTAATAGTAAAGAATTATCCATTAATTATCTGAATCCATTACATACCCAATTATACTAGGTAAATTTTTTTGTTAAAGACTTGGAGTGTCCCCATCCTCCTATGAGTTCAATCCTCTCTAGTAACAAAATTTTACATATTTAACTAATAAAATTTAATTTTATATTTATTAGTTTACAAAATGGTAAGTTAATTAAGTTGACACAGATTGTGTTAAATTTAAGAATGACAAAAGTTCAAATCTTACAAAATTTAAAAATTTTGTAACATTATATATAATCAGGTTCTAAGTTTAAGGTATGTTAAAAGTGATATCTAAATAAGCTTTTAAGAGCCTTACCTTAATTTGCCCCAGAATCGATATAAGGTTTGCGTTTTATGTACTCAAACTTGATATTATCAAGTTGAGTACTCATGAGTACCCATATAATTGTGAAATTCCACCTTGAGTAATAGGATAAATTAGAAAATTTTAGCTGAGCATATAGATTTCATATTTTGAATATCAAATTTAGTTCTAAGCTTCCAAAGAATTCATTGACACTTTTGGTTATCTATCACTTTTGAAGTAGAAAATTTTTTAAATTTGTAAAGAGTTAAAATATGTGATTTATAGAACAATATTTGGAAAACAAAAAATGACGATAATGATTCTCAAGATTTTTAGATAACTAAAAATGATTTTTTTCATAATTTTTGGTGTACGTTTACTATGGTAAATGAGAGCTGCAAATTTAATTTCAATCAAACATTTTTGATTTTGTTCTTAAAACTAAAATTTTAATTTTGATTTTTTTTATATTTTTATTGAATTCAAATGAAGGGTGTTTGCTTATTTATATTAAATATTTTAAGTAAATGAAAAGCAAAAAAGAAAGAAGTAAAAATGAGGACATTTACTTGTATGGTATTTGATGTAAATAAGCTAGATAGGTTTTATAGGTAATCTTTTTCAAAAACTACATTCTATTTCAAATGTATCGATACAAGTTTATAATATATTGATACATATGGTCATGTATCGATTCATGTGTATAATGCATCAATACGATTTTTTCATAACCAAATGTATCAATACGTGAGCTAAATGTATCAAGATATTTCATCGATTTTGGAAAAATGAAAAGGGTAAAAACGTATTTTCATATCCTAACTTATAAATAAACCACATTTTCTGAGAGTTGGTAACTCTCAACTGTATTTTCAAGGTAAAACCCTAACTCTTAAGTTCTTCCAACTCATTTTTACTCAAAATCATCATTTTTGAAAGATTTAAGTTCGGTTTTAAGTTTTAAGTGAAAAATAAGATTTTTCCCACTCTTGAATTTTTAAATCTTGAATTTCTTATTTTAAAAATATAGTTTATTGTTCTAGAATTATTGTTGTCTGTGAATTAGAGGATTTGGATGAATTTTATCACTTGCTATAGCTCACTTAAGGTAAAAACGTTGATTTTATAGGTTTGTACAAATGGGTATTTTGATAAGCAATAAATTTAGTCTAGAAAATCAGTTTAGGCGAACCCAAATAGTTCATATTAGCATAGGCGATTATTATGCGATTCCTAGACTAAGTATTAACTAAAATTTTTATTTGAGAATTTAGGAACCATTGAAACTTCAAAAATTTCGTTAAGGTAGACTTTCGCGTACTTGGTAAAAATTAACTTTCGAAGTGAATGGATACACCACTTTCAAAACTATTTTAGTATGTAAAGTTGAAAGCATGATTTGAATGATTAGAGGTTTATTGATGAGCATGTTTTCCCGTAAATATTTATTCTGAAAAATGTATTCATGGATGTAAAAATGTTTGGAAATTGATTTTCAAAACTACATGCATGTGTAAATATGCTATTATGTATGAGTTTTCAACAAGAAGAGATAAGCTTTTTTATGATTGTAGTCCACTCGATTACTCCGGCCTTCAATCTAGTGTAAGTATGAGAATTATATACATGTGATTGCGAATGGTTGTGGGTGATTAAAATGTTCTTGAATGTAAGTATTATGTTTGTGGACTGAGAAGGTATCCACTTTTCCTTAATTCATGTGTTTGGCATAATTTGTTATAGATGCTTGATCTTGGTATGATTTTTTATGAAATTCTGATTATGTTGGGATTGACTTTAGTCTCGGTATGAGGGTACGAATACCACAAGATTAAGCTTAGCTAACGTGCCACTTTTCCCCTTTTTGTGTGTTGGCTCTAGTCCCAGTAAAGGGATAATAATACCATAAAATTAAATTGAGTATTGTGCCACTTCTCCCTTCTTTATGAGTCTCGATGTAAGGGTAAGAATACCATAGGGATGAATTGGACAAAAGTACTCATTCTCGCCTTTAATTTGCTCATGTTATGCATTGATGTGATTTTATTAAAAGCATGTTTGGCTTGGTTTTTTTTTAAACTTGAAAGTTATTATAAAGCTCTTATAAAAAATAATAGTTTTTAAAATTAAGCTAAAGTTGTTGGGTAAATTTATTTTTTATAAGCTTTTTTTTATATATAAGCTGTTTGGAAAAATAACTTATATAAACTTTAATTTTAGTTAAAATTACCGTAAAAGGTATTTAATAAATAACTTTTTATTAATCACGAATTTCTTTGTTCAAAATAAAAAAAGTAACTTTATTTTTTATCTATTTAAAATAAATTTTTTAAAAATATAAAAAAATTTATATAACATAAAGTTTATAATTAATAATAAATTATTAAAAAAAGAGTTCCACAAATAATTTATAAGTAACACATAATTCATAAATAATTTTTTATTGAATAAAAATAAATAAATAAAATCAAAAGAAAAAAATTGAATCAAATAAAAAATATGAGAAATGAAAGAAAGTAATAAGTCAACTACTAGAACTCTTAAGCCTAACAATGGAGAAGAACCTAAAAAAGAAGAATAGAAGTGCTAATAACAATTCAAGAAAATCACTATTAATATTCTTACTAACAAAGTTCACCTTCGTCAACAATATTATTGTAACAACCATAATTAACAAATATTATCTCAATTTTTATCTAATTTATCTCACCAACCATTGACCTATTTAAATTATTTCAATCATAATCATCAAATATTATGTACAACATAAAGGAGTTAAGAATAAATAAATATTACATAATTATCATATCAAATAATAAACTGAGAAATATCAATTAATAAAGAGAGTTTTCAAACTCCAAAAATATGATAGAAAGTAAAATAAAAAACAAAATAGAAAAAAAAAGAATAATATCTGAATGCAGTTTTGAAATTTAAATTTTCTTTTTTCTTAATTTTTGTAAGAACAAAAATTATTGTTTGCAACTATGGTTTATTGAAAAAATTTTATCTCTTGGTTTGTCCCCTTCCCCGTATTTGCTCATGACATCTTTATGACTCACATAGTATTTTTCCCTATTTTGTGTTAGATAAAAAATTTGCTTGGCTAGGCCACTTGGAAGTCATAACTCAACTCATTTTTTATAGATGTGGTAGATCCTCCTTTCCAGCCTTCTAGTGTCATTACACTCACAGTCTATCTGGAGTTAAGTCATTTTTTTTACATTGTTAATATTGAATTTGGGATATGTAAATAACATTGATATACTTATTTATGTTTTTACATGTTATGTTGAGCCTCAAATACAGGTGCATGTTGATGATAAGACTATAATGGATGAACCATAGCAATGTAGGTACAGGATACATACCGAACCATAGTTGACATAATATTGTGAATATCATATGAGATAAAATGAAAATAACATTTTACGTTGAGAAGTTCCATAAAGAGTTGACCTTGATGATTTATTATGGATTTATTGTTTGCAAATGGCAATGTATGTGAATGCAATGGATGACTAGCTCATGCATAATCGAATTAGTCTTGATTGGGCCTACTTAGCTATATCCACATAAATCCTTGTGTTGATCATTATCTCTCCAGAAAATAGGATGTGATAAAATATTAAATCTTATATTATCGAGTTAAATACTCATATAATAACAACCCATTTACATCCCTATCAATAAGATTCATCCAAAGATACATAGCAGTAGAATTTTGGAAACTCTTGTCTATATAAGAATGAATCCATTTGCCAAGATCAAGGGCACCAAGGTTAGCACAAGATGGAAGAATGCTCGAGAATATGACATCACTCGGACTCTGCTGTATATTGGATCATAGCATTCGCCGAAAAAGCCCTAAGGTTTCTTTACAGTGGCTCATATGTGTATAACCACCAATCATTACATTCCATGAAATCATATCCCTTTGCTGTACACCACAAGTAGAATAAGTGCATTAACGAGATGAATATTAAAACCAAGTCCATGTTTCCTCTTGTAGATCTTTTTGTTCCTTAAATGAAAACTGTAAATATGTACATGCAATTTGGTCATTTTTAATTGTAATTAGTGCCAATCTTTATCCATTTGGGGATTTCTTCTCTTGTAGTATTCCTTTCGTTGTATTAAGTTTCATCATTAGTTCGGGATTTTTTCGTAAAATTTTATTGTATTTGTACTTTAAAAAATGGATTTTTTAAATATATTCTAAATGTATCTATTTATTAATATATATGTCGTTAAAATTTGAATAAAATATAAAATTTATCATGTGATTATTTATAAAATTTTTATGTGACAAATTTGTTCATATATATTTCATTCAAGTTCTAACGATGCATTGATGAACTGAAGGGTTTAGAATAAATTCAAAAAATCACAAATAAAAAAAATCAAGTTTTGTAGA
Source organism: Theobroma umbraticum (assembly GCF_002168275.2). Lineage (NCBI taxonomy): Eukaryota > Viridiplantae > Streptophyta > Magnoliopsida > Malvales > Malvaceae > Theobroma > Theobroma umbraticum. The sequence goes on along the minus strand of NW_018397256.1, from coordinate 8,170,435 downwards.
TTACGGATAAAAATGGATCATTATGAAAAAGTTAGGACTAATAATGCAATTTACGCTTCTTATAGTTAAACAGCTTTGGGTTAGAAATGTAAATGGGTTTTTCTACACTAGCAATTTCAGTGTTTCTTCACAAAAAATACCTAACCCACTTTCCCAATTCAAGAGAACCTGACTGAGCACAAGCCGAAAGGACCGAAACCAATGTGCTTTCATCAGGAACAACATTTGCTCGAATCATCCCTTCAAAAAACGCCAACGCCTCTTCATATTAATAAGTTAAAATTGACCCAAAAAAAATAATTAAGTTCAAAATTAATCAAGTATTCTTTTTAGGGAATTTGCGTTTAGACTGCAAATTTCTAAACAATTTGAGATAACGACATATCTGTATATGATTTACTTCTGACGTTTATCTTTTATTTTTCAAGCTTACGTATAAAAGAACAGTAGAGTGTGAAAAACAAATGATAGAAAAACGAGTGTAAGTATTATCACGTGGAGATAAATATATAATTCAATGAGCGTGCTTTGTCCCTTCTTTCTAACCTACAACTAATATATATAACATAATTTTTCAGTTCTTTTTTTCGTTGCATCTGTGATGTGTCGTTGAAAAACAATGGCAATGACATATGGGGAACAGAGCTGCAGAACCAAACGGATATCAGGAGACACCTTAGTGAAAACAAGTGTCTCTGACGCTAGAATTCAAGTGAAAACCATCAAACTCTAAAACCCCCAATACCTGAGGCAGGCAGGCAGGCACCGTCCCTTTCTCCCAACCACTCCATTATCCATGCATGCTTTATAAATACCCATGCGATTCTAACCATCTCTTCAGGCAAATCTTCAAAACCATCCTCACTAATAGTTTATCTTCTATCTTTTCTATAACTTAGTTTCATTATTACCCTCTTTTTTTTGTTTGAAATCTTTTTTCTTTGCAATGGCTAAAAATGTTGCTCAATCTACTACCCTGGCTTCACTTGACCAAAAGCTAGCCTTGGCAAAGCGCTGCTCTCATGGTAAGTTTCCTTCTCTTTTTAGCTTTCTTCCTTTTTTTTCTCCCCTTGCTGGCACAGCTTCAGTTGCGGCCTGGATTGTTATATTTGTTTTCTTTTTTCAGCAACTTGCCCTTCTCTGGTAACTTCATTATGTTAAGCATCATGGGATAACATGCTTGAGTTCCTGAAAAAGTATAGGAGTGAGTGAGGATTTTAATAATTTGATTGAGATTTGCCATATGATGATAACATCCATACAAACAAAAAAGTATAAAGTATTATTTCTTTCTTAACTCTGCAATGGGAAAAAAGAAAGAGCACCTCTTTGATGATGGGGGACCATGATCCTTGGACCCGGGGCTTTCTTTCAAATTATGAATTGGGAGTACTTTAGTTTCACATCATAGTCAAGAATTATGGGTTAATGATAATGATAGCTTTACATTTGGTTTGATTAATGTAATCAAGTAATTAATGCTAAAGCAATTAGATTTTCTTTGATTTTTCATTAACCATTTTACTGTCCGGTTTAGTTATTTAAATGAAAAATACCTTAACTAATGATCTGTTTCGTCTTTTGGACCAATAGAGGGAGTAGTTGCCGGAGCTAAGGCAGCCGTTGTTGCTAGCATTGCCACTGCCATTCCAACTGTAAGTATATGAAAGAAAGCTACATTATCGTAAATATAAATACTCCTTTTCTTAGGGGCAACTAAATCTAGCATTTCAATCCCTTGGGCTTGACATGCTTATGCAGCTGGCTAGCGTAAGGATGCTGCCCTGGGCAAGAGCCAATCTTAATCACACTGCACAAGCTCTCATAATCTCCACAGGTTTTCATCATCATCCTTTTACCAGTATCTCAATATCTTTTAGTAGTAATTTCCTTTTGTTTAATAACATTTTGATTCCATTGCAGTGGCTGGAGCTGCCTATTTTATAGTTGCAGACAAGACTGTTTTGGCTACAGCTCGGAAGAACTCTTTCAAGCATGTCCCTAACATGGAGGCATGAATTTGAGTTGATCTAGATTTAAACTCGGCTTGTACTCCACAATTATTACTATTCACTTAGCTAAGGAAAGGGATAGAAAGAAAATTTTGGAGGGTTTGGTATTGTAACAAGCCATTTGTTCCTAGTTGGTATGTAATCCTTCGTCTATATATATAAATAAAGGATGGTTTTCATTTACAAGGATCAGAGCTTTCCTGCACTAAAAAAAGATCGACTTCCATCTATCTAGTTAACCTGGAGTGCAATGTATTTACAAGTGATAGTCACAAGATTTATACACTTGGATTTTGATGTGCCTTTTAAATTCTTCCCAAATATAACTACAAGTTGATAAGGTTTCACCAATAGTCCTTGCATGAGCAGAAACCATCTTTGAAATGGTGGAAGCGGTTTCTGTCTCTGGCAATAATTTCTCTGTTGAAGATCTTGGATATTAGCTTCGTAGCTGAATGGCAATTTCCACATACCCGAAGATTCTTTACAATTCTAATTGTTGTCCCTGGCTTTGTACTGATCAATCCAAAAGCAATTGCTAACTTCTCGCTATGATGACTCAATGCTCCTTCCTTCCATTCCTCATCCATGTCACGGATTACCTCTGATGTATCAGGCACAAATCCAGCCTTATCCAGAAGCGTGTCGACTTCATTCAACATGTCATAAATTTCTTTGCATCGGGGATGCACTTTGTCACTGACGAGAAACTCATGAACAACACTATCCACCTCGATAGAGCTGCAACCAGGAACTTTCCTCATTCCCTTGTTATTTAGCAAGGTTCTTATTCGAGCTACATCATCCCATCTACCAGCTCCAGCATAGATATTTGACAAGAGCACATAAGGCCCAGGATTTTCAGGCTCCAGCTCAAAAAGACGCTGGGCCACTGATTCACCTAACTCAACGCGCTTGTGAACTCTACAAGCTCCAAGCAAAGAACCCCAGATTGCACCATCTGGCTTCATTTCCATATTCTGAATCAAAGCCTCTGCTTCATCAAACAGCCCAGCTCGTCCTAGGAGATTTACCATGCATCCATAATGTTGCAGGTCAGGTGAAATTGCATAATCTTGGACCATTGAACTAAAATACTGCCGTCCAAGACCAAGCAAACCAGCATGGGTACAAGCAGATAACACACCGACAAATGTGATATCATCAGGTTTTAAACCTCCACCCGTCATTTGAGAGAAAAGCTCAAGGGCCTTATCTGCCACCCCATGCATTGCTAGTCCAGATATCATTGCATTCCAAGAAGCCAAATTTTTATGCTCCATACCATTAAAGACTTGTTGTGCTGCTTCTATACTTCCACACTTAGCGTACATATCAATAAGACTAGTCCAAAGAGAGACATTGGTTGAATTTTGAAAATTCTTGTCTATGTAAGCATGAATCCATTTGCCAAGATCAAGGGCACCAAGGGTAGCACAAGCTGGAAGAACGCTTAAGAACGTGACATCACTTGGCTCTATATTTGATCTTAGCATTCGCCGAAAAAGTCCTAAGGCTTCTTTATAGTAGCTCCTATGTGTATAACCACCAATCATTACATTCCATGAAATTACATCCCTTTGCTGTAAACCCTCAAACAAATCAAAAGCTGTGTCCAAATAACCACACTTAGAATACATATCAATAAGTGCATTAGCAAGATGAAGATTAGAACCAAGTCCATGTTCATTAATCCAAGACCTAACCCACTTCCCCAATTCAAGAGAACCTGACTGAGCGCAAGCCGAAAGAACCGAAACCAATGTGCTTTCATTAGGCACGACATTTGCTCTAATCATCTCTTCAAAAAAGGCCAATGCCTCTTCACGTTGACCTGTTTGAGCATAGCCTGCAATCATCGCGTTCCACGACACCACATCCCTCATGGGAATTTCATCAAAAAGCTTTCGGGCATTTTCCATATAACCAATCAAAACATAACCCGTTATCAGTGCAGTATAAGAGACCGCATCTCTTAGATGACTTTTGTCAAACACCAACCGCGCATTAGCCAATTCACCATTTTGCGCATACATATTAATAAGGGAAGTATGAACAAAGGCATCAGAGTCAAGCCCAAGCTTCAAAACTTGTCCATGAATCTGTCTCCCTTCCTGGGTACTTGCTGTTTTCGCACAAGATTTTAAAACGAAAGGAAAAGTATAAGAATTCGGGACAATACCGGACCAGATCATTTTAACATAGAATTCTAAGGCGAGTCCCGGGGATGAACTCAATGAAAATCCTCTAATCATTGTGTTCCAAATAACTTGATTGGGTTCATCAATGGATTCAAAGAGTAAAAGAGCATAAGGCAAGTCACCAAAAGGCGAAAGGGCGCAGAATTCGATGAGCTTGCTGAGAGCAAACTGGGTGTGGTGGAGGCCGGTTTTGATTATATGGGAGTGGACTTGTTTGAGGGTTTGGACGGTCCTGCATTTCGAGAGGAGGGAAAGGGATGGATGGTTTTGGAGGAGCTTGTAAGGAGGGTCTGACGAAGGGAGGAGATGGAGTGGGAAAGGAGACATGGGGACTGAAGTTGATGGCAGTGCCATTTCACGTTTGGAGGTTTTGAGAGGGATAAGGGAGGACATGATTTTTTTTGAAATTCCGTTGGTCGTTAGTGGGGAGTTTTTTTTTCATAACCCACCCAAAATGGAAAACAACAATAAAAATGACTTATCGCCGTTGCCGGGGATCGAACCCGGGTCACCCGCGTGACAGGCGGGAATACTTACCACTATACTACAACGACTCCATGTCTCCTGAGATCTTGAAACATATTTCTCGAAGTTGTGACTCCTCGACTATCTGAGAGCCAGGAAGAATATATAAGTCGGACAATTCAAACAGAACAACAAAGCACATAATTATAAACTTGTACTGCGCATCTTTATTCTTTATTCTTTTCTTGGTTCTTATCATCATCATCCTCATCCATGTCCTTATTATCCGATACATTGCCTCGTGGAAGTTTGCTAAGCTCATTTTTCCCATCTTCTCCACGAAGAAATTCCAATCCATATTCAATGTCTCTAGCTACTCTCTAGTTTAACCAGAAGCAGACATTGTGACCTTTCTTCCTTATTCAAGTAATACAACTCTTTCTTGATATTGGGTGTGGGCCGTGTGGCCACCATGGTCAGTTGCATCGGTTGCCCTGTAGCCATTTAGAGTAGATACAACCCATTAGTATTGTCAGGAGACAAGATTTCCACCAGATAGAATACTTTTAATTCTTAACAGAAGAAGATCTTGCCACGATTGGAGATGTTTCAGGCTTCTTCTGTTAGAATTGTATAGTTAGCAATATAATCTGTGAATGTTCTTCGGCTGGTATGATTGTTGTAAATCTTGCTGATAGAATAGTTTTCACAAATAGGATTTTGATATTTCTAATTAAACATCATTTTAATCGAAAGGAAGAGGCAGATGTGTTATGAAATAATAAGAAAGAGTAGGGAAAAAAAACTTGAGACAACCTGCTAGAAAAGAACAAACTGCACTAAGCAGCAAAACTGTTTGTGACAACAAACTAAAAAAGAAGAAGCTGAAAATCAACTATACAATTACATATTTCTCTGGCTCCTATTAATTTCGTCCACTATCCCGTAATCTGCTCAACACCCTTAAGCCTGCATCTAATAACTTCCTTGATACGATTAAGAGAGGACCATAAGCTTTAGCAGATAACTTCCTGGTAGTTAATGGGACTCCTAAGGACTTGACTGGAAAAGATCCTATTTTGAAGACAGTGATAGATTGAATTTCTATAAGCACCTTAGTTTTGATGCCAGAACAGAAAGTCCCAGATTTTGAGCTACTTAGTTGAAGGCCAGATATAACGTATAGAAATAATTTAGAATATTCTCTATTGCTGCAACTGAATTGAGAGTACCTTTGCAGAAAACCGTGAGATCAACTTCAAAGAAAACGCGATCAATGAGTTGGACTTGCTTGCATCTAGGATGGAACTGAATTTGACCTTTCCTAGCTGTCGTTCAAGTATTCTTGACAAAACCTCTGTAGCTATTACAAACAGATAAAATGACAAGGGATCACCTTGCCTAACACCCCTTACTCCAGAGAAGTAACTAAACAACACAACATTTGATCCAAGAGAAAAATTTTGCGGGAACCTCCATGGCTTCCATAACTTATAATAGGAAGTCCCAATTGAACCTATTTCTTGACAAAGAGTAGATTTGAATTAGGAGACGATATAAGGAATCCGGTGATGCTGAAATTTGAAATCAAGATCCTTAGACATCTTAATTATGTTTATCTTAACTCCAACCTGCAAAGTTAAATGATTAAGTAATGAAGGTAATCCAAGGTGATTTTAAAATGATTTTTTGACTATTTATGCGATCAGATATGAATAATGTCTGTAATAAGAAACTTAAAAGTCATGATTAATTGAGAGCATGTAAATGATATGTAGTTGGAACAAAGTTGAGATTATCAGCCTTGGGTACAAGGTATGCAGGGGCAAATGCGCTCTAATTCTGGAACGATGGATATGCACGCGATGAATTATAGACATTAACAGAAAACATTGCTTGGAACGGGTTCAAATCCATGTCACATTTGGTTCGATTGGTATTCTGAAAGTGTTGAAACTGAACAATGGTGTACTTAATTAAGATCCCTCTAGTTCAAACCCAGTTGATGAAGATAATTTAATGGTGTTGGTTACTATTTATTGCCTTGATCCAATCCCTTTAGAAATTCCAACTTTAAGCCAGTTCTTAGTGTAAAACCACATGGATTGACAATCACTAGTAATTGGGTTCAATAAAATAAATGCCGCCCAGGAGAGATGCCGGGTACAAGTCATTTTCTCACTTTGAAAGTTGGGATAATAGCGAGGGAATAGGAGGACAGGACACTTAAGGGATGAAACTTTTGCAAGAATAATATCTATCATCTCTTTGGAATGGTCACCAAGCAATGATCTGCCAAATCGATTTGTAAAGTTTGAAGCGACTTTAGTTATTTTTGGCCCAGTCCAACCAGATTTGTTGGGTGAGCCGAGTAGCTTCCATGATTTAACAGCTAAAATGTTTCAGACTTTGCGCCAAATGTGATCTGTCCAATGCATCTGGAACAAGCAAGACTGCTGTTAACATCATAATTAAGGTTTTACTTTTGTTTAAGTGCTAGCTAGGCGAAAATTTCAAAATCACTTGGCAAGGAAGGGGGAGAATATCCAAAATTCAAAAGCAACGGCTATTCTCCCTGGGTAATCCCTTAATGGATGTGGATTCTCTAAAGATTATTGAAGGGAGATGGCCCTCTTCTGAAAACAAGTCTCAAGCAGAGAATAAAGCTGGAGTGGCTGCAGTTCTAAGGTTTTTTTTTTCTAGGAGGAATATTCATCATGTCTGGTAAAAAATGGTGATTAGGATTCCTCCTTATCGCACCTAACTCAAGACGCAAGCATTTATGCCTATTTGGAGTTTGAATATATTAGCCATGTAAGCATTAGAGACCCCACATACCATAGTCAGAGGGTTTTACTCTGCAAACGGCTCATGAATTCTTTAGTTGAGTATATTCTGTAAGCGGTCTGTAACTTGCACATACATGTTTTTCTTCCTCCCAGCCTTTATTTTTCACATGGGAATTAGGTGGTTGATTTGGAACATGTTCATGAATGAGGCCATGGCTGGAGGAATGAAGTGATTAGAAATATATAGTATTTGTTATTTAAAAAATGAAAAGCAAAGATCCCATCTAAAGCCCAGAATGGCTAGGAACTAGGGTGGTGAATTCTTGTTAAATCAACTCAAATGCCATGGCCAATGCCTACTTGGCACGCCTTCTTTGGCGTGCAGCGTGCAATAGGCATGCCTTAGCAGGAATCTGCAAATGGCCATATTTGAATCCTTTATGCTGGTCAAGAAAATGCAGCTCATCCCATCGTATTAAAAACTACTACTAGTTTTTGTTTTTCAGGTGCAATGGAGCCCAACTGTAACGTGCCACTTTTATGATTTGATAACTAGCTAGCCCACCAGCGTCGGTCCGCCGCAAACCATATTCGAGTTAAACATTCAGCCGAACATTCCCATTCCCTATTTTTTATATAAATTTTAACCATGCCGGCTTGTTTTCCTCACGCGTCAGGCTAGAACAAGATATATGGGACTTTGATTGAAAACATCGGGAGAAAGGAAGCCAAGGTCAAGTCACCATGCGGAATATACATAGAGAGAGTGATTGGGAAGAGCATTGAGAGCAAAGGGCGCCAATTGATATGAATCTTCAAAATGGCTTTTGAATTATTGCAAGAAAGGGAATCGAAACATGCAAAGAAGGAATTTTGCAATGGATGTGCATTATAAAGAATAAATTCCAAATGCAAACAGAGAAGAAAAAAAATTTCGTCCCATGTTTCTTAACCTTTTTTACTGTCCCACCTGCACCGGCACTGTATAAGCCTACTCAAGGAAGGTATATCTGGCTACTTGGATGACGTGTCCATCCACGTCAGCTTTGGATTCGGAAGTAGCAATCCTTGTCAGCGTGATGTGTCTATACACGTAGAGACATGCGTCAGCTTTGCACGTGGGCGGAGCAATCCTGGTGACTTGCGAGTAAACTATGTATTAATAAGTTCCAATATTATAGTTCTTGTGAATTTAATTTAATGTATGTTGTCATGTAATAATCAGAGGGCTAAAATAAATATCAGATATGAATGGGATTTTGAAGTAGTTCCTTCTAGTTTAACAAGAGAAAATCATTGCTGCAACAGAACATATATATGGACAGAGTTGAAGATGGAGATCCTTTCAAATTAAGAGTTAAAGGGTTAAATTATATTCGATAATGCTTGAAAAAGTTATGGTGTATTGATTTAGAGAAAAAGAAAAATAGAAGACTGCAGCAGCCTCCATCCAAATAACACTTCCCCTCATAACACCTCGATGGTGGTAGCAATATGGATGAGAAGAGAATAATATTTCACATTGTTTTTCGGCAATAATGATAGGGAATCACAAAAAGAGGGGGCATGTTTGGAATTCTATTCTGAAAATACATGAATACTGAACACATGCACTGCGCGCTAAGCTATCTTCCCAAGAATAGTGAAAGTAGCAGAACTAAACATGAGGACCTAGGTTTTATCTAAACTTCTCAGAAGAAATGTCTGCTTTTGGAATCCCATGAAGACATAAAGGAAAAATTTGACAGACCAACATCCATGACCCCACAAATCAAGCCTTTAACAAGTATATAAAGCCCTCCCATCCCAAACACCAAAATCACCAATTGCACTAAGAACTTATTAATCAGCTACAACTAACAGTTACTACTACTTTTCTTCCAGGCCCTTGATTTTCCAGGAGGTATGCTTCTATGATCTTGCTTGTTTCCTGAGCTTCAAATGTTTTGTCTTGGTTTGAACTCAAGCCATCAACAAAAGTCTTTGTCTCTAGCCACAGTTGCATTAGTTTCTGCTTGTAAAAGAACATTAGAATTCAAGAATTACCATAAGTGAATAGAAAATCTTTCATCAAGTGAAAGGAGCTTGCTTTGAGCTTTAGGCTAGCATGATTATAGAATTCTTTTTTTTTCCATTTTTGTTTCTTATATAGGACTAGTAGCGACGAGGGAAGAATAATGAAATCTGGTCTGATTTCCTTTTCTCATTTTCTTCTTTGTGAAATGGTTATCAGGACCAAAATGAGCTGGACAGGAGGAGATTGGATGTGTGCAGCATGCCAACACCAGAATTTTAAAAAGAGGGAAGCATGTCAACGCTGCGGGTATCCCAAGTATGGTGGCCCTGATGTATCAGCCTACTTATACAATAGAACAGAAGTTTTGGCCGGGGACTGGTATTGTGCTGCCATGAACTGTGGAGCTCACAACTATGCTAGCAGAGCAAACTGCTATCGATGCGGTACCGTTAAAAATGATTATGGTGGCTATAGTATGATGGGCTCTGAAGGGAGTGCTCCTCCTGGATGGAAGACTGGTGACTGGATTTGCACCGGGTGAGTTTGCATTGACATTTTGCTTTGAGGAAAGGATGCCTTGAGTAATTTTGTGTGACAATAAGAAAAAGGACCGTAATCCGTAATAAAATTTCAGAAAATGTTCTTCCTGAGCATAAAATTCCACAAATAAGCTGCATTATCTCTGTTTATGGCATTCTTGATATTGCATTGTTTTCCCCCTTCCAAACAATGATAATGTGGAGTTTCTTTTATGATAGTGTTCATCTTCCAAAAACAAAATTTTCAAGAAATTACTCAGCATATTTTTAGAATTCTACAGCAATGCAATCCTTTTGATAACCATTTTGTCACATATATTACTTGAATAATAATGATAATGTGGATACTGTTATTTTGTTCCTTATCCTCGCCCTTTACCTGATGTGACTGACTTACCAGTTAAATATGATTGTAAAATTGTTTGGACAGGTATGGATGTGGAGTTCACAACTATGCTAGCAGGATGGAATGCTTCAAATGCAAGACACCTAGGGATTTTGGTAAGAAATCTTGGTAGTCATTGCAGCATCGATCTTCGCATAGGCAAAAAAAGACATAATCCATTGAAAAGCCATTCAGTGCAAGTTCCTGACAATTTTTTCTTTTTCTTTTACTTTTCAGGTGGTGCTTAGGAACGAGGAACAATAATGTCCGTAATGTCACTCATCTCTCTTCACATCTGATCCTTCCACCATTTTTGTTTAATTTGAAGTCAAACAACATTTAGGTTGACCAAGGTTGTTGGCCTTTTTCCAAGTGTAGCCATGTAGCTGCACTGATCAGCAGAAGGATTTCTGGCTTTATTGTGTGGGGCATGTGGTGTTCCTACATGAAGCTTTGAAATCTTTTCCCTTCTTTTCTAATAAAAAATTTAATGGAAATACTATGTTTTAAGTGCATATATATGAAAATCCTTCTTTCCCTCTGGGTATGTGTGAGTGTGGGGAACATCCATAATTCAATACTACTTTTGGGGGTGGTCCAAGGAATTTACTGGCAAGTGTTGCTTATATCAACAGAGAAATTCAAGTCTTAATCCAAGGACCACCATCCTTAGCTTTGGATTCAACCAATGCAATAAGACTAACTCAAATTGAGATAGCTGAAAACTCAGAAATGAGATTCAAGGAATCTCTATGAGCAGTTAACTTCAAAAGGCAGGCTTTCTCTCAGAGCAATAATTTATGATCCTTTTAAGCATCAAATCTGTAGAACTATATATAAATATGAAGATAAGAACCAGATGCTCTTACTTTAAAAGCATCGATGCAATGCTAAGTTCAAAGCAAGTCAATCCTTCTTTTCCCACTCATTTTAGTGGCTCAGCTCTGAAGTCAGAGCACTTGATTTCACTTACTATCACTTCGTTTGAAGCAAGATGAGTTCCATAATCATAGACCTACACCATTGCTAAATATGGAAAATTTCCGAAGCATGAAGGTTAACATTCGAAGTTCACAAAGCATGACTATTGCAAATTTCCAAACTCTTCTGCTTAATGACCAAGTTGACTTCTTGATCTTCTCCTGACCTCAAAACCATGCTTTGTGCCTAAAAACGTTACTTAAGCCAAACCCTGTTAGAAATGTAGAAGAAGAAGAATATTTAGAGAAGAAGAAAGAGTATGACTTTGAAGGTGTGAATTTTCACTTTCCTTAAAGGTATTTTTTCAACCTCCAAGATACAACAAAGTCTGTAACACACTTATTAAAATTGTGAAATTGGCAGTACAAGAACGTTGTTTATATAATAAGCCAACGTATATGTCTTTCAATGAAAAGACTTATATCCTTTCATAATATGACTCTTCAAATAGGATGAAAGGATTTGTTTCTTTTCATAATATAACTCTTTAAATAGTTGTTTCCTTTCATAATACAATTATTTAATAATTATATCTAATAACATTTGAAAAGTTATATTTTAATAAGGTAATTACTTATAATTCTTTAGTCACAACTTTTTTCAACATTAACAAACTATCTAACAATCCCCCACTAGTTTGAAATGTTGGTTTTATATATACTCATGTTTGCCTTTTACACAAATGAATATTATGCATACAAGAAGGAATCTCTCGATTTGGACCATCGAATGCATCTCAGAACCCTAACGAAGTAGATGGTGTCTGCAGATTGAACCTCGACTCCTAGTGTTAGAATTGAAGATACACCACACATAATATTCATTTATTTTTCTGTAAATGGTCGTTCACTTTTAGCACCATAATGGACATGTACTTATCCTATTCATAATAAACATTTACAAGAGAATCCCTTAAATTCTTCTTATTGAAGTGGCACCGCTCCTTATGTTTATATAGATGGAGTTTTTATTAATATCCCCATTGCTCAAGACATTTTTCATTCCATAATATAATATTCAAACTCCATTAAGAGTATAAACTCAACCTCTATACGTAATGGATTGCATTATTTTCAAACAAAATTTTGAGGAATGGATTCTAATAGTGCATCACAGACACATAATAATTTGTTTTTATCTATTGAAATTTGTAATTAGAGGTTATTAATTAAAAGTTGGATTCCGCTATTGGTGTCTAATAGGGGTTTTAAACCCATTTTTTTGTAGTACTACTTACCAAATCCTTGGTAAACCTTTTGTCAAAGGATCTGCCAAATTACTTGTAAATTTAACATATATTATGGTAATTACCCCATTAGAGATTAATTTTCTAATATAATCATACCTTAAACTAATATGTTTAGATTTTCCATTATAAACATTACTATATGTTTTAGACATTGTAGCAGCACTATCACAATATAAGGAAATGACTAGCATTGGTTGTGACCACAACTCTATATCTAATAAGAAATTTCTCAACTATTCCACTTCCTTTCCTGCTGCAGCTAAAGCTATAAACTCAGACTCTATTGTTGAATGTGTGATGCAAGTTAGTTTCTTAGATGCCCAACTAATTGCACCACCTTCTAATGTAAAAATCCAACCTGAAGTGGACTTATTGTCATTTATACTTGTAATCCAACTTGCATCAAAGTATCCTTCTAATACTTTTGGATAATGTGAATAATGTAAATCAAAATTTTAGTTCTTTTAAGTTATCCAAGAACTCTCTCAATGGCCTTCTAGTGAATTTTATTAGGCCTACTTGTATATCTTGATAACCTGCAAACCGCAAATGCAATATCTAGCCTAGTGCAATGCATAGCATACATAATACTTCCAATAACACTAGCATATTCAAGTTGTACAATTAATTGGTCACCATTCTCATGCATTTTCATACTTGAGTCATCTAGGGTACTAAAATTCTTTTATATTTAGAGATGTTTAAATTTATTGATTAATTTCTCAATATAGTGACTTTGATTAATAACATAACCATTATTATGTTTCTTAACTTTAATATCCAAAATGGTATCAACCTCATTTAAATCTTTTATTTTAAATACAGAGGTTAAGTATTTCTTTGTTTCATTTATGCCGATCATGTTATTACCAAATCTTAGCATATCATCAATATAAAGATGTATTATTACTTCATAATCTTTGGTAAATTTTGAGTAAACACACTTGTCAGCTCTATTATGTTTAAAACCATTAGATAATATGGATGAATCAAATTTTTCATGCCATTGTTTAGGAACTTGCTTTAGCCCATAAAGTGATTTAACCAATTTACAAACTTTTTTCTCATTTCCAAGAAGTATAAGGCCTTCTAGTTGTTCTATGTATACTTTCTCTTTTAAATCACTATTTAAAAAGGTTGTTTTAACATCCATTTGATGTATATGTAACTTATAAATTGAATCTAATGCTATAAGTGTTATAATGGATGTTATTCTAGCTACTAGAGCATATGTATCAAAATAGTCTATCCTTTTTTTTTGTTTGAAAATTTTTGCAACTAATCTTGCTTTAAAGGTTTGTACAGAACCATCAATATTATATTTTCTTCTAAACATCCATTTATATCCAATTGATTTAGAATTTGAACGTAAATCAACGAAGACCCATGCATTATTAGACATTATTGAGTCCATTTCATTATTTACAGCTTCTTTCCAAAAAGCTGCATCTCTTGAAGACATTGCTTCGTTGAAAGTTTTGGAGTCTTCATCTACACTTAATAGAAGTGGTGTTTTATTTATTATTTTGGATCTATCTCATTCAACTAGAAATATAATCAGAATCTAAATGTTTCTCTTTTCTCAATCTTTGACTTTTTCTTGGCTCAATAGATTCATTAATTTCTTTTCTTTTGCCACCAACTATTGGAGCCATTTCTACTTGCTTTCTTTTTCATAATTAATAGAATTGTAAACAAATTTATTTTCAAAGAAATCTACATGTATAGATTCAACTATAACATTAAAATTTAAATCAAGTAATCTATATGTTTTTGAATTTTATGCATAACTAACAAAAATCCTTTTAATGCCTCTAGGTCCTAATTTTGTTTTATGAGGATCCTTGACTTTATAATAAGTTATACACTTGCACACTTTAAATAATTTAAATTTGATTTTCTGCCATTATTCCATAATTCATATGGTATTATAAGTAATTTCTTTAAAAGAGCTCTATTACTTATATGACATGATGTTAAAAGTGCTTCTCTCTAAAGATTAAAATGAGCCTTTGCATTCAACAACATCCTATTTACTATATCTACTAACATTCCATTTTTTCTTTTGGCTAATCCATTATATTGGGGTGCATAAGGAACTGTTCTTTGATTAATTATTCCATTCTTTTTACAAAATAGAGAAAACGAGTCTGAAAAATATTCTCCTCTTCTATCACTTCGAAGAATTTTAATCTTCTTTTCTTTTTGATTCTCAACAACGGTTTTAAATTCTTTGAATTTATCTAATGTTTCATCTTTTGTTTTCATTAAATAAACATAAGTGAAGTGAGAATAATCATCAATAAACATTATAAATACCTTCTCCTTCCCTTTGTTAGTAAATCATTTAGTTCACAAATATCAGAATGTATAAGTTCTAATAATTCTGATTTTCTTTCAACTTCTAAAAAAGTTTCTTAGTCATTTTTACCTCAACACAAATTTCACATTTTCTAAAATTATCTTTTTGGCATGACATATAATCATGTTTTGACATAAATTTTAAAGATTGAAAATTTAAATGACCTAGTCTAACATCCCATAAATCAGAAGAATGTTCAATAGTTTACACAAAAGAATAATTTATTTCATTGACACTAAGTTTGAATATTCTGTCATAGGAATATTCTTTTCCAACAAATACAACATTTTTCGATACTACAACCTTATCAGATTCTACTACAATCTTAAAATCATTCTTACACAATAAATGTATAGATACAAGATTTTTTATAATTTCAGGAACATAAAATACGTTAAGTAAAGTTAATTTTTGCCCTAGGTAAATTTTAATTGAGCCGTTCTTTTGCCAAGCACCTTAGCAGGTTTATGATTCCCTATTAGAATTTCTTCTGATCTCTTGAGTTCTTCATAACTCTTTAATTGCTTTTGTCATTGCAAACATGAATAGTAGCATCAAAATCTAACCACCATTCTGATTGTTTTGTTGCAATAGCTATATTTACTTCGGTAACTATTCCAATATGCATTTCAGTAACCATCACAACAAGCTCTTTGACATCACATTCAACAAGGTTTACTTTGTTTCCAGAACCAGAAGCAGCAATATTGTTTTCAAGATTTTCAAAATTTCTGAACTTGCACTCCTTGATAAAATGTCTTTTCTTTTCACAATGATAACACATTTTATCACTTTTATATTTCTTGGATTTCTTGAAGTTTATTTTTTAGATTATATTTCTTTTCAATTTTTCAAAACCCTTTTCTTTTTCACTAACGAGATTTATATTCGACCCAAGAATGAGTGCATCTCTAGCATGATTTTTTGCCTCAATATGTAAATGAGTTTGAAACTCTTAAATAGTAAAACTTTTTGGAGAGTGCAAAATTTTTTTCCTATATCCATTCCAAGAAGGTGGAAGTTTCGATAGAATTGCTCCTACTTGAAGTGAATTAGGAATTTTGATTTCTAGTTCGTTTAATTTAAAGGTCAGAATTCGTAACTTATGTACTTGATCCATAATTGGTTTGGTATCTGTCATGATAAACTCAAAGTATCTCAATGCAAGAAATTTGTCCGTACCTTTCTTCTCCTTTTTGTACATTTCTTTCTTCTCTTTTTTGTACATTTACTCAAGTGCAGTTCAGATTTCTTTTGCTGAAGTCTTATGTTTGAAGAGATCATACAATGGATCAGTGAGAGAATTGAGAATGTATCCATGACATGTAAACTCATTATGTTTCCGTTTCTCCATGTTAACATCAATTGCGGCAGCAGTTGTTATTGCAGCAATATTTTCAGAAGATGATTCTATTGACGTGATTTCTTTTGGATTTGATGGTTGATCCGTCTCAAGAACATAATAAATTTTCAATATGGTTAATAGGAATATCATCTTATCCCTCTATCTAATGCAATTCATTCCATCGAATCTATCAAGTTTAATCACTTCTTGATTTTGGAAGTGAACCTTCACACTTGAATCCAAGCTGGTCTCCATTGAGAAAAAAGTTTAAAAAAATACCTTAAAGAATGTTAGAAATTTAGAAAAAGAAGAAAGAGTATAACTTTGAGAACGTGAATTGTCACTTTCCTTAAAAGAATTTTTTCAACTTTTAAGATACAACAAAGCTCCTAACACAGTTATCAGAATTGTGAAATTGACAGTATAAGAATGTTATTTATATAATAAGCTAGCGTATATGTCTTTCAATGAAAAAACTTATATCCTTTCATAACATGACTCTTCAAATAAGATGAAAAGATATTTTTTTTTCATAATATGACTTTTTAAAGAGTTATTTCCTTTTATAATATAATTATTTAAATATTATATTTAATAACTTTTAAAAATTATATTTTAATAAAATAATTATTTATAATTCTTTAATTACAACTTTTTTCAACATGAACAAACGATCTAACAAACCCTGCATTTTGTTTTCTTCAGGATTCGAGGGGAGCGGGTGCTGACTTTGGCGGTGCAACATGGCTTAAACAGTTTAAGGGAAAGCGGGCTGAAGGGAATAGAACCTAAGTCAGCCATAGGTGGAGGACCTAATACGTGACCTCCCCGACTAGGAGTAGGGTTCTAAAGTCTATACATCTCGTCTTTAAAGAAAGTGATGCTTGAACCACTAATTCAAAGAATCATGTTCAGTA
This sequence comes from Theobroma umbraticum, assembly GCF_002168275.2. NCBI lineage: Eukaryota > Viridiplantae > Streptophyta > Magnoliopsida > Malvales > Malvaceae > Theobroma > Theobroma umbraticum. Next base: position 8,153,173 of record NW_018397256.1, on the reverse strand, counting down.
TGCTCATAGTTTTTAGTATTTAGTGTGTCATTTGGTTATTAGTCATATAGCAACTACGCGGACGTGATTGTCCCCCTCCTACACTCCGTTATCTAGCTTAATCTCACAAGATTCTTATTGCCCTTGGCTAGGCTGCTTTTTATGTTAGCATATCATCAAGATGTGTAAGTGCCCCATTTCAGTTGCACCAGTCCTAGAGCACATCCAGGGGGTCCAGACGCAAGTATAACACAACATTGCGATGCCGCTCCTTTTCCTCTTTCCATTTAACTTTATTTGTTGCTTAATTTGGAACCAAGTCATGGAAAATTATATGGTGCTAAATCAAGGAGCATATTATGTTTAATTTTTGTCTAAGATTCGCAGGTAATATCTCTGTCTCGGTTCCCCTGTTTCGTACAATTATAAGCAACAAAAGAGGGCATTGACAAATTAAAAAAGAAACAGAATATTCAAAGAACTATGCATGCATGCAAGATTTAACATACTTTTGACAACAATAATTGAAGTAAAGCAACATCTTTAAAACCTAAACCCACTCTGACTTACCCTGCTGCCTGCAGTACATGGTCTCTTGTCTCCTATATAACTCTTCCAATCACCTTTCAGAAATTACTAAAAACATTCCAGGATGAAATTGTTGATAGTACTGCTGAATGTTGGAGGATTTCTGATTGCATATTGAAAGGAAAACACTTTTAGTTAGTGATGGATTAAGTTAAGCAAGTGAGCCAAGTGTAATCTAGTTGACATTATAGGTTTTGTTGCATCATGAAGATATACATATATATTAGTTTCTAAGAAAGGGTAACTTCAGTCCTCAAAGCTATCACATCTGCACATGGTGGGACTCATTCCTCGACCCCATTCAATCATATATTCCGGTGAGATGATACCCAATCTAAATTTTTATTTGCCAAACGTGCATGTAAGTGGACGTGATGCTGCTATCTTTATATTCAAGTGATGACAAGCTGTCCCTTTTACAATTAACAACAAAGAAAGTTGTTTGATTCAACGCAGAATAATGAATTAAAAACCATCAGTCTTTAGAATTTGTATGCAAACACGAGGTGCTATTTTTTGGTTTAAACTTATTATTATAACAGGGGAATTTTTATCATCTAACGATCGGTAAACCACCACTGAGTCATGGAGAATCTGCTTTACAGTTCACTTGCATATTAAGCCTCCCCTTTTCTTCTTTTTTCTTTGGCTAGGTGTCGCCAAAGTTAATGAATGCTAGTGAATGGTGACCACTTAGCTTCCAGCACAATGCATGGTTGGTTTCATGGGAATGAATTGGATGCTTCTGTTCGCTCTCTGTTGTTTTCAGCATCGGTTCTTAATTCTCAGGCAGGTTTCAGCATGTTTTTACGATGACATTCTTCCTTTTTCTTTTCTTTTCTTGTTAATGTCGATGAATCTCTTTTCATTGCATGTAAATCTCATTGACTTGTAACATCCCGGAAAATACGAATTAAGGTTGGTTCAATCCTTCATTATCAAGCTAAATACATATATGGTTGAGACAATTAATGAAGCTTTGGCTGAGCTGTAACACTAATCATTCAACCTTTAATTGACAAGTGTTGATCTTTTGGAGCTCTCATCAGTGGTGGTCTAGACCACTTGATTTATCCGAGTAACAAATTAGCAATGGCTCAAGATCCTGCCAAACTTTTATAGCTTGCAACTTTGATGGAATAGTGACATATTACATGGTATAAATTTAGGTTCCATAATTATCTTCCTAAATTAGATTAAATTTAGGAATTATAACAAATTATAGCTTGTTATATAGTGAGGTTTAATTATGTTTAAAATGTTAATTAGCTTCATTTAAAGATAATGTAATAATTTATTAATTTGTTTGTTAGTGCTTGTAATGTGTACTTTAGCCACAAACATAATTTAAGCATCTTTATGATTAAGAACTGAAACGGCAATAAATTTTTTTTGTGTGAGGAGTTTAATTTATCAAAAATTATAATTAAAAATTTTAATTGGTCATTATATAACAAGATGGAAATTATAATTACGAATTGTTCTCATTGAAAAATCAAATTTTCATTATAATTAGTTACATTATAATTAAATTTTTTCTTTTTAACTTTTCCTGACAAGTAGGTTTTTTGGTTCCCAAACGAGGCGGGATTAATAAAAGTCCGTAATGGCAGGGTTTTGGACTTTGGGGTTTAACCATGTGGGGAGGGGCTTTGCCTTTTTGGCTTGAAACTCCTTGGTTCAATTAGGGTTTACAAGTTCTATTTGTTCCTGAATTAGGTTTTTGTCTGAGGCGGCTAGGGTTTTTCTTTGACCTTCCTGTCTCTATATAAATTTTTTTTCGCTGCCTTCCATCTTATTTTTCGTAGTAAACTCCCTCTGTCCCTAGGACTTCCCAGCAATAAATACTGGAAAAGTTCTTAAAAATTTTCGCATTTCTTTTATTCAAATTTCTCAGAATTCTGTCTTCAAACTCGTTTTTTGATCCAAATTCTCATCTGGGTTTTTTTTTAATTCTTTGCTAAGCATTTTAACAATCATCATCTCCATTCTCAATTTATCCAATTTGGATTTTCTTCTGATACTGGTAAGTTTTTCTGGTTTTTTTGACGGATACCCGTCTCAGTAGTTTTATTGCTTTTTATAATCTGATTGTTATATTCATTAAATTCAATCTGATTTTATTATCCTTGTTAGAAAGAGTTTGGAATTTATGCAATTATTATTGGTGATTTTGATTTTTATCTGATTGAGTTGTTGCTGTTCTGCATTGCCACTTTACATCAAATCTTTGTTTGGTTTCATCAGATAGCCTTGATCCAATACACTTTTGGAGTTGACGTTGGTAGATTAATTGAAAGTTGAGTATTGGGATAAAGATCGATTCTGTTCTAAACCTTTAATAGTCATGAATACGAGTTATCCTGAATCTTGCTCTTCCTTTATGAGACTGCCGCAATCAACTTATGCTGGCAGTGACGCCATTGGGATTTGGCCTGAATTTGCTATGAATGATGGGCAATTTGACCCACATTCAGAGTTTGAACAACAACCTCCCTTTAAAAGACCTAGGCATTCTGAGGACAGCCAATCGAATGTCGTGCATTGTCTGCCTACCAATTCAAGGATGCCCTTAAATCCTCCTGTCAATAAAGGAACGAGTAATATTTTCTTTAAGACTCGTATGTGTGCGAAATTTAGATTGGGTACTTGTAGGAATGGTGAAGGTTGCAACTTTGCTCATGGCATTGAGGATCTGCGTCAGCCTCCTCCTAATTGGCAAGAACTTGTTGGTGGACGTGATGAAGAGCGTCCATCAGGGAATTGGGATGATGACCAGAAGATAATCCATCGGATGAAGCTGTGTAAGAAATTTTACAATGGAGAAGAATGCCCATATGGGGACAGATGTAATTTTCTTCATGAAGATCCATCAAAGTTCAGGGATGATATGGGGAGGTTTAGAGAGAGCTCAGCTATTAGCATTGGGACAATGGGTCCACCAGGCGGGCATGGAACTGCATCTGATCAATCAGAAGGTAATAGACCTTTAAACAGCACTACTTCAGATGCATTTCGAGGTAATATGAAGCCTGTGTATTGGAAAACAAAGTTATGTACAAAGTGGGAGACAACAGGTCATTGCCCCTTTGGTGAGAAATGTCACTTTGCTCATGGGCATTCAGGTATATATTATGTTTAGATTTTTGTTCTAGCTTCACTTATCTTATTGTTTCCTGCCATGCAACTTCTAATTTTGATTTCAGATAGATTTAAATGACATTATCTGGTCTTTCTACAGAAATTTTAAGAACTCATAAAGATATGGTGAACTCGTAAGTTGTGTTAGATATTGACCAAGTTAGGCGGTTTCTTGATTAGGTTATGATTTTACGAATGCACTTACTAATTTGTTATTTCATTTTGAATTTGTCAAGTATCTCTGTAGGCGTTGGTGTTTTTTGAATTTGATTGTAGAAGAGACCTCATATCCAAAATGTGATACTGTTGACAGGATGCTTTAGGTGTGAAAATGATACAGACCATTATAAATTGTTTTGTTTCATGGTGGTCTTTCATTTTGTTTTCTCCATATATCACTTTGCTCTAAAGTTTGATGCATATACATGAGACGAGTCGCGCCTGTTGCTTTTATGCATATTTTGCCTGCGCATGATTATTAGTCGTGATAACTTCTGCCTATGTGAAAAATGAGGAACATGTCTTCTAAATAAGATATTGGTAGCTAATCTGTATCTAATGTTGCCTGTTTTTGTAATCAGAGTTACAGGGGATAGGCGGACGCGTTGATGGGGATTTTGGAAATACATGTTCTGGTTTGACAAGAACTGGTTCCATTTCCACAAAAGTTCATAACCTTCCTGCTAATGATGCACCTTCAGTGACAGCAAGTGTCCCTTCTTTAAATGAAGAAGCCCAGGCTAAGAAATGCTTGTTCAAATGGAAAGGACCGAGGAAAATCAATAGGATTTATGGGGATTGGCTCGATGATCTGCCATTGGTACAAAATATGCCCAGTCAGGTGGAGAGCTGAGTTCAAATTCAAGTTTAACATCGGACCTGAAGATATAACAAGAATTTCTTTTGAGTTCTATTTTTGAGAGTTTGGCCTCCATTGAGTCATTTAAAGAACGTGAACCTTTTTCTTTTCTTAATCTTAGCAAGGAAATCGTGTTCCTTTTGAATATTAGTATGTTAGCTATGGTTGTCTGGCCGTAACTCATAGGGAATTGTCTCTCTTTCTTTCTTCCTTCCTTTGTGACCCTCCCTTTTAAGGGGTTGATAAAGCAAATAGTAAAAATGCATTAAAAAATGAGAGTATCAAATGAAAGCAAGAGTTTGAATAAAAGATATAATATTGAATGCCCATCATTTCTTCTTTTTATTGCATTGATAGTGGTTTCTTTTTAAAGAAATTTGTTTCACCATCTTGTCTATTGAAAGAAATAGGTAGAGTTACAAAGTAAACGACAAAATGTTAAATTATAATTTGACCTAAAAATGATAAAATGATCAACAATAACAACTCTAATGTAATTACCAAACTATACTAATTTTTTTTATACACAAAATTTTACATACAGAAAATGCCTTTTACTTAAAAATAGCAAAAAATGCTACTCAAGTAGTATGAAAAGAAAAACTCGGGGAGATTTTTCCACATAACTTGGAGTTTCGTGGCTGCCCGCCAGTCAGGTAGCGGGTAATCATCTAAGGGGTCCACAAGAAAAGGAGAAGTTCTTAAACGAGACACGTGTCATATCTCCAAACGCCTTAGTCATCACCTACTTCCTGCCCCTCTCTCTCTCTCTCTCTCTCTCTCAAGTATCAAGTATCAACCGCACAAATGGACCAGGTTGAGCCATGCTCTGTCTTTCTCTCCTCCTCTCTTCTTCGTCTTCTTCCTCTGGTTTCCTTCTCTCGAAAACCCTAACTCTAACAAAAAGAACAATCATTTCTTCTCTAACCACGATGTCCATAAGCCTTAATTCCCATGCATTTGCTGGCAATCCTTTAAGATCCAAAACCCCTAAAACCCATGATCCATTTTCCCCTTCTTCAGCTTTTGAATCCCTGAAAACCCGTCTCCTCCATAACCCAGAAAACCATCCTCCTTCAGAGTCTCCTCTTTTCAAGGTCTTGCCTTTCAGAAAGGGCAGACCTTTGGCTTCTTCCTTTGTTACTGGGGATGATGTTGTGCCTAGTTGGCATCTGGGGTGGATCAGTTTGGCTGATTGTGAACGTATTTTGGAAAAGTATGGGCTCCAGCAGAGGGAGGAGTCTTTTGTTTATTTGGGTTCAAGGGCTGAGGAAGATGTTGTTTATTGGGCTATTGATGTTTCTGAGGAAGGTGGGTTGGTTCCTGAATTGGGTAGCAGGCAGTTTTGTTTTGTGGAGCTTAGGACACTAATGGTGGCTACTGATTGGGCTGATTCTTTGGCTATGGGTGAATTGGCTGTTGCGGGTCATGTAAGTGGGAAAAGTGGTGATTTTTTTGATATATTGATCATGTTTTGTGCTTTATTTTTTGTTTTTGCATTTGAAGCTTCATTCTTTGTTAAAAAAATGCGTGTTGTTTTAAATGAATGATGCTGTTGAAATATTATCCAGTTGGCATTGCTAAGTTTTGGTTGCTGTGTTGTTTTTCTGCATTGGCCCTTGTGATTAAATATAAAAGGTTTTTCACCTTCTGAGTACTATTAGTCACCTTTGCATATTTTTTACGGAGAGTTTTACTTTTACCTGTTTATTACATTTGATCAGGCGCGGGCATTGCTTGAATGGCATAATTTATCGCGATTTTGTGGACATTGTGGAGAGAAAACAGTCCCCATGGAAGCTGGGAGAAGGAAACAATGCTCCAATGAATTATGCAAAATAAGGGTTTACCCTCGTATTGATCCAGTAAAGCATTACTCTTATATTGCCTCAATTGATGTTTGAACTTTGAAATTTTCGACCAGTGGATTTGTAGGGTGTCACATTGCTCTCTCTAACTAATGTTTCTTGACAATAGGTTGTCATTATGTTGGTGATTGATAGAGAAAATGATCGTGCCCTTTTAAGTAGACAGTCCAGATTTGTACCTCGAATGTGGAGTTGCTTAGCTGGATTCATAGAGGTAACTGTCTTAGGAAACTTCAAACTTTTATCAAGTTTTAGATTAGAGATTATCTTAAATATGAGAAAGAGAGCAATCTCACCCTTATTCTCAACATCCTGGTCAATAAAAAAAAATCGTTGTTGATTTCTGCAATTTCATTATTTCATATCTTCAATTTTCATTAGCCAGGGGAAAGCTTAGAAGAGGCAGTGAGGAGAGAAACATATGAAGAGACTGGTATTGAAGTTGGAGAAGTTGTCTATCATAGTTCTCAGCCGTGGCCTGGTATAATTCTGCAACATTGTTTCCATGTGTATGTTTTCTTGTGTTGTGCTATGGTTTGTATTTGATTTTTCCTTTAAACTGTTGAGGAGATATAATTATACTTAATAGAAAACTGTTTATATGCTGATGGTAGTTTAGACTCCGCTTGTCCAGCCAGACATTAGTACTTGTAATGGTTAGTTAATATCCTTTCTTTTATTTTCGTTTCATTCTTTTTGAAACAGTGTGCTGTGGTAGGGTTTAATGCTTTGTCTTTGAAAATTTTCTATCTAGTAACTGTTTTTATTTTTTGTTTTTATAGGAGTATAAAACCTTGTCTAATTTGCACTTTTCAGTTTCTTGCAAGATGTCTGCACAATGTTTATACATTTCCCCCGTATTTATATAAGCATATTTATATCTGTTCCTTTGTAAAATTACTAATCTGATTTGTTTTCAGTTGGTCCAAGTAGCATACCGTGCCAATTGATGGTCGGGTTTTTTGCATATGCAAACTCTGTTGAAATAGATGTGGATAAGGAAGAATTAGAAGGTACTTGAACATGCAGATATTTAATGCCATTTACAATTTTCATTTCAGGGTTGCTTTATTTTAAAGCGAACGTATTTTGTAGTCCTTTGCTATGTAATTTTTCTGTTTTTCTTTTCCCTTAGCTCCTGGAAAACTAGTAGTCAACTCCTGTGCTGTCTAAACCATGCTTAACCCATGCTTAAGAGATTGGTGATGTTCTCTCCATTGCACTTTATTTAAATACTGGTCAATGTTGTTTACACCTTTGGCATCCTGATTGTCACTGTAATGAAGCATAGGTTTTTGATGGCACTGTTAATAGTTTTCACTGGGGTTCTGTAGGACAAAAACTGTCTTAATGGTTAATACATGTGACATATTGAAACACAGTTTGAAAATTCAATTCTTGAGGAACCAACTTTATGATGCAGGGGATTCAGTATTCATTATGAATAATGTTGGTTTAAAAAATTTGCAATAGTTATGTGGGTTTGATCACAGATTATAACAAGGGCTTTTGCACTGTCAGATAAGCTGCTGTAGAAAATCTTGAAATGTAATAGGTTCCTCGCATTTTGCAATAGAATCATAGAAATATATGAGTCAAGGAAGAGACTGTATATGGTTAGTGGATTGAGTGATGCACACACATGTGGACAGGTGCACATGCTTGAACATATTTATCCTTAGAGCCTCAGTCCTGAAGCATCAGGGGGAAAATTATTTTCCAGTATTTTGTACTTGTACTTACTAGATTGGGTTTAACAATGGTGAGACTTTTTTTTTTGTCTAGATGCTCAGTGGCACAGTAGAGAAGATGTAAGGAAAGCATTGACATTTGCTGAGTACAAGAAGGCACAAAGAACAGCTGCGACTAAAGTAGATCAAATTTGCAAGGGAGTTGAGAGAGGACAGAGTTTGTCAGCAGATTTTAATGTGGAAAGTGGGGAACTTGCTCCAATGTTTATTCCTGGGCCATTCGCAATTGCCCATCACCTCATTTCTACATGGGCTAATCAAGATCCATCGACTAGTGCTGCAACTCTACTGAAACAACCCAGCAGTTCCATTTCAAATTTGTAGCATTCTCATTCTCTTCCAAAGACTAAAGACTGCAGGCTGCAGCAGATGCTTTGTGCTTGTTCCAATGTGTTCGTCCTCATTTTAAGGAAAAGTTTGTCCTTTTCTTCTTTTTAAGGATTCTTTGAAATACTAGAAATTCTGCTATCTTATATTAGAAAAATAGCAATAATCATTTTGAAATGAATGAAAGCAGTTCCCCTTTTCAGTTTTGGACAGTGCTTTCTGTAAAGTTTGCCGATTTGTCTGTGTAACCAACATTAACTTAAGATTCAATGTTCAATGCAGATTCATTTGCTGTCAACTTTATAGCATTCAAATCTCATACATATTTCCTCTGTTTATCATGTCATCCAAAGCAGGTACTCTATGAATGACTGCAACAAGTGATTTTAGGTTCACTAATAATCGGTGGTCAGTGAAGTTTGGTCAGTTTAATTTGCTGAGGTATGAAGTTCACATGTAGTATGGCATTACACTGCGCTGCTATTGATTCTATTTTCACTTTTAGAGACTGCAGACTAGCTTTTGCCAACTCTTGTGACTTACCAGAAAACTTCCCAAAGTTGCTACCTGAAGTACCAGGTTGCATCTTTATAAAAGTGGGAATTCAGAAAGGAGACGTATTTGTTTGTTCTCAAGGAACTAGCTGAAAATTTTTGGTCTAAACTATAAGTCGCAGAAAGCCTAGTTTCCAAATTATATTGCCAGTTATACTTATGACCTAAGCCAAATCCAATATCCCCTGGGTTATAGACCTAGGGCTGTACTAATTCCAGTTGGGAACGTACCCAGGATTTAACTTTACATCTTGCTTCCATACTCTATTAATCATCGTGATCATTCGGCAATCAGACGTTAGTTGATTGTCTTGTCAAATGTTAAGAGTTACTCCCAACAGCAAAAATGAGAAGCATGATTCCAAGAACATTATATTTACGCATTTACTTGAACAGGGTTATTACTGATTAATTGATTTCTCTATTCTCTACACAACATGTGAAGGCACTGTCAACTGTCAGAGCCTGAGACTTGGTGTAGGCTTCTTTTGTCAACCGCCACATTCAAAACAATTTCCTTCTTTTCATTTGACCATGCAGATTGTTGATTCTGCATTTAGAACCAGGTCAGGTGTGTCTAAGCCGGGATCAATGTACTGGAACACAGGTCTTACGGTTAATTTAGGGTATAATCATATGCATCTGTTATTATTCTTTTATTGACACAATAATATAAACAAGATGCAGGCACTTCTTATAGACAAATACTCCTAAAAGACAGCAAGATTTTTCACACGTTTTGTCAGTGTGATGCCAAGTATTGTTCAAGTTTTCTTATGTACCTTCTTTGCAGATTTGGCCCATTTTATAGTTGACCTGGCCAAAGCATCCATTGGATCGATACATTTTTTGAGAAGAGGATCCTCTCGAGGTAGAAGATTCTGCAGTTCATCGGAAGCAAGGATGACAACATTCACAGCGCTGATTAAAAGGATTTGGATTGCAACTCTCAAGAGGTTCCGAGCCCCTTCCATGTCCCTTTTGTTCAATGATTCAATTGCAGGAATCAGAATGTGTTCCATGGTTCCCTTGTCTGGCAAAACAACCTCAAAACCCTGCAAATTGAAGTGTAAGGAGAAAAGAAGTGCACTTCAGGATGAACAGAATGAAAATTCGTCCAAGTGGTATTTTCATACTGTGCAAGCTGAAATTTTGTGAGTGATGTAGGTAAAATATACAAATATGGAAAAAGACAGCGGAAAGATAAAACAGATTCAAAACAAAGATGTGATACTTGAGAAGCAGAACTATCGTCCATCAGATATTCCAGATCTTCAAATTATTTGAGTATCTTGATAGAAAGGCCAATAGGTAGCAGACAGAACTCCTTTTTCAAGCCCTTTGTCTACAAATTAGTTGTTTCATATGAGGTTCTCCAACCAGATCAAATCAAGCAAAAGGTTTTTGGTGACTGGTGAATGAGCCCTCATCATCTCTCAAATGAGGGTATAGCTCTGAACTTAAAATCTAAACAGTAACTCTGTTTCACTAGGCACTGCCCCTAAGAGATCAACTGCGGCACCAAAAACCTGTTCCTGCTCTATAACAGGTCTTCATCTTTTTTCCCAAAAACTCCTACTAAGTGAGCAACTGTGCCCAACCCCAAAACCCAGGGGGAGCAACAACGCATCAAATTTCAACCAGAAGACATGAGACAGAACACGTATATAATTGAAAATATCTCTGTCAAACACTGGACCACAGTAACCCGAGAGGGCAGGACTGAATAATTCTTTTCTCCTCAACAGAATTCATGTGCTGAATGTGGTGCGTATGAAAACTTATCTGCTCCTTCTGATGCATGTGTTTGAGACTCCAATTTGGGTCTCTTTCATCATAATGTATATACCAACATAATATTTAAAATTTTTTAGACAAGCAACTCACAGAAATATTTGTTTGTGAGATCAAACCAGCAGAATCAGATATTCTTGTGAAGGGGCATTAGTAAAACTCAAATAAGCTAAAATTTCTGTGATGGGACAGACACTATACAGATAAGGGCATGAGTTAGGAATTATGATACCTGCTTCTGGAGTTTTTCCTGGTAAAAACCAGCAGCTATAGTTTCATAGGTGGCAAGCACCCCAATCCGCACGGTACTCCCAGCATCCAGTGGTTTCAGTTTTGCTTCCTTAAGCTCTCTGGCAACACATTCACCGACATGGAAAAATGGCAGCGAGCAGCCCTCAGATATCTCATCATGCCATGCGTTTGAGATATGGCATGGCATAACTATGCAACGAGCTCCAGACTGCTCAAGAAATACTCTTTTATTCCTCAGATTCTCAATAATAGGTTCGTGATCCACTTCCTTTTGAGCAATTTCACCTGAAGATGAATGAATTGAACCTTGAGAGATAAGGCCCTCATCCAGGGCTGGATCACTGCAGACGACAAAAGGAACACATTCTTCTCCATTTCTTGAGCTCCAGCACACCAGTTTCTCCAGGAAAATAAGAGTAGACAAAACAGAAACCCCTCCAATAATACCGACAGTATTTGCTTGACTAAGCAGGGAATTCTGAGTCTGGCATTTAATTATGGCTGAGCATGAACCTGATATCTTTTTGGATTCAGGTAAATTTCCACTCTCATTGGTTTGTAGAAGTGATGAAGACATTTGTACTGCAATAGATGGGGTTGGTCTTGCTCTACACTGGCTTCTGCTTTTACTTAAATTACCCAGAACTGGTGGGCGGTGTACAGTAGTATTGAACGACATAGTCATGCCTCCATCAAACATCCCTGATTGCTAAAAGCTTTTAGAAGCTAAAACAGTTCAAATCAGCGAAAATCACTGCCTTTTATACAGTTTTCTATTAATAGCAATCTCCTTTATACAGACCTCCTTTAAAAAGCTCTCAGAATCTCCAAGGACGGTGTGCTGTATTTCAGCACCAAAATCCTCGTGGCTCCTGCTCTAAGCCCAAAATCTGACCTCAAAATACACTGAATTCTCATGCGTTTCAGATTGCAACCCTGATAAAAGACCCTTGAGAAGACTCTCTACACTGCAGATCCCGAGCAAAAAACTCCGATGGCCGAGCTTACTGTCGACTGTTGAATCACTGTATAGTGTGGTGCAACTACAAAACCAAACCGACACATGTTAAAGGAAATTTCTTTGCGTTTTTTTGACAGCAAAGGGGAGACTAAAATCAACAATAAGATTTTTATTAAGATGTCTGTAAAACGGCGGGAGGCACATGGGGACAATGACACTTAATTCTGCAGAGGCTTTTTGTATCTGCAACCATGACAATGAATGAGCAATCATATAAAGAGGGAAGGAATCTTCATTATTGTCACCCTCTTACCTTGTTCCATTGCCTCATTTTCTGCCGTTCAAAGCTTAGATAACATTAATAATTCAAGGCATAATTTTACAAATCCATATAAAGACAGACATCTATTACCCTTTGGCCTAAATTATCTTTTGTCATTTCCTGACAAATCTGACAATGTTTGCAGCAAATTGGAAGCATTCAGCTGTCAGAGGGAAAGTTGGCAAATGTGGTACTGACCAAAATTAGTACTTCGGAATGAATGCACCTGCTTGTGTGGAGGCTCCCCTACAGTTAATTTACTGTTAGATAAAACAACAATACTAAGCGGATTCATTTTTCAACTAAAGGGTTCTGTATTTTTTTTCCCTTGATAAATGGTGATGGGGTTACTGTATATCAATTCTTTCAATGAACAAACAGACAAGACAACTTGGTCAATCGATCAATGAACAATCAAACGCATGACAAAGTATTTTTGTCAATAATTTGCTCAAGTGGTTTGATATAATGTTTCTTTCTTAGACAACCTGAGAGACACGATTCAGTAGAACCATGCCACGCAGGCTCAAATTCCAGCATATGATCATCTCTGAAAGTTCAGATGTCATCTCAAACTTTCTTCACTAAACCATAGATCTGCTTCTATCTTTCAGCATCTTTATCAGAAAAACTTGTGTATATAGATGATGGTTGTTTACATTTTCCAGCCCACGGGTAATAGGAATTTCTTTTTTTCTTTGAACGAATTCATAAAACTCTAAATTTTTATCAAAGTTATTTAACCATTTTATTAAAATCCAAAATGAAAATAAATTTAAACCTGACATATTAAATCAAATCACATGCCTTTTAATTTTTAAATTAAAATTATTATTTAAATGATATGTTACATAATTAGTTTTAATTTTTACTTAAACTTCACGTTTTCAAAAATCTAAATGAAAATGAGTTACTTTTAAATGGTATGTTAACCATTTTAACTAAGAATATTAAGAGAATAAACATGTGCCTTTTTAGACAAAGGTTACCTATTCCTGAGAGTCCATTGTGCTCACCTGAACCGAGCCCCTCTTATAATCATTTCCTCTGTTCTTTTCGGCCAGTAATCATTTCCTCTGTTGATTGACTTGGTTCCCTTCAATGCTCCTAATTGATTTATTTTCTTCATAAAATGATGGTTTATTAATGATTATATTTTTATTTGGCCTGTAACGTCATATTCTTATGAGCCATGATGGCTCTGCCGAATTTCGGTAATGTTTATGACATCATTTTGTGACAGACTAAATACTAACCAAACGTTTGGGAGAGGGGAATGGTTCCTTTTCCTTCACAATACTTTTTCTGAAGTTCGGTTACATTTTAGGTTGGGAAAAGCCATTCCCGAAAAACGCAGTAATGATTCCCCAGTCCCAGTATTTGTTATTCCATTCCTGAAATACTATTATTTTCTCATGAGTTCTTTTTAAAAATATTTCTTCTAAATAAGATATTTTTGAAAATAATTTTTTATAATTATAATTTTTTTAATTGAAAAATTAATTTTAAATAAAATTATCCTTAAATAAAACTGATTTATATATTTAGATCCGCGTCTCAAATCGATTTATATTCTTTAAGCTTTTTTTATCAAACTATTCATTTATAGAATTTTACTTACTATAAAGAAAAACTTATAATCATTTTGAACATTTTGAAGTAATTTTTGATAAACGAGAAATTTTTTTGAGCTTTTTAAACATTTTTAAGTATTTTGAAGTACTTTTTATAAATAAAAAAAAATTGAGCATTTTTCATCAAATAGGCTTATTCGTTAATTATGTTATTAAATAGAATATAATGTATTGTTTGAAGTTGTTGATTTTGTTAAATAAAATTTTTATAATTTTTAGACATTATGTGATTAATTTTAAATATTGCATGACTGGTTGATATGACATTTGTGACTAGTTAATAAGTATTTAGTATCCGGTTAGTAAGGCGCAACTAATTAACAAGACATTGCGTGATTTAGGCATTGTCTGAAAATCAGTTACGCAATACTTAAAAACCAATCACTGCCTAAAATCAAAGATGTAATGATTAAGTCACACAATATTTAAAAACCAGTAACACAATGTTCAAAACCAATAATGTAATATCTAATAATTAATTGATTTGCTTACTTCAAACCAGCTTTAAGTTGTCAAAGTTAAATAATGTTTTAATTTACAGATATGTCTAATCAATTTTAACTTGTCAACTTTAATGTTTATGAATATACCACTAAACCTAATAACCTAAAATACATATATATATTTTTTTACTAAGTCATGAAATTATGCATTTTATAAAAAAAAAGTTATAAAATTCCATAACCCTCCATAAGAGAATATATCTCTAACAGGAGCGCCTTGCTCACTCTCCTTATGCAAAATATACTTTTTTTGACAAAATATTCTCTAAATAATTCAATTCAAAATCTCATAAAAAGAAATGTAATATTCAACAAACATACTTAATAATTATCCTAATTCTAAGCACAATAAAATCGTAAATCATCATCAAATCTAGCAAACATGTTCTAGTTGTTTCTTCTCTCAAAACCTATTATCTTAATTAATCTGATTAAACTCATCAACACAGATATCTCTATCGCAGTACACATTTTGAAGCAAATCATTATCAAAAAGCATCAAATTACCATATTCATTATACTAATTGTAATCACCATAAAATAGTAAAATCGTTATTTATTACCATTAAAAATCTTAAAATCTACTATAAAAAAAAAAAAAATAAGAAAGAGATGTCATCTCTATTGTTTAGGATAGTGAAAATGAATTAGGTGGTGAGATAGATAATATTTAATAAAAAAAATTAAAATTTAATTTTAAAATTTTTATTTGAACAATAAAATAACAAAAACTAAAATTATTTTAAATTATCTGAAATTATTTAAAAAGTATTCTTATAAAATAATGCTAAAAATTGAATCTCTCACAATTTCCTCTTTTCTCATATGACTAAAATGCCTGGTGACCCTAGATAATTACAACCCTAGCCACTCTTTCCCGCCTCTTTTCTCTCTTCTTTTCACTCCCCTTTTGTTTTCTTTTCATTCCCTGCCGCCGTACTCCTCCATATCCTCGTGCTTCGTCCTCCGTCTGCAATCCATTCTCCTCTCCGCCGGTGTAAACTCCTTCTTGGATTCTCACTTTGTAGTCTTTGTACTGGGATTATTCGTTTGGTATTTGAGAAAATACCATTCTGTTTTGCTTATCTAGGGTTTTGGGTAGCAAAATTCTTTGTTTTTGCAGTTGGGCGACTTGGATCAGGTACTTTGTTTCCTCCTCCATGTCTAGTTTGCTTTTTTATTTTTTCTGTTATAGAATATTGCTATCCTGCATATAAACATCTGCTCATCAAGCTTGGTTTTCCTAATTCTATTTAGTGAAACTGAATTCAATCTCCTCTAATGGTCTTCTGCAATATGAAATGAGATCCATAGCTTGGAATAGCCAGAATAAGCAAACTAGGAATTATTAGATCTTGCATTGTTAATATGACCGTATTCTTTAGCAGTGTACTGCTGAATGCTGAAGTAAAGATGAATTAGCAACGATCCATTTCAATTTTAAGCTAACTTCACAACATGCCCATTAGCTTTCCAACAATAATTAAGGCCAAAATAAAATTACATAAGCAGATTTCAGAGATTGGTAGAAGTTGATTTGTTTATTCCACTTTAAAACAGATGCAGATTTCAGCTAATTTTAAATGTATTTTCCAGAACTACATAAGATCCAGTCCGGTTGTATTGTATGTTAATACACTGTTGTTGTTTTGTCGAATAAGCTATATGATTTTACAGATGGAATTTATTCCTCTCTTTAATCGTGTTGTCATCTTTACACTCATACCCAATGACGAATTCATTCATATGAATACTGATTTGAAGGTGTGAAGAAAATTCATACCAATTTTTCTACGATCTTTGATCAATTATACTTTGGGTGATTGACTATGTAGGCTTTAATTCATAATTGGGAACAAGGTAGATTTTAGATGAGCTTAGTTTGATTGTTTGTCTTATTAGAGTTAGTCTTCTTGATTCACTTATGTTTCTGAAAATGTCAATAATGAAATAAGAGGAATTCTTGTTTAATTTTCTTTTTTGGATCATTGAGTAATGACTAGCGAGTGATTAATTTTTTTTAAGAAGTGGGTTTCAAGTTTGTTTACCTGATCTTACTTGAACTTAATTTTTTTTCCTCTATAAATAACATAAACAAGCTTTGATTTGGTTTTTAAGCTGAGTTTGAATTGTTTCATGAAGGATTGGTTTCTTTGCAGTGCCTAACTTCCTCAAAGGACGGCGTTGTTCTCCACCTCAAGCCTTAACAATATAAAGACAGTTGCTTTGACAAACCGCATTGTTTTGCAATGGAGGGGGTTGCATATGCTTACACTACAAGCTTCACAAAACAATCATTTTTGTTGTCTGCACTGTCATCATCATCTATTATAACCATCCACCAAAAGCATCACAAAACTATTTTAAAATCCATATCTCGTAGAAATCTTGTTATCTGTGCTTCATCTGGTTCTAGTTCTGGTACTTTCTCTCATTAAAATAAGAGAAATTATGTAGAAAATCCTAAAAAATTTTGGACACTATATGAAGATATTAATCAAATGAAAAGAACCTTGGGAAAACAAAGGAGTGAAGAAAACGAAAAGATACGCAAGCATTTCAAGAACAATGTTGTCTTAATGATTTGTTGACAGCATATTGAACAAAGTTGGATGAAGTGTCCAAATAATATTAGTTTTGAATTTAAAAGTTCTAACTGTAACATTTTAAGACCAAGTGTTTTGTATTTGAGTGTCCAAAATCATGAAAGTTCTCTATGTGCTTATCAAAAGATAAGAAGTATAATAAGCAATTATTTGAAGCTTTTTAAAATGTTTTTGGTGTTTTTTTTTCCGGGGTTCAGCTGTGAAGTTGCTCGATTATGGAGCTGGAAATGTTCGGAGCTTAAGGAATGCTATTCACTATCTTGGCTTCGATATAGAGGATGTGAGACACTTTACTTTTTTTTTTCTTTAATTGATTGATATTTTGGTTTAGTTTTGTAATTTATCTAAACATTTGTGAGTATCTAGATTGATTAAATCTTTACATTCCAATTTTGTAAGAGTAGCCTTTTTTCTTCAAAATAAATTCAGATAAAAATTTTATTAGATAGATACAGAGTTATATGAAACGAATATTTTGCTTTGATGATATGTCTTCGTATGATTGCATGATAATGCTATATTATTTCCCACAGAATAAATTTGATAATGCTTTTTTGTTGGTAAAGTTGTTTTTCCTTTGCTCTTTATGGTGGCATGATTTTAATAATACGAAGATAATTGTGTCATTGTAAGTGTAATTGCTTTTAAAGAATGGATATGTAGTAAGTGATAAATCTACTATTTCTTTTGAATTAAAATGTAGGTGCGAACTCCAAAAGACATTTTGGATGCTGAACGCCTTATCTTTCCTGGTGTTGGTGCATTTGGTTCAGCCATGGATGTATTGGTCAAGACCGGGTATGAGTTTTTGCATGACTAATTTTTTTTGAAAATAATATTTAGAGCAGCTTTCATTTTGTGATATGAACGTGGTAGGATGTTAGCACATCAGATAATCCCTTAGTTACAAGCAATTCACACATGGGAAGTATAGACTAAGTCAACATATCTGATTGATTGTTGGCAGTTTATTGTTAACAGTTTCGTTGTTGTTCCTATTTTATTGTTAGTGGTAGTTTTCCATTTCAAATTGGAGGTTGTGTCTCCACCTTCCCACTTTATTTCCTTGCTTTAAGGGTGGTTATTCCACCAAGCTGTATTTAAGAGATAGTGAAGTTAATAAAAAAGATTGTTCAGAATCTATTCAAGTTTTGAGTACTTAAAACTCAAGAGATCTGCAGGCTCTCTCTAACAAGCCAGCATTACAAACATAGGTCAAAAAAGAAGCCTTCCACCCAAATACCCAGCTTACCTCAAACTAAACCCCACTTTTCCACACACCGCTCCATAACTCGATCCGTTTCAAGGGACCGTAACATAGGAACTTTCAGAAGTATGTGTGATGTTCACCAACATGCATACATGGTGTCCATGTTGCAATGGGAAGAATTATCATTAGAGAATTTCCTGCATTACTTTTCTTCTTGCTCATGTTCATGTGATGTCATAAACCTTATGTGTGACTTCTAAGAAAGCCTATGTGTGAAATTTAGGGATTTCATTTCTTCTTCTTTTCCACTTTATTTATTTATTTCCTGTTTTTAGCGTTCAGATGAGAAAATTTATATAAACCAGATTGACCTAGCTGACTTACATCATAGGTATAGGTAAGGCTTGCTGGCAATGGTTGGCCAATAGTCTCAATTGTCATAATATTACTATTTGCATTTGTTCTTTTACTCCAGATGACCTTTTAAAATGGCTAATGTATCTTTTGTTTAGCTCTAAATTATAACTTTGTAGTTAAATTGTCAGTTTGGAGGTTTTTTATTTGTCATTGGTTGCAGGATGGCTGAAGCACTTTGTACCTATATCAAGAATGATCGCCCATTTCTAGGCATTTGTCTTGGCCTTCAACTACTTTTTGAGTCTAGTGAAGAGAATGGACCAGGTCAATTTTCAGACAACTCAATTTTTTGAACATCTTGAAAGACACATTCATATATATAAAATCTATTAAACATCAGACTTGATAAAGTTTCTACACTTGTAGCAAGTATTTTCCTTGTCTATTTTCCCGAGTATATGTTATGTTCTATTATGTGGTGGAATGAGCATCTTCCTTTGGTGTTTTAAATCTCATCTTATTTTATTTTATAGATAAATATTTATAGATAGCTTAAAGAAGAGGTGTAGAATAGGAAGAAGAATGATTTGGCAGGAAAAAAAGGAGAAACTGAATAGCCTTCATTTTGTAAATAGAGAAAATTTTGAATGTTTTCTTTGTAGCATGTTTTCATTTCTTTTCTAGTTATTAGCTTTTTAACTTGACTCCATGGTGTACATTTCTTTCAGTGAATGGTCTTGGCTTGATACCTGGTGTGGTTGGGCGGTTTAACTCTTCAAATGGTTTTAGAGTACCCCATATTGGCTGGAATGCTTTGCAAATTACAAAAGACTCTGAAATTTTGGATGACATTGGAGATCACCATGTCTACTTTGTTCACTCTTACCGTGCCATGCCAGTATGCTCTTCCTTCTCAACCTCTTAATTTGTTTCTCACCCTTGCTTCGTTGATGTGTCTGTTGCAAAACCTTTCAATAAGCATACTTTGTACTGTTTGGTAACCTATATTATTGTATTTGTGGTAGTCAGATGATAACAAGGAATGGATTTCATCTACATGCAATTATGGTGATGATTTTATAGCATCTATCAGAAGGGGAAATGTGCATGCAGTTCAGTTCCATCCAGAGAAGAGTGGAGGCAAGATATTTTGTGCTCTTAGTAGTTATCTTTTTTTGTTTTTGCAAGTTTCAAATTTCAAAATGTAGAAGTTACTTCCTGTAGGTATGGAAAGGATTTGTCACATGCATGTCTCTATTGACAAAGTTTACCTCTATGATTTTCTTTCTAGTTTTCTTTGCCTTTGTGAGAAAAAATTGATAATTATAACCATTTTTTTTGTAATAGTAACATGGGTGCATGAAGAGCTTCAGAAGGGGAATGTTTAAGTTGTTTCTCCACACTTTAGTAGTTGGTTCCTTCATATGGTTTTCCAGTATAATTACTTGGTGTTATCTGATTATTGGACATGTTTCTTTGCAAAACTGTAAAATATCATGCTTTTTTTTTCTCAGAACAAATGTCAGGCATAATGTTAACTTGTTTATTGACACTGATAAGTAAATTAAAATTGTTTCAGATGTTGGTCTTTCTGTATTGAGAAGGTTTCTAGATCCAAAGACACAGGGGACAAAGGTAGTCTTGTATCCTTGGATTTAATTCATCTAGTTCTTTTATCAACTTTTCGTTCGTCTAAGGGTCTGAATGATTCACTTGACTACAGAATCCTACTCAGGGGAAGGCTTCAAAACTTGCAAAGAGGGTAATACTTTGTGAAACTTGAATTATTTTTCACGTAAATCTGGGTTTTCATTTGAGCTTTCGAGTTTTCACGTACTTTGGGAGTTTTCTACTTGTCTCAATTGCATAGCTCTAAATGAGTACTTTAACATGTTCTTCTTGATGTTGTGGATCATATGGCTCTATGGTGACCGATATTACTTCTATTCAGGTGATTGCTTGTCTTGATGTTAGGACGAATGATAAGGGGGATCTCGTTGTAACCAAAGGGGACCAGTATGATGTACGAGAGCACACAAAAGAAAATGAGGTAAGGCCGAGAAGGTCATTCACTGTTCTAATGCCATGATCTGTTTGATTTCAGTTTTAGATTGGTGGATGCCTAAAATTTTTTTTTTGCATATCGATGCATCATTATTACCATACATGACAAATGTGGGATGTGCCCCTTGATATGAAAGGACATACGAGTTGAATAAAGTTGTAATGATGGCTTCTTTTCTTCTTGATCTCCTATCTTATGTTTAATCGAGAGAACTTAGCTGGATTTAGATGTGGTTTTAATTTCATCTGAAACTTTTGTAGGTGAGAAACCTTGGCAAACCCGTAGAGCTTGCTGGACAGTATTACAAAGATGGGGCTGATGAGGTATGCTTATAGTTTTGAGGTGTTTTATGTTTATATTCCAATATCGGCAATCATTTAGCCTCTTCAAAGCTTCTTTTATACTTTGAATTATTGATTTCTTTTATACTTTAAATTTCAGGTCAGTTTTTTGAACATTACTGGCTTCCGTGACTTCCCATTAGGCGATTTACCAATGTTGCAGGTCTTTGACATTTTGCGAATATCTTTTGATGTAGCATTTTAAATTTATTTTTTAGTGTTTGTATATGGGCATTTTGATATGTGTATTTATATTACTTTCTGTGATTTGCAGGTATTAAGACGCACTTCAGAGAATGTTTTTGTCCCACTAACTGTTGGAGGTGGTATACGAGATTTTACAGATGCAAATGGCAGGTATGCGTCTGTGTTATACTGTGATCTACTTTTCATATATTTTAAGATTAAGATTTTAATTTATGTTCAAGTGATTTATTAGACATTCCCTGATACTGCAGGTGTAAGTGATCTTTGTGTAATTAATCAGTACAATTTTGTATAGAAATTTATTATATACATAACTTTTCAGGCACTATACTAGTTTGGAAGTTGCTTCAGAGTACTTTAGGTCTGGGGCTGATAAAATTTCCATTGGGAGTGATGCAGTTCATGCAGCAGAAGAATATATGAAAACCAAAGTTTGCAAGTTCACCTTATTAAAACTTGTTACTTGTGGAGTTCAGATGGTAATACATTGCTATCTTTCCTACTAATAGTTCTGTATATGCTTCTTTTAGGTAAAGACAGGAAAGAGCAGCTTAGAACAAATTTCTAAAGTCTATGGAAGTCAGGTGATTCCTACTCTAGTTTTTGATGTGTTGATGTCTGTACTAATATGTATCCGTTTATATTTGTTAATCTTCTCAACTATATGCGTACTTTGGGTTCTAGCTGATCGTGAGGTTTTTGCTGCTTCTTGCTTGACATTTAATAAATGTTAAAGAACAAAAAGAATCTATAAATAGTATATGGTTGGATATGGGAGTTTAAAATGCATATACATTTGGGTGGGCCTGTATAATAAATTTTTTATTGTGTTGGTTGATATTTTGATTTAGTAACACAACTTGGAAAAAATGGATGAAAGCAGGAGGCTTTTTATCGTTGCAAGCATAGGCAATTGGTGAGGAAAGTGTTCATTTATGTGCTGGCAATATTCAATACTTAATCTTTTTTTTCTTTTTTCATTGGATCAGTATGTGTGTTTTACCTGTACAACTGGTGTCAGTTTGGTTGCTAATTTTTGCTATTACTTGGTGTAAGCCAATTTGGATTTAATTTGGTGGGTACTTGCTTCATTATATTGCAGTTTCAAGAATGAATTTTTAATGAGTTGATTGAATATTTATTTGACAGGCGGTAGTTGTAAGCATTGATCCTCGTAGAGTGTACCTTAAAAGTCCTAATGATGTGCAGTTCAAGACCATAAGGGTCACAAAACCAGGTAATAAAGATCTTTACTGTGTTTGGATTTACCATTCATGTGAAATCTACATTGTGTTCATTAAAAATTCTGCTCTCTGTGGATGGAAGCTAGAAAAAATTTCCAAAGACATTTCAAGAAATTTTACACTTTTAGAATTCACAAGGATTTCTAATTAGAACATCCCGTTTGGTGTCAGGTCCAGGTGGAGAAGAATATGCTTGGTATCAGTGTACGGTAGGCTTCTTTGCTCTCTGCCTCCTGCATGCTCATTCATAAAGCATTTATCTGGATAAACTTTTTAAAGCTAGCAGTATGCCTTAAACCTATCTTAAAATTGTATCTTGTACTAAGCAAGCAAACACATCATTCCAGAAACACATCAAAACCTCCACCTACAAATATTAATCACCACTCTGAAAGGACACTTAAAACCTAGGACCCAAACTGATGGAGAATCATGTAGGGGTTTTATTTTATTAGGGTAATTTTTAATCACGGTTATATTTAGCTTTTTTATTTTTATTAGGGTTTTGGGTTTTGTTATAAATATGTTATTTTAGTTTCGATTAGGTTTTGGATGATGAATATTTTAGATTTTGAGTTATTGAATATTCGAGATTTTCTCCCTCTATTGTTCTCTTTGGATTTCTCCCCTGATTTCCTCTGTTCCTCCGTAATTGCTTCGTCTAGGTCTGATTTTCTCTCTAAATCTCTCTTTCCACCACTTGTTCTACATCAAATAGGCATTAGGGTCAGCACTTGACCCTGAGTATGTAGAGTTAAAAGAACCAGGAGAAAGGAAGAATATGAAACAATGAAGGCACATGTATTAAGATTGTGATAATCAGATAAAAACATGAAAAATAGATAAAATTGAAATGTGCAAAACATAACAAAACAAAAACCAAGATAGTAAAAGAAAATTAGCTTGAAGGTGCTAATTAATGCAATGCTATAAGGAACAATAGCTTCTAAGCAACAGTCAAATCTATCATAAACTAACAATAGAAGGAAAACAATTGAGAAGAAAGATGTAGGCAATGATAAACTAACACTGTCTCTGATGAGTGGTGTTTTGCCTGGCTCCTAATCTTTGTAATCACAGCTAGCACAATTCATGTACAATCCACTGGACCTTCAGCTGTTGGAATGGGAGACAAAATCTTAAAGAAGCTGGACAAAATACAAGAAGAATGACTTTGAAATCTGAAATCAATGCATTGTTTGATCAAAATCAAAAGTAAAAGTCATTAAAATGGCACAAGTCTGTAGTTCAGGTGCAAGTCCAAGCTCAGCAACATGGAATTCAAATTACAGCTGAAATCTTACCTAGCTCAATAGACAAACCTTCCATGATCATTTGGCACTGCACTTGAAATGTTGCCTCTAACTGTTGGTTCATTGGGAAGCCTTCACTTTTATTTTCAAACATTTCACGGCCAGACCTAGGATCAGGAAAGAGTATCCAAGATGATGAGAACCTAATGTGACTATAATGGAAAGTAAATTTAACGTTATTGAATTGACATTTCCAAATCACATGAAAATCAACATTATATGAAAATGAAACTCAAACTGAAATATTAGCAAATTTTTTCTCAAGCTCAAAGCAACTAACCTTTTGTAATTGTGTTAGCATTGCACTGCAAACACCACTAATGGCCATTCTGGCTTTTCCAATCACCTGATCTCTTTGATTGCTACTGGCATTGTGTAGATGAACCATCAGAATTGGAGCCTTCTACTACTAGAGTAAGAGTAATTCATATTTCCACCCAAAGATTCAAAGTACAACCAACCATGATATCCTGTTTCAACTAATTCTAACTGTTTGACCTTTTCAAAACCCCCATAGCAACCTCAATTGGATCTTGAAAGCTTAAAGAATGCTCTTAAGTACAACCAACCCTGATATCCAATCAGAACACATGTTAGTGGACGCATGTTGTCTGTGTTTGTATCTGTGTTTGCGTTCTTTATGAAAATCATAGTAAACATATAATATAAATATGCAGAAAATTTCAACCAATACGATACAAAGCAAATAACTGAAAATTTGAAAATGTATCCTTTAATAACCAACAATCTTCAACCACCTTTGCCTTCCCTAATAACTTCTACCAAATTAACCCCAAATCAACCTGAAGACCAAATAAAATTATATAAGCCCACCAAAAATAAGCTAATTGTCTTAGGATCTGGAAGAAATCTGGGTTTTGGTCAAAGAGATAGAGAGTTTAGAAAAGCAAAAATACAAACATAATAACATGGATCCATTAACAATCAATCAAGGTTAAATTTTAAAAAAAAAACGATAATCAAGATTGTAGGTATTTTAGCAAGATCTGACGTAAAAAAGGAGATTTCAGAAGTATTTAGAAACAGGTTTGGGTTGGAAAGAGAGAAGAGAATAAAGGGAGAACGAAGAAGGAAGCAGAAAAAAGAGAATAGAGGGAGAAGGAAGCAGAGATCAAAGAATGGGTGAGAGAAAAGACAGCGAGACAGGACGAGAAGAGGCTTGCTGTTACTTTCCATGGCATCGACAGCGATGTGCCATGGAAAATGAAAAGAAGATTTGACTCTTGTTAGGAAGAGCGAGAGGAAGAGAAAGCTAAAGCATATTTACCCAGTCATACCTAATTCCAAACTTGTGTTTACAAACACTAGCATGGGAAGGCCGCTCTCACATGAAAATCACATGGTTTTGCATTTTAACTGTGGCAATTTGGATCATGTTGCATTCTGAGGGCTTGTTTAACAGCTTAATGTATTTATAAATAATATAAATAAATGATTAAATGATCATTGCTTTGCTGCTTATATTTCAGAAGTCTTTATCTTATGCACATCTTGAATGGCTTTCTGTTCCTAAGGTTAATGGTGGGCGTGAAGGTCGACCAATTGGGGCTTATGAGCTTGCAAAAGTAGTTGAAGAACTGGGAGCTGGAGAAATACTATTGAACTGCATTGATTGTGATGGTATAAACAACTTTCTTGTGACATAAACAATTCCCCCTTATAAGTAATTGTTTCCAGTGTGACATTACCATTTCAGATAATTGCTTTGAAAATGACATGAAGAGCCTTTTTTATATTTACAACCAATGGTTAACTGCAGCTGAGAATATTTATCAAGATAGTTTAATGAAAAAGTTAGTAGCTAGTTTTATAAATGGTCATCAAAGTTTTATGTGGTTTCTGTCAAATTTTACTTAACATGCCAATGGGCATCAAAATAACAGAACATGTAATATGTTCAAATGCTTTTATTTTAAGGTATCTGGGACCTGAAGACTTTATCTGAGTTTCTTAATAAGCTAGCTAAATTTAGGGCTTTCTTTGTGTAATTCAGGGCGTAGGAGTGTCTTTTTAGCAGGAATATATTATAAAAAATATGATGCATAGGCGGGTACCTTCTTTTTACCATCCATAGTCTCATTGCCAGTGCCATTAGTTGCCTCTCCAATTGGAGTACAAGGATTATCCCTTCTGCAGGATAAGTCTCTCCTGTTACAGTGCAATTGTTGGGGTTTTGTCCTTCCCTGCGGTCTAAGTTGAAGTTGAATAAGTTTTGGAGTTGGATTCCCTTGGTAAGAGTGTGGAAGCCATTGAGCAAGGGTGTTCTCAATCTAGATAGCAAGTCAAATCTAGTGTTGGCATTTTGCTGTTTAACCTACAGGAATATTGTATTTATTCCTGAATCCTGGTCTTTTCTTTTGATTATTTTCATGATCATGATGCCCACCTGCTGACTTTGCAGGTCAAGGAAAAGGATTTGATATAGATTTAATAAAGCTGATATCAGATGCTGTCAGCATCCCTGTAATTGCAAGTAGTGGTGCTGGTGCTGCTGAGCACTTCTCGGAGGTATTCATGGAAACGAATGCATCAGCAGCTCTTGCTGCTGGCATTTTCCATCGGAAGGAGGTAATTATTTAATACAAGTGCTTATAATTTTGAGAATTTTAGTTTTCCCAGCTTGATAGAATAAGAAAAAACAATATATTTCCTCTTCAACTGCACCAGGCAAAGGCTTCATTAATTTAAACTCTGATTACAATTTCTTGATTCTTTGGGTTTTAGGTGCCCATTCAGTCCGTAAAAGAACACTTGTTGAAGGAAGGCATTGAAGTAAGGGTATAACCATATCTGTTCTTGTGTCGATGAGGCTCCTGATTTTGTTCCTAAAATCAAGAGTGGGCAGAAATGCGAAAACCTGATAGCTGTTTTCGTATGTTTTCTTTCATTTTTGCAGTTTCGGGATTGATTTCGAAATGATCTGTTCGTATGTAATCACTATTTTGGAAATTTTGAATGTTTTGTTATGTACTTTATTTGTTCTGTTTGGACACCTCATGCTCCTTTCCCAACTTCGTAAATGGCGTACTTGTGATGCGAGAAAGCTTCTTGCTGATAGTTTTTGCTTTGTCGTAAGAGTAGCATTTTTCTTTGAAGTAAGATTCAGATATAAAAATGTTATTAGCTAAATATAGAGTTTCTTCTAGGAAATGAATATTTTGCTTTGATAATATGTCTTCTTATGATTGCATAATAATACTATATTATTTCCCACAGAATAAATTTGATAATGCGATTCTGTCAATAAAGAATTTTTTTTTCCTTGTCTCTTTTTGAAGTATGTGGTGGCATGGTTTTAAGAATATGATGATAATTTGTATCATTGCAAGTTTAATTGCTTTTAAAAAATGCATGCGTAGTAAGTAATAAATCTATTATTTCTTTCAAATTAAAATGTGGAAGACATATATATATATATATATGTGCACATATATATATTCTTTATTACTCATCAAAGACTTGATAAAATTTCTACACTTATACGATTGAATTATGATAACATTCATCCGCCTAATGCTGTAAAGATGATACTATAAGGTGCCTGCAGCCGCAGCCTTCGACAGAAAAGACGAACGGTTTATGTTAGTGTTTCTTCCTAAATCCTCTGCTAAAAAAGAAAAAGCAAACTCTGGGGCTTGGGCTTTGGCTTTGGACTTGTAAACGCACTTTAAAAGCCCAAAAGTGAGCGAAACGTGGCGTACCCAGATAACGAGTGAACACCTTAAAACCAACTCCGGCAAGCACCTTATCATTTCTCCTTCCTCCTGGAAACTGGAATTCTGTCAAAGCACTCTTATACAGTCTTAAACCCTCGGCAAAAAGAATCAGCTTTTTGTTCTTTGCTTGCCCCATTGAGAGAAGAAAATGGCTACTACCTTCTTTAGGAGACTCGCCAAAGCTACCCCACCATCCTTCACCAATGCATTTGGAGGTCAACCCAAGTCCGGTTTTGCTGGATTTCGCTTCTCGGCAATCGCAGCCGTTGCTAGTGGGATCTCCTCTTACTACTACTTCTCCGAGTCGAATTTGGTTAGTTTTCTATAAATTCCAATCTGGGTTTGTTTCTTTTGATTGTTGTGGCAATGTGGGATGCTTTGGAATTGGAGGGATTATGTGATTGGTGCAATGGGTTTATTTTATGTGTGCATTTTAAATGTGTTTTTTCAATAGCGATGTACATGTATGGTTTTTTCTCTGGAATTTTTTTTATGGGGAGGTCTCAATATCCGAATGAATGTTGGGTGTTGATACTTATTAAGAGTTCTGTATTTAAATTAGGAATGGTTGTACCTGGGCTGTTCATTATGTGACTTCTAATCTGTTTATCTAGATGATTTGATTTACTTGATGAAAATTATATTTTGAGGTTCATATCAGATTTTGCTGCTCGCTGCTGCCTATATATAATTTGGCCTACACATATGGGCTTTTTTATAATTGTTGTGTTATCACTTATCAGTGTGCATCCTGATTTGAGTAAGTATTTTGTTATTCTTTCTGGATACAGGTTCATCTAGATCAAATCAATGAAGAGACAGGTCCAAAAGTTGGTGAGCAGAAATTTACTAGACCTCCTTATTGTTAGATGACTGAATTGTGTTATTTAGTTGAACCGTGAAATCCATGATCCCATTCCCCTCCCTAGAGAGAATATTAGTCAACAATAAAGCCAAAAGTGGTTGCATAAACTATAAAGCATCTGCTTTAGTTTCTTTTTCATCTATCTTATAAGGTACTAGCTCAGGGGATGCTTTTATACATTTTCAGCTCTGAAGTCGGATAAGTGGATTGAATTTAAGTTGCAAGATACTGCAAGGGTTAGTCACAATACTCAGTTATTCAGGTATATATTTTTTAATCAATCATTGTCATAGGTGTGTTGGTTTAATCTATACTAGTAACATGGTCATCTGCATAAACTTTTTCGATTAATAGGATAAACTCTAGAGATAAAATTTACATTTTACACCTTTTTGCACTTAAATATCTTATTGATCTCTCTCACTGATTTGTGCTTCATTGAGAAGACTAATGTTTATCAGATTCTGCACTATCAAATAGGCAAAAACATGAGAAAAAAAGCGATCAATACTTACTGATTAAGAGCAAAAAAAAGTAGTCACAACTAACTTCAAAACAAGGACATAACTTGTTCATCCAAATTTTAAATTCAACGTCTTAACCAAAGGTTTTTGCACTGTTAATCCTCCTCAAGAAGTTGTTGCCACAACTAACTCCAAAACAAGGACATAACTTGTTCATCCAAATTTTAAATTCAACATCTCAACCAAAGTTTTGCACTGTTAATTCCTCCTCAAGGTGTCTTAGAACAATTACCTTCCTTATTTGCTTTCTTTTCAAAATGGCAGGTTTTCATTTGATCCCACTGCTAAGTTGGGTTTAGATGTCGCTTCATGCATCCTTACGAGGTATGTTCTCTTGTTCTAATGAGAGGTGCTTATTAAAAATTTATGGTTACTGTGGAGGATTTTGAAATTTGCATTTACGAGCACATTTTAGATGAGATTTGGAAGTACTCTACCTCTACTCACTATTTTGATGCATTCTTGTTACTGCAGGGCTCCATTAGGACAAGATGCTGAAGGAAAAACACAATACGTCATAAGACCGTAAGCCTATATATTGAACTCGTAAATAGTTTGATTTAGACTTCCCTTGTCATGGCTGTTATTCTAAATTGGTAATTCATTAGTCATAGTTTTTTGGTTATTCAACTTATATTCCCATGGTTTAAACTGCATTTGTCACATGTTTCCATTTCCTTTTTTTGTTATTGTGGTAAATATCATCTGCTTGTGAGGGAATAAATTCTAAAGCTTCACTTTGTCCATACCTCTAAGATGAGGTTCTTGATTACTCCTTGGCTCATGAAGATTGAAAGAGATGAAAGTTTCCAATCAGTAACATTGTATGATAGTCTATAAATAGAAGGTTAAAAATAGGAGAGAGGAAAATTCCTCAAATACAAGGATTATATGCTTCTGTTTTCCTTAATTGAAATTACCTTTGACATCGCTTAGTTTAAATCATTCACACAATGCATATTATAACTTCTCTGGAGTTTTAGTAAAATAATCCTTTAGAATTACCAAAGGAATAGCTGAAATTTTAAAATCAGATTAGTAGAAACTCTTAGGTGGAGTATGTGTCTGTTTTTTTTATACAAAATCATATTTCAACCTACTTATTCTGCAATAAACAGATATTAGTTGCTAATATATTCCTACTGGAATAATTTCAAAAATCAGGTATACTCCTATATCAGACCCAGATGCTAAGGGATACTTTGACTTGTTAATAAAGGTAGGAAGTGATAAATGCCTTCACCTTTTTGTTTTCTTTTTTTCTCACATTTTGAAGATGTTCTTGTCTCATATATGCAATGCCACCCATGTGAATTGCTTTCTCCACAACTTAAAGATAAAAGTTGCAGGTGTATCCAGAAGGAAAAATGAGTCAGCATTTTGCTAGCTTAAAACCAGGCGATGTAGTTGAAGTGAAAGGGTAGGCATTCACTGTCATAGTTTTCATAGAGATCACACTATTTGTCATCTTTACACTGAATACATTTATCTCTTGCAGGCCCATTGAAAAGCTCAGATACTCTCCCAATATGAAGAAACACATTGGCATGGTTAGAGCTGGTTTCCTAGTTTCTTGTTTATTTTTCTCACAAAAAAGGAAAACCCCTAGGGAATTTGTATATTTAACTGCTAAAGGATTCAATTTTTCGTGCTCATTTTATATACTGAGGTTTCGTACTTACTTTTACTAGTTTAACCTGATTAAATGGCTGGGGTCAAATATGTTTTTAACAAGATGCCTAAGATATAGCTAATGGTATACTTTGTGTTCCCTAGAATTAATGCCAAAAATTCAGCCGATGTCATATATTTTGTTCTCTACAATTATCACTTCAGTGCACATGCTTTCTGATTGTTTAATCATACCATCTACCAAGTAATCAGAATAGTATTGTTATAGCGGTATCATGTTTTCCAAGGTTATTGAAAAAGTCTGATCACCATTTGTGCTCAATTATATGATGCTGTTCCAGATTGCAGGTGGGACAGGCATAACTCCAATGCTTCAGGTAATTGAGGCTATACTGAAGAAGCCTGATGACAACACTCAGGTAGGCTTTTGGATTGCTAGAATTGCATAACCTTCTGTCTATTATTAAATGTCATTTTTCACTTTTGTGTGTGTGTGTGTGATAATTTTAGACCAAATATGAGCAAGGTTTGAACTTTTACCTACTCCGACAGGTGTCACTGCTTTTTGCCAATGTCTCCCCGGATGATATACTGCTAAAGCAGAAGCTTGATATACTTGCTGCTAGCCACCCAAATCTTAAGGTACCAATTCTTTCAATATGAGAATATTTGCTGCGCAGGTAGAAATTTTGCTCAAACAGTAACTTGTGTATTTTCTTTTCATTTTCTTTTTTCATTGTTTTCCCAGGTTTTCTACACTGTGGACAATCCATCAAAAAATTGGAAAGGTGGTGCTGGTTACATTTCAAAGGATATGGTCACAAAAGGCTTACCTGGTCCTGGTGAAGATACTCTAATCCTTGTAAGTCACTTTATTAATTCTGGATCTCGACCTTATTCCGTTAATCTGTTTGCCAAAATGTGGAGTAAGTGTCATATGGAGTGGACGGCACCTTTTTCTTTAACATTACTGCAATTCCAGAAAGATTAAATACATGTTTGCCATGTTTCTTGCTCAGTCTTGGTGAAGAACTGATATCATTTTCCAACAAGCAGAGGCCTATTTTTCTGACTCCATTTGCAAAGACAGAAAATATTAAACACTCACACACATGCACTCAAAAGTTTTATTTTCGCCTCTGTTGTTTCGTTAAACAAGAGGTATGGTTAGACTAAGACCTTCCAGAGGGATGCTATTCAAGTGGCACAAGAAGCAGCCTGTAAGTAGGCTGTTTCTGTGACCATGCATGCGCTTGATCTTTTGGTCTTTGCAACTCCCTTCAGGATTAAATCTAAATGAGCCTTTTTTCAGATAGTCACTGTTGCTTGAGATTAAGACTTGTCGAGGACATTTTGATACTTTCTCGTTGAAGACCAGGTTATAGCTTTGGAAAATGGCCATAATCCTGCAACCTAACTTTGCAAGTTCCAAGCACCCGCCCTGACAATCCACCTGATCAGCATTCAATAGAGTTGTATTTCTTAATATGCACTAGGCATTTGTTTTTAACACTCCTGTTGTTTCAGACACCTAGATCACATGCAGCAACAAGATTATGGCCATCTGAAACAAATAGGACATACACCTTGCCTACTCACTTTGCCCTGTTTTTCCCCTGTTTGTTCAGGTATGCGGTCCACCTGGGATGATGAAACACATATCTGGTGGTAAGGCTAAAGACTATTCACAAGGAGAGGTATGAAAGCCAGCATTTTTTGTTTTCTTCTTTCGTAATTGTTACCTCATTGTCTTATCCTAACTGAACCCGCCTCGGCATGTAGCTAACCGGCATACTCAAAGAACTTGGATACACCGAGCAAATGGTTTACAAATTTTGAAAATCAAGGATTTGAAGGGATGACACTCGTGGTTTGAACATAATTTTTGTGTAATAAATGTTTCCTGAACGAACACTAATCGGGCAGAGTTTAAAGCCCAGGGTATGAAATAATTTTTTAGTGATATTCAATGTAAAGATAGTACATTGTCAAAGCTTGTACCGAGTGAAATCAAGATACAAAGAGCTTTACAAAGCCTCTGCAATTGGTTGTTGTGGCCAGGTGTAGTGTCTAAATCAGATATGCCAATTTGGGCAACTGTTTGTTTAGATGGATCCATTTGTGGGTCAGTGAGAATAAATTGTATGACTGGGAACTCAAAAATGCTCGGAACATTCGAAAGGCACGCCAAATGACAAAAAAAGCAAGTTTCTTTTGATGATGAAGAGGATAGTAGAAATGAGATTAGCAAGTTAATAAATTTAAATATTATTAACCGGTAAGTGCGTGCACACTCAGTTCATCTTCAAGTTGTAGTAAACTTTTTTATTTTGCCATCAAAATGAGGTGTTCAGTCATTTTAAGTAAATGCTCGAATCCTTCGCACTTCAGGACCCAAATTAAGATCTTCCATCCAAATGAGATGTTCGGGTACCCATTTATTCGTTTTAAGGGTAAGAGAGGACAAAAGGTTCAATGCCCATCTTCAGGCGAACATTTTCTCCTCCTTTTGAGTAACTGAAAGTTTTATCCAAAAAACAGAACAGGTCTTTTAAGCAACAAGAAGTTGGGAGAAAGATGGCCTCCCAGGATCTAACTAGTTAAGTTAGCTTGGGTTATACCCCGATCATACATAATACTTTGTTTAAAGGCCTATCAGATATACTAGGAAGGGAACAAGATCTGGCTCTAGCGTCCGCAGCAACTTGTTAAAAGACAGCTTCAGGATCCATGGGCGAACCTTGCAAGTCCTTTACCTTCGAGTTAGCTAATTAGCCACATGAATTAAGCAACTCTAATTGATTATCATTTGCTCAGTAAGACTTGGTGTTTCTAAATCATTAAGGGAATTTATTTATATTGAAACTGATGTTTTATCATTTAGCCTATAATATCAGTCTTCTCAGCCAGGAGAATTTTGTGACAAATAAAGTATTGGATAACGCTAGACAAAGAGAAAAGATTTTACCCCTTCAAAAAAAAAAGAGAAAAGATTTTATGAAACAGTTATCAATATATTATTTTAAAAAATATAATTACGTAATATGATTTAAATTAAACTGATAACAAAATTTCTTAAAATTCTTAATCGTCATAGTTGATCCAATTTTCTACCCATAGTTGTAAAGACAATCTCATAATGAGAGTGCATCATTCAACAGGAGTGTGTTCTTGCTTCCGGAGAGCAGATTAAGCCTTTACAGATGCTGAGAAAGAACTTTTGACTCTACCCAAGAACAAGAAGAACAGGGCTGAGGAACTGCCACTTGAAATCTGTTCAATCTCTTCGACTATGTCCACCCCATACCGTAATCAGCATTGTCGCTTGCTCTTTCAACTGAGAAATGGCGACCGTGTTCTTCCATAGGCTTGCCAAACCAATTCTTCATGTATGCCTCTTCATTCATAGTTCTGATGCATCAACTACCTCACTGCAGGGCTCCGTTGAAACAAGAGGCTAAAGGAAAAAACAAGTGTCATACGAGCATAAGGCTCTATTAGCGACCTTACAATTTAGTATTTGATTTTCACTTATTTGGTACTACATAGCATACTAATTGTTGATTTTGTAGTCATTTATGTACAACTTCTGGGTACTTTCAAATTTCTACTGTATTTGCCCTTGGTTTAGACTTTAGAGTTCAGACAGGCAGGAGATTTGAATTTTGTTTGTCCATACGACAAGTTGGAAAATCACTTCTTTACATCAAATTTTGTTTACTCGCCATGTTCAGGAGCATAAGTTTCTCTGATATTATCAGCCATTGCAAAGATGTTCAGAACGATACTACCAGCAAAGCTTGTCCGGTTTTTTTTTTAATTTATTTATTCAGGAAGAGGTGGCTTTTATGATGACTTACAGCGTTGATTGTCGAAATCTCTGACAAACTTTAGCTGAATCTGATAGTCTCTTCAATCTATACGCAGAAATTTAGAGGCTTGGTGTCAAAATACAACAATCCAAAAGGGAACAAGGACACTTTTTCTTCTTAAATTTGGTGAATTATTTTGCTTATTACTTGAAAAGAGTTTACTTTTTACTCTTAAAAGCGCTTGCATTTTTTTTGAAACTTTCTTGTGTTGTGTTGGGTGCAACAACTTTTGTTTCATCGTATTATATAAAGAAGAGGAAAATACCAAGGAGTTTTTTGTAGATTTATTTAAAAGTCAGATTAAAGCTTCTAAAGTGATATATTTCTCTAACTTGGTAAGACTTTTTTATAAAAAGTTTAATATTAAAAGTGAAAGTAGTTCTCCTAAGTATCTTGATCATGCTTATGAATTAAGTAGCTTTGTTTATCATGTGGTTGGCTTCATATGTCCATGTCCTCGACGATGAAATCTCATCTTCAGTTATTTCTTATGTAATCAAGATTGTTAAATATATGAGCTTTCCCCTTACTCTACTATTTGTATCATTCTAAGACTACTGAATCGATTGGCCAGTATATAGTCTTGACTTATGTGATACAAGAATAACCTCCTATACAAAGATCTCCAGTATAATGGAGCACAAGAAAAGCTCATACCTTTAACAATCTTGATTGCATAAAGAATAACTGAAGAATACCCTTAACAATCTTGATTGCATAAAGAATAACTGAAGAAGAGATTCCATTATGTGAACAGTCTAGGAGGGCATGATGTACTTCAATTTTGATTTTCCTACGAATATAGAGTTTAGTAATGACTCTCATACCATCAAGGACTCCCTCCAGCATTGTTGAGAGTAGTTATGTAGACAAAATTCTTAAAAGACTTTTTCTACTTGGCACCTATTGTGAGATAAAGATCCAAATTTAATAAAAAAACGTGAAAATTCATTATGTTCAAATTTGAACTTCAATATCGATAACATCTTTTATTTGAACGATTTCACTATAAATGCAGTCCTAATGATAGCTAACAGATGCACATGGATGCATATCCATTTGTTTTGCACACATTACTTCATAGAAGCAATCTTCTCACCTTCTTTGATTACATTATCATCTCAATTTTTAGGCACAAGAAGAACTTTACCGGTCCTCTCTACTCGCATTTTCTTAAAAAATGAAAAAGTAATAATACTTGGAAGAGTCTTCTTATTACAAACGAATCTTGGTAATAAGATGAAAATACACGGTTACTACAAGTATGAATAACAAACAACTAGATAAGTATTCATGCATTATCATTAACACCTATACAAAAATTCTTTCCTTACAGGAAAGAATAGAAACAACTTTTTCTCCTAGAAAAAGAGCAAAAGAGAAAAAAAAGTATAAAAAACATTATTATAAAAAGAACTTACTTTTTTAAAGAAATTTTATAGAGAAGTACTAGAAGGTAATCGTAAATTTTTGTTAATCTATTGTCTCCTATTTATAGATTTTGAAAAATTATTTTTTTAGTAAAAATTTAACACTTTAAAATTTTTTATTAATTTTTTTTATATCTCTTTGTATTTCCACATGTATCGAAAGTTTAATCTTTAATGGATTGATCACATTTTTGCAACTTAATTATTCACGTTTTTGGTCTCTTGAGGATGATGAAACACTTATGTGGTGAGGCAAATGACGGCTCACATGGAGAAGTATGAAAACAGTCTTTTATCCTTTTCCCCTGTCTCAGTTATCTAAAATCATATCAAAGAATATGCAAGGAATAAGCATTAAAATATTTTACCCTTCAATTAAAAGATAACATTAACGAGCTGTTATAGGATTCTAGGCAGTGGTGGTTGCATAAGGAGTTCTTTGTAGACCTATTTAAAAGCCAAATTAAAGCTTCTAAAGTGACATATTTTTCTAACTTGGTAAGACTTTTTTATAAAAAGTTCAATATTAAAAGTGAAAGTAGTCCTCCTAAGTATCCAGATCATGCTCATGAATTAAGTAGCTTTGTTTATCATGTGGTTGGCTTCATATGTCCATGTCCTCGATGATGAAATCTCATCTTCAGTTATTCCGTATGCAATCAAGATTGTTAAATATATGAGCTTTCCCCTTACTCTACTATTTGTATCATTCTAAGACTGCTGAATCGGTTGGCTAGTATATAGTCTTGACTTATGTGGTACAAGTATAACCTCCTACACAAAGATCTCCAGTATAATGGAGCACAAGAAAAGCTCATACCTCTAACAATCTTGATTGCATAAAGAATAATTGAAGAATACCCTTAACAATTTTGATTTCATAAAGAATAACTGAAGAAGAGATTCCATTATGTGAACAGTCTAGGGGGGCATATTGAGCTAACCACATGATCAACAAAGCCACTAACTTATAAGCGTGATCTGGATACTTAAAAAGACTACTCTCGTCTTAAATATTGAACTTCTTATAGAAGAACCCTACCCAGTTGGAGAAGCGCACTACTTTAGAAGCTTTAACTTAACTCTTAAATAGGTCTATAAAGAATTCCTTGACACTCTCATTTTCTCTAGAAACTATAATGGAATAAAAGTTGTACAAGGAAGTCCCAAAAGGACATGTACGTCTTCAACAGTAAAATTAAACTATCCCTAAGCAATAGCCATAATATACATAAAAGTATTCCATCTTGCAAGTATAGCATGATGTACTTCAATTCTGATTTTCCTACAAATATAGAGTTTAGTAATGACTCTCATAGCATCAAGTACTCCCTCCAGCATTGTTGAGAGTAGTTATGTAGACAAAATTCTTAAAACACTTTTTCTACTTGACACCTATTGTGAGTTAAGATCCAAATTTAATAAAAAAATGTGACAATTCACTATGTTCAAATTTGAACTTCAATATCGACAACATCTTTTATCTGAATGGTTTCACTATAAATGCAGTCCTAATGATAGCTAACAGACGCACATGGATGCATATCTATTTGTTTTGCACACATTACTTCCTATAAGCAATCCTCTCACCTTCTTTAATTACATTATCATCTCAATTTTTAGGCACAAGAAGAACTTTACTAGTCCTCTCTACTCACATTTTCTTAAAAAATGAAAAAGTAATAATACTTGGAAGAGTCTTCTTATTACAAACGAATCTTGGTGATAAGATGAAAATACACGATTACTACAAGCACGAATAACAAACAACTAGATAAGTATTCATACATTATTATTACCATTTATACAAAAATGCTTTCCTTAGGAGAGAAGAGAAACAACTTTTTCTCTTAAAAAATAGCAAAAGAGAAAAAAAAGTATAAAAAATGTTATTATAAAAATAACTTACTTTCTTAAAGAAATTTTATAGAAAAGTACTAGAAGGTAATTGTAAATTTTTGTTAATCTATTCTCTCTTATTTATAGATTTTGAAAAATTATTTTTTTTAGTAAAAATTTAACACTTTAAAATTTTTTAATAATTTTTTTTATATCTCTTTGTATTTCCACATGTATCGAAAGTTTAATCTCTAATGGATTGATCACATTTTTGCAACTTAATTATTCACATTTCTGGTCTCCCGAGGATGATGAAACACTTATGTGGTGAGGCCAATGACTCACATGGAGAAGTATGAAAACAATCTTTTATCCTTTTACCCTGTCTCAATTATCTAATATCATATCAAACAATATGAAAGGAATAAGCATTAAAATATTTTACCTTTCAATTAAAAGATAACATTTTACTTTTAAAATTTAAATCTATTTTTTGAATCTCTTGTCATTTTTTTTTCTTCTCTCCAACCACCACTGCCTAGAATCCTATAACAGCTCGCGCATTTGGTGTGTCGAAACAGTGCAATCAACAATTGATTTTGGATGCTATCGGCTAGATCGATCGTTGAAAGCGCCGACCCACCATACTAGTGACCCGAACTGGTCACGACGATTGGTGGATCGATGCATTGGCTACAAATCCAGCCGTGGTTCGTTTGTTAAAGAGCAAAATCATGAAGGACTTGATCGAAAACCACCAAAAATAAGAAAACTTGAAAAAAAAAAAACGAAATGGGAAATATTTAAAATATGCAAAGACATAATTAACCATCCCAAAATAGTACTTCCTATTTCTTGCCCATTCAGAATCCCCGGCTGAAGCCATTCGGTGACTAAGGTCATTTTCGGTCGACCAAACTTACGAAAGTTTATCAAAATCTCATCTTATTCTAGGTGTCAGGTCGTTGGGTCATTCATGTTAATACTTAAGTTGAGAAAAATATTTTTAATAAAACTAATAAATTAAGTGGTAAATAATAAATATTATAAGTCTACATAATTTCATACCTAAATAGTCTAAATTTATAACTTAGAAAATATATAATTAAAAATTATATAAAATTTAACTTACAAAATTTAATTTCTAATAAGTTGTCTTTCTTCTTATATAATTAATTACGAAATTTAATTCACAGTATTGTTAGAATAATCAATCATGTTAAATTAAAAGAGGAAGAAGAAAGGGTTAGGAATTTTTTTTCCAAGTTCTGCAGCAGTCATTTTTTTAATTTTAACTTTATGTATATTTATTTTTTTAGTTTTAACTTTTGTTTTAGCTTTTTTTTTTTCAACTTTATAACCTTTTTCTTAGTTATTAAAATATATTATTTTGGCTGCAAAACAACTTATAGTTAAACTAAGCATTATTAAAAGTTATGTTGTTGATATACGTCAAACGCATTCGGTTCAGTCCAAACCCATTCAATTCATCAATTTTCTTATTAATTCGTCGAGTTAAAGCAGTTTAATACAAATTAAAATGACACTAAAGATTATGATTGAGGTTTTTGAGACAGGTTTTCATTGTTTTTCTCTTTCTCTAAAAAAAAAACAAAAAATAATATAAAATAAGATAACAGCTGATGAAAAGGACACGTGTACCATCCTCTCAAAACAAACACACACCTTGAAATTGCATTAAAACCCAAACAATGCCATCATTGCTCGCTCGCGCTCTCTGATTACGCTCTCTTTTCCAGTTTCCGCCATGTAACCCATTTTACCGAAACCTAGCCACTACCCTTTGAGCTCTTCTCTTTCTCTTTTGATCTCTTTGATAAACAAAATTTATAAGGAGAGAGGGTTTTCCCTCGCACATTCTCATGCAAAGCATAAATATAATGGAGGAGGAATTTCTGAAACGTAGCACCGATTGCGTTTATTTCTTAGCCTCTCCTCTTACTTGCAAGAAGGTTCTCCTTTTCAGCCCAAATCGCTCTCTCTTTCTCTTTCTCTTTGTTTTTTTAATTGTGATGTTTTGTTCTCTGGTAGTGAGGTCTTTGTCTTTCACTCTATCCAATTTTCACCGCACATTTCGCATTCGGTTCTTCTCTCTTCTTTTTTGGGGGAACGTGATATATTTGTGGTCCTGCATTTTAAGGATCTGGAGATTCTAGGGTTTATTTCTTAACCAAACGATCTTAATTTTCTCCTCTTTTTTATGAATTTAGCTTTCATTGCTTGGAAATTGTTACGCCTCTTTCTTGGTTTATTTTTATGAAATTTGTGTCTTTTTTTTCTTCTAATTTTCTTTTCCATTACTCACTAATTGGGAATTCTAGTCTTATAGGACTCTGTTTTGACGTTTTCGTTTCTTATTAGTATTAACAGTTTCCTTCTTAAAAAGTTGTTGAAAGGTAAGATAAAACGTATAAAAACTAAAATGATCTTATGTATAATTGTCTATAAAATGTTTTTTTTTTGAAAAGCAAAAAAGTATATATATTAAAATGTATAACCATGAATAATGTTTTCTCGAAGAAATTATAATATTAAGTTTTAATTAAGTTTTAATTATTTTTAAAATGTTAGTGTTTTTGTTTTCAAACTCTACTCGTTTTGCCTTTTGCTTGGCTGGTTCTGAAATGCTAAAGTCATAAACATTGATGAAACGAATATACATCGTTAGCTTTTTGGCGTATACCTGTTTTTGTTTTCTGTACTCGTTTTATGCTTTGTCAATCCTTCGGGGTTTGTAGTTTCATTGTTTCTAGAATGGCCTCATTTTTTTTTAATCCTCTTGGTTTCAGGGAATTGATTGTGAGTATCGACATAGTGAAATTGCCAGGCTCAACCCTAGGGACTGCTGGTACTGGTTGGCCGGGAACTGTATTAATCCAACTTGTGGTTTTCGGCACCCTGTAAGCTCACATTCTGTTTTAATAAGTTCATATTGACTGTTCTGTTGGACTGATATATGGTGAGCGAATCACTGTAAGCTCACATTCTGTTTTAATAAGCTTATATTGACTGTTCTGTTGGACTTATATATGGTGAGCGAAAATCATTTTTACCCATTTTGCTATTTCACGGTTGAATTTATCATTTGTTGAAGCTTTTGGAACAGAATTTTGCATGGGAAAAACTCAAAAGGTGTCATAATAGGATCGTATTTATGGATCAGTACTTGATATGTTGCCTGGATATTTCACATGCTTTTGACATATTCATTTATTACAGTCTTCTCTAAGTTACCCTAAATTTTTAGATAATTATAAGACGAAGAAAATCCTGAAATAACTTTGTTATGTCCTTTATTACTGACATGCCATGAATTTAATCTATTTTCTAAATGCTTTAGATTCTCATCATGTTAACATCAACCATGGAGCATTAGAAGCAATTATCTGTTAAAATGTTAGGCCATAAACCGTTTTACAGGTGGTACTGGTGTACAACATCTAAGCTCTATCTTAGGCTTCATTTGGTTGATGCTTTTGCTTTTTGTTTTTTGTGATTTCTTTTTAACTTATGTATGTATGTATGTATGTATGTATGTATGTATTGCATTCTATTCATTTATTGCCAAAAAATAAGTGAAAAGCGAATAACAAAAGCATTTACGAATTGGAATCTTAGTATTTTTCAGCTGATACATTATCCTTTTGACTGTAATGGAGTTGGAGCCACTTTCTCCCAGATTTAATTTTTTTATATAACTCATTTTTGAATGAGTTATTAATTGATATTCTTGACTTATTTTTATTGTTACTTGCTGTCTGATGATGTCATATGAACTCAATTCTTCTGTTTTCACAGCCCTTGGATGGGTACACTCAAGTGTCATCTGAATCTGCTGCATTGCCATACCAATGTTCTGCACCAGCGAACAAGACCAATGTTCCTTGTTACTTTTTCTTCAATGGTTTCTGCAATAAAGGCAACAGATGCTCTTTTTTGCATGGTCCTGATGACAATGCCACTACTGAAAATGCTTTGAAGACTGATGCTCTTCCTATGGACCAGAAGAAATCCTTTGAAAATGACGCTGGAGCAGCTCCAACAGAAAGACATCCCAATCCATCTAAAATGGCCCCAAAGCCTAGCAAGGAGATGGGTGCGCAGTTTAAAGAGGACCTCCAACAATCAAACCCGAAAACCATGCCTCAAAAGAGTGTCTCTCCAAAAATGTCTGTAATTGAATTTGAAGAATCTGTTTTTGTTGAGTCAGGCTCCTTGCTTCTAAAGGATGGCATTACTGAAAGCAGATCTCCTATATGCACAGATAATAGTTCAGAAGAGCAAGTAGATGACCGTGTTGAGCCAGAGGAGCGGTGGGAGTCGTCCCCTGGTTTTGATGTTCTTGTGGATAACAAATCAGAGGATTTGGATTATGAGAATGATTCAGAGTATCTACTGGTCCCTGAGGAGGAGCAGATGGAGCAATTCTTGAGTTATGATTATGAAGATTCTGTTCAGCATGAGGCTAGGAACCCCAAAGTAGAACTTTGGCATGACCGAGATGTGTATGATGCTTATGAAGGTTCAGACAATGAGTTTATTTCTGATAATGCGAGGAACCCTCCTGCCCACCCCATAGATAGAAGGTTGGATTCCATATTTATCCACAAGAGAAGAAGACTCTGGCCTGAACTGTCAGATGATGAACAGATGGGTGTAGATCTTAGAGACTATTTGAGTAAACGCAGGGTAGTTGAGGGCAATCCCCCTAATTTCTTGTCAAGAATGTCGGAGTATTCTCATCTGCTTGGTCGAAGATCAGAAAGGCCTCAAAGGTATATAATGCGTCAGAAACTAAGGGGAAGATTAGGATCAAAAGTGGGGAAGCACTCTTTTGAATCAATAAGAGACCAAGGTTATTTTTCTAATGGTACCAACCGGCGTGGCTGGCTCAAGCGCTTGGAGCCTAAACACTCCACCAGGGGGTCTTATAGGGAAAAATGGCTGCCTAGACGGAAGTCTGTTTCATCTGAAGTTTCTAGAAATCTGATTTCTAGAGAGAGGAAATCTACACATGCATCTACTGCTTTTACAGGTCCCAAGACCCTTGCCCAGATTAAAGAAGAGAAGAAAAAAACTGAAGAAAACATAGGGAAAATGAGGCATTCTGGCAGAACTGCATCAGCATATTTCCTGGGTCCAAAACCATTGAGTGAAATCCTCAAGGACAAAGGGGGGCCAGATCCTCTAACAGATTGAAATTTTAGCAGCGGCTAGCAAAAAAGGAAAAACTTTTGGAGTTGATAGAAATTACGGTCCTTAGCCTTTTCTTTTTTTGTTTTTTTCTTGAATTTACAAAATACAAATGATACCTTTGCAGAAGATGAGGATAACAAATTTTGCTTTAGTTAGACCTCTTGGCAGATTCTCTCAAGTCTTAAATCTGCTGGTCTAAACTTTTACTCTTTCTACTGGCTTAAGATGAGGAGGGCTCTAAGGAGTCAACCTACGTTGGGAGTCTTTCAGTATCTCGTTTGTAGCCACCTGATATCCCACTTGCGGAGAAAGAAGCTCAATCTGGAAACAGGCTATTCGCTGGCCAATCCTTGTATACTTTCCAGAAACTTTGCTAACATCATCATTAGTAA
Source organism: Theobroma umbraticum (assembly GCF_002168275.2). Taxonomy (NCBI): domain Eukaryota; kingdom Viridiplantae; phylum Streptophyta; class Magnoliopsida; order Malvales; family Malvaceae; genus Theobroma; species Theobroma umbraticum. Next base: position 8,109,789 of record NW_018397256.1, on the reverse strand, counting down.
TTACTATGGATCTAGCTCTGGTTTCTTGTACAGGGTTTTTTGTAAGTCTATTTTCGTGCATTTCTATTGCCTTTTCTGCATATAAAGGCACTGATTAACTAGTTCAAATAGTTGAACAGACTCTTTCAACGTCTGTTTGTTTCATCTTTTATGTGTATTGATTTTCAGTTGTTTTCTCCGCATGTTCCTTACCAACTATGGGCGTCTTCGACATATAGAATGTGTTTGTTTTTTTCCTTGCTACAGCCTGTAGTGTTGATCAAAAACACAAGTTTAATTTTTTTATGATAATACAGCTTAATTAATTTATTCTTGTTTTGGTCATGTTCGTCTGGAATTTTGTAGTCCAAGTAGGGAAAGTAATTCTGTTGAAATTCCATCGCCCTTGTACTCTGAATTGGTTTTATTTCAATGATGACTCTACCAAATTAAGCTCATTGACAAAATAAAAGTCAAAAACCCATAACATAAAACATCAAGATCAGACGAAGGATCAAACAAATTTGCAAGATTAATCAAATGCAAGGAATTGAGTACTAATATAGGAATCAGTACCAAGCCTTGAATTTTCTTTGAATATTTAAACGTTTTCTCTCTTAATTCAGCATTTGCTTATGCCATTCAATAATTTATTACACCAAACTCAAACCGAAATCAGGATTATTATAAGTAAAACATTACAATTACGACATTTTGGGTAATGGGACAACGAATTTTAGAAAGCTTTGGGTCAACGAATTTTAGAAAGCCTTGTTTGATGATCAGAATTTTATTACTAGTTATATAGCCGCCGGCTATCCGCATTTCAATTTGTAGACCATGGACCAAAACAGTTTTCTGGTCCAAATCTCTGATTCGGTGCTTAAAAAGCTAGCCAAAATTAAGGGAGCTAATTAATAATTAAAGTTTTCCAAATCCCATTCTTATCCATGTAGATACCATTTTATGAACTTTCCTCATATTCCTTACTTGTCATTTCCCCCTCTTCCCACTCTTTTATATACTTACAACACATTGAAAACGTTGTACTACACCACATATCTTTGGACTCAACGTCCTCAACCTTCTGCCCGGTAGAAAGCTGTAGACAACACTCCCAAAAGTCCATAGAAACAAGGAGGAGGAGGAGGAGGCAGAGGAGGAAGAGGAAAGAAGAGATGGAGATGACGGGTTTGCAAAGGTCTACTACGTCGTTTAGGAGGCAAGGGTCGTCGGGGTTAGTATGGGATGACAAGTTCTTATCAGGAGACCTGAACCAAATGAAGATTAATAATAATAACAATCAATCAGACGGCATGATGAGACGTACCCGATCGGACGGGGGAGGTGGACACATGTACCGGGCGGCGAAGGCGGCGTCTCCGAGCATAGACCCTCCTTCTCCTAAGGTCTCCGGTTGTGGCTTCTGTGGGGTTTTCGGCAGACCGATCGCAGCCAAGAACAGACGATCAAACAAACGTAAGTCACGATGAAATATAGCTTTGTACATGTTTTGAGTATGCTATATATGGCATTCCAATTCCATTATGTGTGAATTTTCCTTTTTCTTTCCTTTTTTTTCCTGGGGGGGTAGGGTTAAATTTCCACACATAGAATTCCAGCTGAACACTTCATCTCTTTCCAAAAAAAAAGAGAGGGTGTTTTCAACAGCTTCTGTTTCATGGGATTCTGTCATAGAGATGGTTTTCTTTTCAGAGCTTTGTGTTGATTTTCTTCTAATTCCTTTGTATAGTTTTGGTCTCCAAGTTTATGCATCAGATATAATTTCAATGAACCAAAAGCGAAATTTATTAGCTTTAATTGCTCAATCTCTCCTTGAAAGTTATTCTGATAGACCCTTGAAGAGAATGGATTTGGTCAGACAATAATTCTAATTGGAACACTAATTCAATTCAGTCTTGATGCCTAGGCATTTACAATTGAAAAACCTTAATGCCGCCCTTTTTAATGTTAATGATTCATGGTTACGCCTGTAGCTTAGTTTCATTGGCAGGCGGTAAGTATATTAGTTGGTAAGGTAGCCGACTTTTAATTTGTTTGTTTTCATCGCCAATGCTACAAACATCACTTAATTGGCTGCCCGTACGTCACCGATCCTACCTATGCCCTAATAAAGTTCTAAAATAAATTAGATATAAACAAAAATCATTAATTAACAATATTCATTTTCTGGCCACTTGGACATTAACTCGAAGCAATTAGAAATCTATAGTCAGCAATTAAGGTCATTTTCTAGATGTTTTTATCCAATTTTATTGTCGTATGGCACTCACCTTGGCTGTTTCCACGATATCTTTTAGATGGGCTTTGTTGCAATATGGAAGCAATGATTACGTGGAAAATGTGCAAGTTGATTTAGGCCACCAGTGTGGGCGTAGGGCACGGGGCGTCCGTGGCCTACCTCTAGTCACCCCCCACCTAAGCTTAGCAATACGATAATGAAACATGTTGAATCAAAGTAACGCTCCCTCTCATTATTACTTTCTCTTTTTTTTTTGGGGGGGGGGGTTTTATTTCCCCCACTTTTTACACGTTCTAGCCTAACCCTAGCGTCTACAAAGATCTAACGATGGAAGTTTTATTAAGTTGATGAAAACTTAACTAAGTCTTTGCTTGAATGAGTATGTGCTACGCTCTTTAAGCTTACAAAATCTAAAAGCCCAATGATTAGAAGCAGCGGCCTATTGCATACAAGAAAAGATTGATGGGTAATTTTTATTCAATTTAAAACTTGGTTTTATTGACTTTACATTAATGGCTTAGTTACTTGGATATATATATTATTGTATGCGGCTTTCTCACGGATTTTTTTAAAGAATTATTTAATATTAAGACTATAAAGGTACACGACCAACTTTTGATTATTATTATTTTTAAATTTTAAGTAGGGTTTATGTGAAGATATTGTTGATGAGACTATAATATTTAACCATCAAATCTCAAAAAGAAAACAATTTTGAAGGTTAAAAATATAATATAAGTTTAATTACAATTAGGTGGAAATCTTGAAATAGACAAAATGAAATTTTTGATTGGAAAATTCATTAATTTGCAGGTGTGCCTTACAACTAACATGTTGAAGTTCATCAAAAGTAACCCAATAACCCATGTATGAGGAATAATAATCTTTTAAGACAACTCACTTAAGCGTTACGCTTTGGCCCCTTGTTGGAGTTATTTATACACATTGACATAGCAATACATATTTTCATAAAACATAGACTTTTTCCATCACATCAATAAGGTTAATACTTGAAATGTGAAGATTTTTCTAAATGCAAGGTTTCAAAGGAAGATAAGTTCCGTATTTTAGTGTATAACACTTACAAAAATAATTAGAGGATGGAAAGACCAAAAGGAAAAACCAAATTAGACCCTCACTGCTTTTCCCGCTGTGTAAGGACAAATCAATCCGGCCATTAAAACATAGCCATCACTCAATCTAACAGCAGCCACAGAGGGGCCAAAAATAGGGTCAAGTCTGGCTGCAATCATGCTTGCTCTTGCCTTGACTGATCTAGATAGGCTCCTTCGTTTTTACTTTTACCTGTTTCTGAATATGTATATATAAAGTCCAGGAAGAATTGAAAGAAGTGGGGAAGGGAAGGGGGGAAATGATACTATATTATTACCACCTTTGGTTAAAATTCATTATCAAGATTAGTCATTACTTGATGATTCAACATCCCAAATCTGAAATCTTCCCCATCTAAATATTATATAAGTTTTTCCTATTCTTGGAATAGCCTGGAAGTAGTGTTGAATCAATCAGATAATGAGTCATCACTAATGTGACATAACTAATTATATTCTTCCTACAGGTAATCTGATCTGACAAAGTTAATTGACTTTAAGACAATACAATACTATTTCTGATTTAAACTCAATAAATAATGCATGCAAGAGCTCATATAAATCTAACACTTTTGTCACACTGTTTTGTCATTTACAAACTTCATGCACACAAAAATGAAAACATTAAGAAGAACAAATTACCATCATGGGAAAATAATTGAGAACTTGAGAAAAGGAGGTATTATATATTTGATTAAATAACCTTGAATTTCTATTTAACTCAATTTGCAACCCTCTGAACTTTGGTTTTAAATACTAAAATGTATAGTTTCTCCATTGAAAAATAAAGAAAGCAACCTGTGGAGTGTGTCACAAATGAGCCGAAATTTGAGCCCACAATGCAATGCCAGGCCGGTCCATATACTTTATCAAACTCCTGCATGCAAAAATTTGTCAACCATAAGACAAATATATTGGACAGAAAGAAGGTAATACAATGATTGACCCAAGACAGATTGGACTTTGACATGTACCATATCACTGTTCTACACATGTCTCAAGGAAAAAGGAAAAGAATAATATCTGATTATTAGAACATGATACCGTTTGTACTGGTTTGAGGTTTTCTGGCTGTTTACACATGGCCTGTTGGATCCTGATCTGATCTCACTACTAATTCACATGCATGGAGGTTGGAGAATTAAGACTCTTTGATTCTGCTATTGAAACTTACTGGATCTACTTCAAAAGTAGTTAATTTAAAAAAGCCCAAAATTCTATTTGAAATAGAGTTACATAAGTCAGTTTTGCGGGTGACAGATCAGAGACGTGTTAAAATCTTTGTTTCCTTTTTTTTTTTTTCCTTCAGGGTACTAAAGAGAGAAAATTTTTCCCATAATTTGACTAATTAGTTCTATGAGAATGAGACTTTCATTTCCAAGATTGTTAGGAATAGCATAAACTACTGGTCAATGGCTCCATGTGCCCCTGAAAACCCCTCAGATTCTGCTGAAAGAAACAGATCAGAAAGAAAGCCTTAATTTTTCTGTCGTGTAGGTATTGTCTCCTCCCTTGTGGGGGTTCCATGAATAAAACTCAATCATTCAAACTAGGCAAATCCAAAAAGAAACGCCAAGACAATTGTTCACAAAGCACTTTCAATCTACCTAGCTATAGTAGTTTTGCCATTACCACTATAAACTGTGAATACAATAAACCTATCTTTCCTCTACAAATTTGCTCAACATTCCTTTTTTCCCCCGGTAATATTAATATGGCAGTGATGAGGTAATGTACAATATGAAAAATTCTTCAATGAGATAGTTATCATAGAATGAAGGGTACTTAGTGAAAGAACTGGCTGGCTTTTGAAACATACCTTCTTCATGTTATAAGCCATGTGTTTTGAGCTAAACTTCTCCAAGCTATCATAAGTTCTCCTGGCACAGCGGAAGGCATGCACTTGCATGAATCCAGGCATGTCAGAAACCAAAACCTTCACCTGAAGAAATGCAATCACTGATGACAAGTTTGTTTCGACGTGAGACACAGACTTCCTTCCTTCAACAAGCTTTGCTTCTCCTCCTCCTCCTCCTCCACCCCCAATTCCTTCTTTTTCTATTTTTCTCGGGCCAGCCTGCTCTATAGTTTGACAATTTTCCAATTTCTTTAACAACGAACTCTGTGAAACAGGCTTGATATTTACTACTGCAGCTGGTTCGGATTTTGGCTTGTGACTTTTAGTATTGGACCAGTAGAAAGTGCTCAAGAAACCTTTCTTCAGCTTATTCTCTTTGGTAGCCATTAATTTCTTTAGACTCTCTTTCTCTCTCAGAAAGGTTGTAATGTTCTATTCTGTTATAAGTGAAGGTGCAGGTCTATATAATGTGAGTAGGGTAGGTGTTTGGGAATCATTAGCAAGGAATACCCTTATAAATAATACTACTGATTAGAAAGTGGATGGAATACTTTATAGCAGCAAACCATGTGTTATTGCCTGTGATTGAGGATAATAAAAATGTGGTGATGCTTTGACGAGATTTGATGGGTTTTGTTTTTCCTTGATAATCAGTGTAATGCGGTTAGACTTGATTAGAGTTTTGGGGCATATTTGTCTCCAACGAGTTTGTTTCTGCAGAGCCAGCACCACATGGACCCCTCCCTCCACACTCCACCGCCTCTCTCCATAAGGTACCTAACGAAACTGTCAGTCTTTGTTGTATGCTTAACTTTCATTTTTTCTTTTATGTAGCACATGAGAGTATAGATATAAGATAGAGTGATAAGAATCTAATAAAAAAAACTGTACAAGACCAAAATTTATGCTACAAATTCGGTTCAATTATAAGTAAATATGGTATCTATACAGACAATGATGGGTGTATTTCTGGTAACAAACGACAGAAAGCAATGATCAAATACTTCTGGATGAGTTTGCAATCTTTGTTAAGTAATGATGGCTCTTATTAATAATTTTGATTTCAAAGTAAGAAACTACCGGTGGCCACATAATTAACATTGGCATGGCCACCAGTCCTTAGAGCTTAAAATTCTATTTTGGAAGTATGAATCTGAAGTTTCAAATAGATGGGTTGAGATATAATAAAGGAGGACTACCTCCTGTTGTGTAGCTCAATATCATATTTACTACAAAAAAAAAAATCAAAGTAAATATTAAATTTGGTTTTAGTTTTAGCTCAAGATAGGTTAATTTAATCTACCCTACTGGTAATTTATTTATGCCAATGACTCACAAAGACGAGTATTTGTGATTGGACCACATAGATTCAATCAAGGCATTCTATTGATTAGCTTGTCAGTGGTCGGCTACATAAAAAATGTAAAGATAACCACAAGGAAGAAAAGGGCTACAAAAGTTTTTTAGTTTGGACCTAGCACGATTAACAGTGCCACGTTCTCTCGATTTCAGTAAACTGACTTAGAAACAAGGGCAGAGCATGTGCATTTCTTCCTTCTTGACTTGGAAGTGAAAAAGGAGTTTGCATTTTTCCAAACTGCTCAGTTCAACATGTAGTTCAACTGCTCAAGATCTGCATTTCTTATAGTAATCTTCCTTCAAATATCAAATTCATTACTGCATGATGACTTTAGTTTTCTTTTTAAATTTTAATAATGTTTTCAAAATAATGTCATGTCATATTCAAATGACAACATGCAATAGAAGGTAGAGTGTGGGCAATTTGGAAGTGAAAAGGATTAAGGTCACCTTCAAATTAAAATACAATATATGATTGGATTTTTATATACTTGTCAGCCTAGAAAAATGATACTAGTACTATCATTTATCTTCCTCATCACAATTTGACTTGTCTCTGAATATCATTTTGGATCCTTTGATGATCTCCGAATCCATGTCGTGAATCAAACCAAGGAAATTTCAATCATCTCCAATTAATAAAGGAAAAAGGGATAATGTTTAATTTTTGAGGCTATGATATGTATAACAATGACCCTCCAATATGGTCCTCGTAAACCAAAAATTTTGGCCAAAAGCGAAGCCATGGACCTCAAAAATAAGCATTCCTGTTTATCTGTTTCCAGATTAATAAATGTGACATGAATATGTGGGGGAATGGGGATGGCACATCTGTTTGAGGGAAATTGATGGAAGTTTTTGGAGTCTGGTTGCTTATCTTGAGAATAATAATAATAATCTATCTAGTTTGTTTCATGGTGGGGCTTGAACTTTCAAAGCTTTTAATGGCCCCCTTGTTTGCAGGAATCTGTGGGCTAAAAGCACGACATCATAAGCCATTTATTGAGACGGTCGTGTTTACTGGTCATTGGCAAGAAAACCGACTTCTTTCCTCATGAACTTTTCCCATTTGGTGTTATCTGATGAACTCTTCATATGATGTTTTCTGATGGTGTGGCTTTCCTTCATCTTTCTGACAGTGCAGGAGTGATCTTGAGGTGGATGAAATTATATTATAACAAGCAACATTACAGAAAGAAACGAGTTTTTGCTCTCCTAGAATGTAGTAAGGGACTTTTGAGGTGTGTACATACTAAAAAGCATTTCTTTCTTGCTTTCTTCAGTGTTTTTCTGCACCTTATAAAGTAATAGTTGCTTTCTTCTATAATCTTTGTCTGGTAATGTAATTGTGCTGACTACAATTGATGAGTTGCTTGACTCTAACTTACTGGTTACTAATCTGTTTTTTATGCTGTACAAGTCTTGGTGTGTTTGAGCTGCTAAGGTTAATTTCGTTGATTAAAGCCACATAACAGGATGAAATTATGTTCATTGAATTCACAAGCTAACTCTCTTATAATATGTAGGCATGAATAAAAACATTCTCCAGCCTGTGTCTAGCTGATATATTCTCACTAATGATCATGATCAATTGATGGGAAAAGAAAAAGAAATAGAGTGTGTTTTGGTGCAAATAAGTTGGCAATCAACTGTTTGGCTAGGATCTCCCTGTTTCTCCTAGTATCTCCACTGTTACTTGATTTAATGAAGTTTTAGTTGTTTCATCAAAAAATATACAGAGTACAGGAATTAACATAATTTTCTTCTTTTTTTTTTCTGTTATTGACCAGAAATATCTTGGAAATTAGCAGAACGGCCAACAGGTTCAACAAGACTTGGAAATATATAAGGAAAAATGTTCACAAGTTGGTTAATTAATCATCAGTCTTAATTATCTGTTTCGCTACCTATACATAATATAGATTCTAATCTCCAAGATTCCGAAGAAAGTCACTAGATCTTCACTACATGTTCAATGTTCTGCTGTTGTTGCTGTTGCTGCCTCTGAATGTTGCAGTTGATCAGTGAGCAGAACTGCATAGCGTCTTGAGGCAATGGAACCACAGGGAGGTTGTCACAGTTGCATACTTCAATCATGGTGCCATCAGGGTCATGGAAGAAGAGTTGATCAACGCGAATTCCACCGTCCTCTACGCCGCCTTTCACGTACTCTATCTTCATCTCCTTCAATTTCTTCTCCACTGTTGCCATGCACTCACACTGCCAACAACAATTACTTCAATAAATATAAATTTACAAATCATACCAAATATCCCAATCGACATCCGTCAATGATAAAGCTCGTACAGAAAACCAAGTTTAAAAAATATGTTTTCTGTTCTGAAAACATGCTAATGAGCTCTTAAAACAGGGTCAACTCACTGCTCTGGGAGTTAAGGAAATTAAATAGCCAGTAGCTTGGGATTATTGGACCACGATAGTGTTTTTCTCTTATGTGGGCCTGTTAATGTGTTTTGTTGGAGATTTGGGGCTTTTCGTTCTTTTCAGGCCGAGCAGTAGATTTGGGGCGTGGGTGGAAGGTTTCTTCAGGATGTTGCTTGGTTAGGAATTGATGGAGTCTTAGCCTTCGATTAGTCCTGTTGCAAGGGAAAAAGGATATTGGGACCCGACGCGTAACGCGAGCTTCGTGCTACTTGGTTTGCAAAACAAGTTGTGTCTATGCAGTGAATTTCCTTATTAACTCTGAAATATTCCTACTAATACAGTAATATGTAAGTATTAGCATATATGACATGACAATTGACATACCTGGAAAGAAATATGATTGTCCTTGGGATTAATACGGCCAATCTTAGGCATGTTATCGGGGTTTTCAGATTGGAGAAGATGGATGCCAATGCCATAATTGAACAGCCTATCCTTGTCAAAAAACTATGAATCAATATTGAATAAAAATACAAGTTTAAGAAAAAACTTGACAAAAAGGAAAGGGTTTCATTTTGTTCTTTTTGTCTTTCTTATGCTCCTGATCTGAATTGAAAGTTCATTACCATGCACCAGAGAAATCAAAGGAACCAGGTCTCTTGATGGGAAAGAAGCCAAGGACATTCTGATAGAAATCAAGAGATTTCTCGATTGATCTGCACACAAGTGAAACGTGATTCAGGCACTTCAGCTGCAGAGGATTCTCCATGTTTTTCTGCCTTCAATTCTTTCGTATCAATCAAGCTTATGTGCTTGCAGCAAAATTTCTATATACAACAGAGAGTAATGTTTAGAGAGAAAGAGAAGATGAAGTAATGGAAGTTGAAGAATTGTGGGGAAACGAGTAAGGAGGGTTTGATGAAGATGAAACATTTGGAGATTGGACATCGCTCTAACTTGCATCTATATATAGAGGACTGACAAGGGTTATTTTCTATGTGCATGAGCTCATTCGATCAGATTTCATTTTATCCCTTTTTCTTTTCGAATTTGGTAAATGAAGACAAGATTTCTCAATCGGGCGGTATCTTATCATCATTGATCAATCACACGTAGATTCCACGTTTATAATTGGAAAGACAGATTAGGAAGCAATTTTACTTTTCGTTGACAACTGGGTAAATACATATATATATATAT
>NW_018397256.1:8096009-8099623 GCF_002168275.2 Theobroma umbraticum | reverse complement strand
ATATGTATATATAGATATATGTATATCCTGTACTACAATTTCGTTGCTGACAGAACAGCTGTCTTGACCGTGTGAAACTATTCATCGATAAGCCAAACTTAAAACCAGAGCCCCCTGGCGGTCAGTTGGTTCTGATGAGACAAAATCTTTGCAACAAAAACAATTGGTTTTTTACTTCCACTTCGTTGACAGGTTGTTTTGATTGTATCCCCAAGCATCGTACCACAATCAAATTTCCTCTTCGTCTTCCTTTTTTATTCACTACGGATTTCTAATCTACGCTTGACCCTTTCAAAGCTTCATACCTTCGTTTTGGAGTTGTACATAAATAATTTAATTAATTAAATTTGTATCGTTACTACGCTGTCTTCCCTCGATTCATTGTCATGCAAGGCAGTAGGGCAGCTACGCTAAATATATTTTGGTATCGATTGCGATGTCCATTTTCCACTAATTGTGCCTAAATAATGTATATTAGGTAGGCAAACGTGTTTCGCATAAAATATTAGTGGTCTCGAACTTTTCTTTCATTTATTTATTGATGTTTCTGTGATTTACATAATCCCCAAATGCTGCTCCATGCCTCAAAGAAGTAATGAACCAATGGAATTCGGTGCTTGAGCAGACGTGAAACACTGGAAATGGATTAAGTTAGAATATTACAAGAGCTGATTTCTTGAGACAGACAAAGAAACTGCCAGTTTTTGGCACACACATCCGCTAATAAACGCGTGGTGGAAACAGCTTTGGCCAATATAAAGGACACATGTGAGGTTAGCAGAGAGGAAAGAGCGTGACCATGACCACATAATTCTTGTTGTTGCAATCGATGGGAATTGTGGAGATCCTTAGCTTTTCACAAGAAATTAATTAACATCGGGTGAATTATTGTTATTATAATAATAATATATAAACTGCAAATAGTAAATGATATATTTTGTTGTATATATTATTAAATTAATTAATTATTTTGTCATTCATTAACAATATATATACCTTTCATAATGATTATTTATTTTTTTATTTATTTATTCACATCAATTAAAATTCTTATTAAAGTAAACTTTCTTTAGTTGATAATTTTTTACTAACTTAAATATTAACTCATTTTTTTATTAACATCGAAACCCTGAATAAAGTAAACGCTTCCTAATTGATAATTTTTTTATTAAATTATATTAGCTAATTTTTATCTATCAATTTTCTTATAAACATTTGAAGTCCTTATTAAAGTAAATTGTTTTTAATAAAATGCAAGTTTGGCTATATTAAAAGCTTAGAAAAAAAAGAGAATTAGTAATTGTTATCTACCCCTTTCCTTTTCAGTGTTCAATTCCTTGTTAAAATAAACTAATGATGTTTTTAAATTTTTTATAAAACGCCTCCACAAGATATTTTTGATATATTATACAATCACAAGAAATTCACGGTACCTTACTCCATTTAAATGTTTAATTAAGAATAATGGTGTAATAATAATGTCATCGATACCATTCTTATAAATACAATTAAGCAACTCATATAAAAATATTGAAAAAAGCAATTAAAATAGAATAAAACGACAAAATGGTGGTTAAGGAAATTTAAACTGTTATTTTTAATATAATAATTTACGATACATTACAATTAAGTATCTAATATGTATATAAATCATAATCTATCGAGATATAAATTATTTTTATTATATTCTTTATATAATTTTTTTATTTGTATTTTCCTATCTCATGTTTATGAATGCTATAGGTATGTAACACCTTGTTTGCTAAAAATTAAGAGGTTATTATTAGTATATTTTTAAAATTAAAGGTTATATCACATGATGAAAAATTATTTTAGCTCAAAAGTTATGTCACATAAAGTGACATAATGTGTCTATTGGATTATAGACAAGTTTTCATGTGAATGATTATGTCTTTTTAAAAACCGATATCCACAAGTTATGAGATATATTGAAAAGACACCAACACTCAAAAAGTTAGATATGAAAAGTTATTATTTTAAATTATAACTCAAAAATTATAATCTATAGAATGAATAATTATCTTTTCATAAAGATGATTATTGAAACAATAACTATATCTAAAAGATATGTTTGACGAAATGAAAATATACCTTTTAGAATGGTGCCTTAATGAAAGAGTTGTATTCTTGAAAAAAAGACGTTTACAAGCCTATATAAAAAGCTTGTTACCAACTATTTTGACACATTAAAAAAAATACAAAAAACAAGAGTAGAAATATCAAGAAACAAGATAAGTGTTGTGTTTTAAAACATAAACACTTAAAGTTCCCATTAACTACAAAAGCTTTCAAATTCCTTATAACCTATTTGTTACAGAAAGTAGGTTTTAAAATCAAACAACTTTTCAAACTCTCGGGTGTATTTAGCTATCTACTCTCGTAAAGTGCAATGCAAAGTTAGACATTGGCTTTATTGTTTCGCTATTCGCGTTATTCCCCTTTGCATGTTAAGTAGTGGGGTGAAATAAGTCTTAAAGATAACGTTTATTTAAAAACTCACCTTAAAATCAATTTTATTAATTTCTTGAATACTTTTAAAACCTCATTTGCACCAAGTTATTATCCCTACCCAAGGCAATCAATTACACTTTCATTATTATTCCATTGATTTTTTATTAATACTTTACACAAAAATTAAACTTCATTCAGAAAAATTTTTAAATTGAAATGCTGATAAACTAATTATTAAAATATATATTAACTTTTAAATTTTTGAAAGGGAAATACATTTACTTTTTTAATTAACAATTTTTTTCCTTAAAGTTAATTAAAATATCATATCAGATTGAATAGAATATATTAAACGGTTAGAAGTTTTCAAAGTAAGATAACCAATGTTCTTTTGTTTTTCTCAATTTTTTGATATTTTAGTTTTCTTAATTTTAAACGATATTTTTATAATTTTGACATGTAAAATTCATTTAAGCCAATTGCTCTACAACATCTCATTCAGTGCACTAAAGGCATGTTTATATGTTTTGAATGTGCATCTATCCATTTACATATTAAATCATTTATGTATAACACACGTGTAACAAAGTTTAATTATTATAAAATGTTTTAAACAGCTTTAGTTATAAAGAAATAGTGAAAAAGTATGTTATGTATATGATTACAATTTTTTTTGAAATGTCAAAAAATATCTGAATTTATATATTACATTTTTTCTCAATCAATAAAAATCTTTTTTATTAATAATGTAGAGGATCATTTCAAAGAATACCATACACGATAGCCGTTCAATAATAAAAACAAGAAGTAACAGTAAAAAAGAAAACGGACAGTGTCTAAATATTCCATATCTAATGACAAACATCAAAAGAAGACTTCAAATTGATCTCCCTTTGGAATGTTATAACGTGCACTACTGTTCATTGAGCTTATGCCAAATAATTTTACTAAAATTTTCTACTTTCATATTATGTTTTTTTACTGTATATGTCTTTAGACACACACAATAATACTTCACTTTCCTAACCCAAAATTTTATATCAAAGCCAGCAACTTTTGGGAAAACAAAACTATGTTCTGTCTGCATAATGCTGAGTTAGAATGAATAATATTGTTCACATTTGCCAATCTTATGTGATTTT
>NW_018397256.1:8094802-8095909 GCF_002168275.2 Theobroma umbraticum | reverse complement strand
CTTCCTGCTGGAGGCCAAAACTAGGCACAGGTCACGAGTAGGATTCTCGGCTTATGGCCAAAGCCTTCTCACGGTTTTGTTGATCAGTAACATTGAAAAAATGGGTCAGAAAGTCAATGTTCAATCTGGCGATGCTGTATGTCCATGGATCAGCAAGCATTTTTCTAGAAAACTAACTTTTACTGAAACTGATGAGTTCAAAGTACGTAGTTGTTGAGAAAGAAATTGAATTCAGAAACCAAAGCCTCGTGGAAATTAACGTGGCAGGTAGCCATTCAGATGCAGGCATATCTATGATTTTCAAAAGCTGTCTATATCAGGTCTGCAACATGTTTGATTTTTCAAACATTGTCAATCTTTGTTAAGTAAGATCAAAATCATGTCGACTAAAAAGTTGTACTTCAAGCTGTACACTCTCAACAGCATATATACAAAGCATTTTGCATATAACCCGACCGGTTAGACCTAAACTTTTGTTCAAACTTTCACCCTCTAACCATGGAGAAACTCTGCTATGCGCTTGGATTTATGAAAAACATGAAAGAAAATGAAAATATAATGTGCAAATGGGAACAACAAATTTTTCCAAGTGACATACGTACCCCGTTGCCTTCCATACTTTACACCGCTTCTCCTACTGAAAATGATGGATAAACAAAAATTAGTGGAATTATGATTTAATCACGTTCAAATGGTGTTCTTCTAGATGGTGAAATAATATAAACGAAGTCACAAAATTAGTATGACACAGTTTTTCAACGGAAGTTTGATTAATCGTATAAGATATTACTCAAGTTTGAATGTAATATTATTTATTTTTTTTAATTAATTTGATGGGACTGTTTTTGTATATTTTAAATATAATGAGAGATAATTTTATTTCATATAATTTAATCTACTAGTTGAAATCAAAATTTCTAAATTAAATTTTTACATTTAACCTTTAAACTTTTTTTTTGAAAATTAGGTTATGTTCTTTATCCCCTTTTTTTTTTTATTCTTTCTAAATGTAACATTTTCCTTTCTTGGTTAATTGGGTTTGGGTTAACAACACAAATTAAATAAGCCTAAGCCTGCTTCCCTACTGGGCCTTCCCCTTCTATTCTC
>NW_018397256.1:8058171-8094694 GCF_002168275.2 Theobroma umbraticum | reverse complement strand
TCCCATGGACAAAATGGACTTTTCAGCTCAAAATCTCTGTAACACTGGACTCCATACACTTCCTTCTAGGGCTCGATTCAAACATTTTCCCTAAGATTTTCCCGGAAAAAATGGACGGAAACTTAGAAATCTCCCTGGATAAGCTCCCCGTTAGAGCCCTCGATGCCATCGAAGAAAACGGCGTCGAACGATACCCTCCGTAAGCATTTCTTTCTGACAAAATTCCTTCTTCATATACTTTCCGCTGCTTGCTAATGGTGTTTCTTTTTTTAAATGTTGTGTTGTATAGCGAGTTGAGCTACGACGAGAAGCGAGTGTCGCTGATACGACGAATAGACTTCGCGTGGGCGGTGGAAACTGACGAAGAAAGGGAGAGGAAGAAGAAGCAGAAGAAGAAGAACTCCAAAGATGCTACCGCAACGTGGCAGTGGCAGACCATGGTTGAGAATCTGCAATTGGCTCACCAGGAGCTCTCCGTTATCATCGACCTTATCAACACGGTAAATTCCCTAGCTATTGGTGGTTTGCTGAGGTTTTCTTTCGTTGTTGCTTTTGTCACTTACTCCTTTTGAATTCTCAAAAGTAGAATTGCATTTGATTGAAAAAGTGTAAATAATTAAATGACACATTAGGTTAACAATAATTGCTGGATACAAAGTAAAAACATGCATTTTGTCGTAAACGTGAAATTTTAATATTTCGAGTTTGTAGTCTGCTTTTGCTTTTGTATTCAAACGCAAGCAAAAAGTTAGTAAGGCAACTAGACATTGTGTTTGTATATTGTGTATGATTATGTAAATTTTGCGTGATTGAATTTAATGCCATTATTTGGCCTTGTTTCAATTTTTTGAATTTTTTTTTTGTTCTCAAGTAAAAAATTAGAATCATCACAGTTGAAATTTGGTGTCCTGTATTGCCACATCGTTGTTGTTGGGCTCGAATGCTTGAGTTCTGAAGGTAAACAGGGTCCTAGGAAACATTTCTCTTTTGTTAATTAATTCAAAAGCTATAGGTGAAGTTTTGGTTAGCTTCTTTGTCCAGTTGTGTTTCCTTTTTCCTTGATATAGTGAGTTCAAAAGTGTATAGTGCTGCTCCTTTGAATGTTATATGAGAAGTTATTTAAATCAAATTTTTATTCCTTTTTTTTAAAGGTGGAAGCTAATGATGCTGTAACAGTGGCTGGCATGACAAGGCCAAAGCCATTGCCTAATGAGGTCCTGTCTGATCTTGCTGTATCTGCTGCAACCAAGCTACAATGTTACCGGGTATTCTTCTTCTTTTTCTTCTGGGAAATAGAAGTGATGCTCTCAACTCTCTGTTCAATTTAAGTTTGAGTTGTATAACATATGGGGTTGTGATTACCATTGTCATTGAAACTATGCCTATTTGTCTAGGTATTTATTGGAACAATTTTGTGATTTCCTGTTGAATTTTGCTTCTATATTGCAGCATCTGGGTAAATACTTCAAACAGTCTGCCAAAGCTTTGGAACAGCAGATCGCTAGGGAAGCAAGATTTTATGGTGCTCTAATAAGGTATCCCTCTGCATTCATGTAAAAGAATTGTTATTTGAAATGTTGATGTTATGATATTCCATCTTCTTGACTTATTATTCTATAAGCTCATTTGTGCAAGCCTAGTTCGTTTACATACTCCATTTTTCTTATTTCCTAACAAGCGGATAGATTGCAGCAAAATTGGAAAGTTAAACGGCAACGAGTGGCAGCTCCAGCCTCTAGCAACGAAGGCTTCACTATTGATCTTTTTGATAATTCATTATATGATTCAGCAACAATTTCTCGTCCTTCTTCTCTATCTGTCATTCATATTGAACATGATTCAGCTGGAATGCTGGCTATCAACTTACCTTCAAATTCATGTCACTCTCTTCGTTTTGGTTTTCTGGGTGTGCATTCTGCTGATATCCCAAAAGAATTAAGTAAGATTAGGACTCATGGTTCAGTTGATCAGACCACAAGAGACACTCAGAAAGAATCAATGAGTGATGATGAGAGTGTTAAAGAAACACATTTGCTCCTTCGGGAAGTTCATCAGTCAATCTTTAATGATCAGGTACATTTTGCTTTCTCTTAGCCTTTTATGACTTAATATGCTTTTATTTGTTTACTATAGTTATGTTTCTTTGGTTCAGGTGTTTGATGTGGTGAATCGTGAAGCATTCAACCAATCTGCTGGAGTCAATGTAACTGGAATACGAGAAAATTATCTACAATTGAGCATAGGTCAAGGAACCTCTCTGTTCATATCACTTGTGCCATCTAGTAAGGGTGATGATCAGGCTGTCGACACTGCCAACACCCTGAATTTGGGGTCTGCAATTGTACCTTTGGATTCATTTGATGATGTGAAATTAGGAGAAGGAAAACATGATACTCCTGAAAAGAAATGGGGTTTCCCTAATCGGATCAGTTGTGAAATATACCTGCAGCAAATTGTTCATGAACATGCATTTATAAAAGGGAAGGATAGACCAAATTCATCTGGTACTCGAGTATCTGGTCAATCAGGAAAGGATGGATCCGGTCTTCTTGGTCATTTCTGTCTGTCTCTGGCTCATAGAATTTTTTCAAACAGAGTTCTTATGAAGCTGGAAAACGTGGTATTTTCCTCATTAATCATTTGCCATGGACTAGTGACTAGTTTTCATTAGATTCCATTGTTCTTACTTCTTAGTATGACTTTCCATGATATCTGTAGGTTTGTAGGGTCCCATATCTCCATTTGATGACCCATCCTACTTGGCATTCTCGGACATCTTCCTGGACAATCTTTATGAAAGTTCCTCAGTCCATTCTTCATGCAGAGTCCCAATCCCAAAAATCAGACTTCCAGAACATGAAGGATGCTATAAAATCACAATTTCGTACCAAGGTGGTGGTGAATGATGACCGCATCAATGTTGAAGGGGAAGGTGCTCCTAATGTTGTCAGACTGTTCAAAAGAAGTTCTGAGGACATTTGTTCTGTAAACAAATATGACTGTGACTTGGCTGATCTTCCAGTTATAATACTGCAGCAGGTAGGTTGTTATTGTCTTTTTCTAGGATTGCTACAATCTTAAGACTGTTGATTTATTGGGAAACAGTTTATGAAGTTCTTAATAGACTGTACTGCTGATATGAGCTGCATCTCATTTGATATCTGATATACATTTAAAGTAATGAGGCTGCGAAACAACCTAATATTGGAATAAGAAGATTAAAATGATTGCTCCTCAGCACTGACATAGAATTATAGATATATTTGAAATACATGTATTCTACTATCATTTAGAAAATGTCTAAATATACTTTCTGTTTTGCATAGTAAAAATCCTTACTCTTCCCTGTGCTGAGAGGCTGAAATGAATCATTAGTCATAGTTACTTTACTGAGTTATGGTTGAGAGAATACCTTTGTAATTTGAGCAAATTTGAAATATGGTGTGGAAGCTATACCTTAATGGAAACGTCTGCTGACACTTGGTGGTATAGAAGTTCTGGTTCTGCAAAGCTAAAGAGTTTAAATTATCAGAATCAAGACAAGGATGGCATAATTTATGCTTAGAAAGTTAAAGAGGGTGCAAATTCCTCAACCTACTTGGTTGTTTGAGCAGCAATCATGTGATTACCCTGAGAGTTTTTACCTAAACTGAAGTGATTAGACATTAATGTGGAGAAAGAGGTGCCTCTGCTTAAAGAGGAAGCAGGGATGATAGAGAAGCATGAGGAGGAAGTGGAATGTGAAAGGAAAAGATGTTTCCCTTTTTCTCAGTGAGAAATATGGCCCTATTTCTCATGTTTTCTTTTTTCTTAGCTCTCTCCTACCAAGCAATGGAAACAATGATTTTTATCTTCCATTTTCTACCTACTAGCCCTCATATTTATCTCCTAGCAGATACAAATTTTAGTTATTGACATTAAAATAGGTTGTTCTTGCATAATCACTATGTACCTGTGAATTTGTCCATTTAACTTTTGTTATTTGGCGAGTTTAGCGTAGGCTGTATGCTACTATTCAATCTTGTTTACTCACATTCTTCTTGAGGTGTGAGCAGAAGATGCTTGTATGTGCACATTTAGGTATTTTACTGGTATAGTCCTTCCATGTGATTGACATGTCTGACTCTGGCTACAGGTTGCAAGCCAAGTTATTCGTTGGCTTCATGAGGAAGCTCTAATGGTGGGAATAAAAACAAATCGTGATTTTCTGTGCTTGACTTTTGAGCTAGAACAGGGGGAGACTGTTAGCCTGGTGGCCCATGTGGATCCAGAAGACACTGAAGGCTGCATCTCTTGGTGGTTAGTGATGGAAGATGGATTTGCAGAGGATTGGAAACTTCAAATGGACATGTCTGATGGTGCATCTGAGTACAGAAAGTTTTTGGGGCATTTATCTTTGGACGTGTTATACTCAACATTAATGGACCTGGTTAGCTTGTGCGGTGGAGGTGGAAACCATTGAGCCTGCATAAGTTTCTTCAACATTTCATCCCATTCAGGTGGTTCGTATACGCAAGTCAACATTACTTGTAATATTAGTTCCTGTATGTTCAGGAAAGCAATTTCATTCTTTGGTTCCCTTTACTAATAGATGACTTGAAATATTTTACCAATTGCGTAGATTGTTGTAAATGGGCAGCTGGATAAGAATTGATGATTATTGTTGATGGTAATGATGATGAACTGATTAGTGTTCAATTGGTATGTAATCCAAAATCAGCAGTATCCTTTCTAGTGTAGTATTTTTCAACTATCTTCGGAAGATTTGTTCGTATTTGTTTTTCTTCTCCAACTCATCCAGCGTTCACACTCTGATTGTGTCTCTCTACGCGTTGCTTGAATTTTTCTGGTCACACTCTGTTTGGGTCTCTCTACGCGTGGCTTGAATTTTCTGGCCACACTCTGTTTGTGTCTCTCTCCGCGTGGCTTGAAATTTTCTGGCCAGCTATTTGGAATTTGGAATGGAGTACTTTTACTCATTGACTGTTACAGGTTTGAGGTTACATCCTAGAACTGATTTAAGGTTACAGGCTTGGACAAAGAAGGCTGGCAAGGAAAGACGTTGATATTTCCAGGTTAGGTCGCTTTCGTTTCGTTGACTATTGACCCAAAGAGAAAATGTCACTTACATTTCAAACAACAAACAAAGAAGAGTTGGCCAGAAGTGGCATCAGAATTGTCAGAACGAGCCTTCATGTCCAAGCAACCTCCCTGGAAAGTGCTCCTGAGTCCCAACTTCACATTTCTGTTGCATGAAAATCACTGGTGACTTCAGGTTTGCTGTTCTTTTTATTCATTTATCTGTTAATATCTTTCACTTATCCTTCACTTGTAAGGATTAAATTTGACTTCATGCACGTATAATACAGAAACCTTTTTTCTTTTCATATTTCACTTTTCTACGTTTGACAAGAATTGGAGAAGAAATGAAGTGCAAACTTGGAAATGATTGAAATAGCATGTGCCTTTGCATCCATATCCCAACTTCCCCAAATTCTTTTAACGGATTTTGCAACTTTTGAATGACAGGTTATCGCTCTTATCCAATTGTCCACCCATTCCAGCTCAGTTTGAAAAAGCAACATTCCCTTTAATTTAGGCAACTGGAATTGGAAGATAATCATATGCTTATCTTTAATGAAGTGGCGGCCAAGCATCCCCCCACCACCCACCATTCTTGCTTTTCAATCTAGCAGCCAAACTAAAACACAAAGAGACCTTCCTTCCTTCCTTCCTTTCCCTTGAAGCAGGAAAGTCAAAGCCAAAAGAAACAAAACCATTGACATTCCACATTCCCACCAATCACCTCTCGCCACGTGATCAAAATCCACCCTTACGATGACCAAAGAACCCAATAATCAGCGATCATCATTGACACCATTTTAGGTTAACCACCACGTGAAGATTTATTATTATAAAAATGATAACTCTTAGCTAAAAACAAAAAATAATTTCCAAAAAGGTTAAAATGTATAGAAGTTCCCAACCCCCAACACGCCCCACCCCAAAAAATGTATGAACACATTCTTTCTTCGAAGTACAAGAAACGTATCACTTCATGACTTCACCCTTTCATCTGCTTTTATTCCGTTTGAGACAGATCCTCTTCGTCACCCATAAAACGACACATATTTTAACGTGCAATTTTCTTTCTAGCAGGGAACTGAAAACACCAAAAGACTAAACTACCCTTTTGGGTATCATCTATTAAACCAATTTTGGGCCAATTTTTTTGGTATTTTTTTTAGAAAAAAATCTTAGGCATTGATGACCAGAATCAGGGAGACGATTACGTGGGTATCGAGGAGAAGCTGAATCTGTATCTGGGTTTTTGAGATTTTGTGGGGCTTGTAGATGGGTTTGTAGTGACACTCTTCAATTTTCAAATTTTTTTAAAGATTTTTTTATTGAATTCTATTAGATGATAAAAATTGAAATTTGCTAGCTGGGTTTCTTGAGTAATTTCATTTCCCCTGTGGGTTTTCATTTTTCATTGATTTTTATTGAGTTTTTAAATTCAACTTCCTTAGAGTTTTGATTCAATAAGGTTGTGATTTTGACATTAGAGTAGGGTTTAACAGTAAAAAGTACGAAATTTTACTTGATTCTTTGTGGAAATTTCATTCCAGGAAGCGGGTTTTTTATTAGTTCTTTGAAAGATTGATTTTTTTTTCTCTTTTTTGAGGGAGTTCGTGTTGTGTCAGAGGGTGTAAAAAATGTCAGGTGGGACACCAGTTGGTGGTGGATATGTGAGGCAAAGGCATAGTCAAGGCTATGCATCAGGCAATGAGGACCTCGAGGATGACGCTTGCTCAAGGTTACATCCCTTGTCACCGGCAACTCCGAGAACTAGGACTTGGACTGAGATTCTGGAGAATGTGCTTTGGGTTGGTTCAGCATTGTTCATTATCTACTTTGGTGATAGACACTCCAATTTGATATATCTATTGTGGCACGATGAGCGAATTAGAAGGTAACTGACTGGATTGAATTTTATACTTTGTGTCGTTTAGAGTACTCAAATTTTGCTTTTTATGTATGATTTATGAGATTTAGTTGTTAGTTAAGTGCTTATTCTTGAATGTTGTTTTTTGGCTGTCGAATAGTTGGTAGTATCCTGTTCTATATAATTATGGTATCTGAAAACTCATTATGGCCCTTGACGAGGTTTTTTATTCTCTTTGCTTTGTGTGCTTCAATGACAAAGTGCCCGAGCTAATTAAAATTGTAACTGAAATGGGAGAACCTAGTTAAAAACAAAATTTCCAAAGGGCTCGTGAGATTATTAGAAATGCTGCTTTCAATTGGTTCAAAAGTCAAAGTGCTTCCGAGGCATTTGCAAATTGTAGCTGAAATGCAAGAAGTGCTTGAACCACTAAATTGGTGGACAACAAAGTGGAACTACATTGCTGTTCCAGAGCTCCAAGTATCCAGTTCAAGTGCCGCTTTTCACTTTGGTGTTAACTCTATTTTGATATCAATCTTTTGGGTTGCTGAATGATTGTTTGTGTGCCGAACATCTGCTCATTAAATTTTAGCATATATGGGAACTTATGTACACAACACGGGATGGAGCAGCACAATAATAGAAGCTACTCTGTTGTGGATAAAGATATTAGAATTTTTTTTTTGGATTTATTTAAATGTGCAAAAAAAAATTGTTTAAAAAGACTTTACCTTTTGGGATAATGTTTGTTTTAAATTTTATAGGGGAAAAAACTGATTAATATGAATACTTTATGGTCATTAGTAAACTTGTAATGTCTAATCTTCTAATTTCTTCTTTTCTTCGTGTATGTGAGCATGTGACTGTGTGTATGTTTGAACGCATTTTTGCATGTGCACCAAAGTGATGAAACCAAGCACTTTATGAACAAGTATATCTTTACAAAAGAATGGAAGAAATGTATCCCTAATTATTAGCTAATTGAATTTGCTTATTGAGTATTTTACTGCACATGATTAGTGTTTGGTTTATTTTATCTAGTTGTCATGATTAAGATTTTATTATATATGTCGCACTGTTTCCTATACTATGTCTTCAGGATGAAGGCTTTGGTTGATAATTGCAAGATGATGAAGAAACATCATGCATTTGGAGTGTTTTCCTATTTATCATGTACTTTCCTCTCATGTGATGAGGCACTTCTTCTAACCAGGGACTTTATAATGGATATGACACTAGACAAACTTAAAGGCAAAATAGTTTTATGTAGCTAGTTTTCATGTTCCGACTAAGTTGAATTTACTAGAATCAATCATTCTGTACAATCTATTATGGCACAGAACCTGATTATAGATCATAATATAAACTAACTTTTTATCTTTTGAGATCAGAGAATCAAATGTCTGAATGATGTAATCATGCAGGATCATGCATCTTAAGTCCTTCACATGGCTTACGCATTTTGTTTGCCAGATATGTAGACATGTTGAATACATTGCTAAAAAAGTGAAGTTCGATCCTATATAGTGACTAACAGCCTATTTGTGGGAACCTTTGAAATCCATACACAATCGTCTCTTTGAGTGCCATCAATTGCGTTTTAAAAGTTATGCCTCAAGCCTCATTCAGTTTTTCTATCAAGAAAGTACCACCATGGTTAATAATCACTTCCTAACATAATGGAGATGACGGGCTTGTTACGAATTGGGATCTTAAATTATTGAACTTGTGCAAGTAATGCAATTTACTTTTCCTTCTTGTTGTGACTTCTTCGATGATATCATGACCAATGGAAAAATTACTGGTAGCATCTATGGCCCCTTTGAATTAGAGTAGTATTTTTCCTTTTCTTCTTTCGTTTCTCCTGGACATTTTAATGTTAAATTGGAGTGATGATGAGACTGTTTTCACCTTGTTCCACACTCTTAACATCTATCCAGATATCTCCTCTGGCTGTGAATCAAAACGCAGTCATTTGAGCATCTTCTTTATTTTATCTAACATACAATGTATAAATTCTCTGTATGTAGCAAACATCAGAATCCATTATGTTTTAGGTAACTTTTGTGATAACATGATTCTTCTCATCATTCATTCATCAACTGGCTGGCTTAACTTTTGAACAATCACAATCATCCTTTTAGTTATGATTTGCAACTGGCAACATTTTCTCGATTTGTAGTTTGCAGTAATGATTTTTTATTTCATATTCAGTTTGTAGTTGCTCACTTCTCAGCATTGACATATTGTGTATTTGTTCATGGGTGTGATTCAGCTTATATGTCTCCCATCTTATGTCATTTACTACGTGTGCAGAATGCCTTTGTACCTGGGCTTGGTAGGGATTGGATTGAACATTGTCATCTTCTTTTATACGAGTATGCTGGCATGGAGTGTAAGGAGGTTTGATGAAAAGTGGGAATTATTAAGCATATCAGCTTTGCCAATTATTACCTTGCTTGGACTTGTCTCCTTTTGCTTGTAAGCGAAACAATTGTGTTATTTCTTCATATATTTGTTGGGTGGCATATGTACTTTCTTTTCAAGTTTTGCTGGCAATTTTAATACAGGCTCTGCTTTGCTCTATGGCCTATCTGGGGTTTCTTGACCCTTCCTCTTCTGGTACATATCACAGCCCTTATTTTGTTGTTTCACTTGACTGATATTATACTTGTGGAAACTGTCTAATATTCACTATTTTGTTTTTCTGCAGTTCACACTGTTTATGGCTGGTTTGGTTGTATACCCTCATATCATGATTGAGACATTTAGGCCACAAAATGAATTTTGCCGTACAGATTAAGCTTTCTGGTATAAAGACAGTACTGACTTACATGAAGACTTAACAATCCAAAAGATGGATAGTTGGCAGCATCAGTTATAGGCTGGAGTTTTGTTTATTGTTCTGTCTTTGCTTCTCATGACAACGTTTTGCCCTGTTGATGCCAATGATGATACAGCTGATTGTCTTTTATCAGCCAGTGATTTTACATTGAAATGTCGACCCTGCCTCGATGATGCTTGATGCATCTTATTATTGCATCTTAGGATTTTTGAGTTCTATGATCAAAAATGGATGGCAGGTCTCTTCAACTTTTAACTTTTGTGTTCATGGTATTTTTCTTTCAGATAGAAATTCTTTTGCTGTGAACCACATCTCTTTCGCTGAGCATTCCCTTGTGTTTATCCAGTGTACTGTTCTGAAAGAAAGAGGATATAACGAAAAAGAGTTTGGTTTTCATATTACAGTGTGAAAATTTAGCTTTCTTGTTATAGTCACCAATCTCGTGTTCCATTTTTCCCTTTGTCAATTAGTTGCAACTGGACGATGATTTCATAGAATCTGTACTGATGACCGATTTGAAGACTGGAGAATCAGGAAGAAAAGCCTTAAGTCATACCTAAAGTCTTGAAATATGAAAAGTATAATCAAATAATGATATCCCAAGTCCGGAAGAGTAAACCCTGAGCCAGACATGTCTTTGAAATTTGCTTTATCTCGAATTTAGACAGAGTGGAATTACATGACGCTTTCACATAATCAAAGAAATTGGCAAGTGGAGTAGCGTCATCAATCATCAATCAGGTGAAAGTCACCCTCTCATTAGGTTCACAAATCAACGACTAATAACATGAATGGAAAATTTTATAAGAATCTCGTGATAGAATAATGAATGCTTGGCATTCTCTGGGGAAAAAGAAAGAAGAAAAAATCAAGCACTGGAATTCTCTTTTGTCAACACAGCCAATATACAATAGCAATCCAACTGGCTCACAACTGAGTGAGCCGTTCATATTTTCTTATGCGCTGTAGCTTTCGACAATGGTCGGCTGGTCACTTTGCAAACGTAGAAAAGCCTTGGTTTTAATTGAAGCCACTAATAAAAGACGGGAAGAAAACAGTGATGAATAGACACTTCATCAACTCCATCCTTTCTCTCATGTCTTGTAAACCTTGTCTTCTTGAAGGATAGAAGTAAATGATGAACAGATAAAGACAGAGAAAAAATTGGCAAGAATCCTTCGTTATCTGTACAAATATCTTCATATTCACGTAGTAGGTGATGGGTTGGCTGAGAATAGTGATAAATAATTCATTGTGTGAAAGCACTGGAAGCCTGCATTACCATTGAATCCATCCAAAGTTTTGGCTTATATGTTTTAATTTTCCTGCTATACAACTTTCTGTTCTTTTTCTTTTACATAGGAAAGAACTATTCTTACGCGCATAATATTAATTCTAGAAGCTTTAGTTGCCCCCTAATCCAAATGTCTAATGATTCAAAGAATTCAGAAGAAAAAGGGTTCAGCCAGATGATACTTAGTTAGGTTAAGGCTATGCATAGCTCATTCAGGCTTAGCAACAGGCAAAGGACATCATTCAATCCACATTCCACCTGCAAAGTACAAATTATTCCAGGATTTTTCAGTTTAAAACAACTCTAAAAGGGAAATCAAAAAGGCGTTTGTCTCTTTATCACAGGGACTGGTAAACGTAGGGCAACTTGATGAGTTTATTAATATATTACATTTCCACAGTCGTCTCAGGATCAGGTGCTTGAATTGAACTGAACTGAACTGAAAGTGGCCTAAAGTCCTATCTATGGAAAACAGTTAAAAGAGGAAAGAAAAAAGCCCACTTGGGATGAGCATGGTTAGTCCTGGGTTCTTAGATGACCAATGCATGAATTTGTATAAGAAAGTTGAAAACGTGAACCCCACTTACAATGACTTTGTTTGAAACCCCACAAAAGACCTCAACCATGTTTTGTCCCCCGAACAGGGAAAGACATCTTTCAACATCTCAGCTGATCTATAAAGAAAAAGCATTGCTTGCAGGCATCATAATTCTCATGTCCTTAGTGCTCAGAATAATTCTTAAGAGTTTGCATCACCAATATGGTTACAAGCACACACACTTTGAAAATTCTGATAGATAGAATAACGAGGCGCCGAAAATAAAAGGCATCATCTTTGCCCCATCAGGGATTGGAGCAGAAAGGGATTATGTACATATATGTATATATATTGACCCCCTGTTTATTTGATCAAGACTTGTTTTTATCTCAAACCTCTCATTTGTCCAACACAGGATGCATTGGAGGGGGAAGCCAAAGGTGGAAGACTTTTGTAGAAAACGATAAGATGGAAAGAGAGAGGGTAGCCATAGTTCAATGATGCTCATTTCTTTCTTTCTTTCTTTTTTTCTTCTTCTTTTTTGTTCTGTACAAGTAAGTTCAGTTGAAATCGACAAACTTAGTTGCAATCCTCAACATCAATCAATTCAAATACATTTCCGCCACAAGCATACATGCAGGGCAGCCTGATATAATTCTTTAATTTTATGTGGGTTCGTTGATTTTTCTTTCACCCCTCTTCTTCCTTTCTTTTTCTCTTCTTTTTGCATCATGGGAACCTATTTTTGTCACGATGGCAATGTCATCAAAGGCAGGCCATTACAGTGTTTTAAGATAGAGAAATTGAACCCAGACTCTTTCAGTTAATTTAGCAGAATATACACTTGCTATTGAATGGAACGTCCAAATGCAGACATGTTAATTTTTTATATCCTGCCAATTAGCTATGTGCTTGGAACTTTGTTTAAGATCGTGTGCGGAATAGTTGAAGTGTCTATTTAGATGACCTCATACACATTGGCCAAAATCGTTTCAGTTTTTTTCCAAACCAACCCCTGACTTAAACAACTATACAGCCTGCTGAAATGGTAAAAGACAAATGTTTTACTACCTAATTTCAAGTCCAACCCTGATTTTTCTCCGGAGAGGAATATCTTACAGGGCGACCTTAAGTGTACAACCACCGCTGTTTAGCATAATAGGCCAAGCAATAGCAAATGGATTTCAACAACTGTACTCACAGGCCAGTGACCTTTCCCCTTTCTCTAAGGGACTGCTAACACTGCTCGGATGTCTTCTATCCAGTTCATCATGTTGTGCTACACTAGTCTACCAACTTGAAATACAAGGAAAAGCACCAATCTC
Organism: Theobroma umbraticum; assembly: GCF_002168275.2. NCBI lineage: Eukaryota > Viridiplantae > Streptophyta > Magnoliopsida > Malvales > Malvaceae > Theobroma > Theobroma umbraticum. The sequence continues at coordinate 8,081,746 of NW_018397256.1, read as the reverse complement.
CCTAATTCTGGTATAGTACATGAAAAAGGGGCATGAGACATTGAGCAATCCAGAGTTTTGTATGCGGGTGATTTATCATTATTTTAAAATAGATTATTTGATTTGATTAGAAGTGATGATATTATATATTTTATATTTTATATATGTAATAAAAAATTAAAAATTAAAAAATAATAACTGTCACTTTCATAATTATATGTATCTAAAACTTTTTGTCTTACAAACAACATAAAGGTAAATCCACATCAATTATAGTATTATTTTGAGTTTATAAGCTCTATTTAAAAGCCATTATAAACATATAACATGAGAATTAACCATAATACTCGTCTATTAAGTAAATATTATGCTCCAAACTCCAAAGTGCAAGCTACCAAGTTCTACTGTCTACACAAGAGAAGAAACAAAATACTAGAAGTGTAAACTTGCACTCCAAAACTGTTCAGTCTGAAAAGAAGAAAGCGAAGAGCATAAAAGATGTGATAGCTATACATGGCTATCATAATCCAATCACTGTGATCTTATATTTCACTAAGATCTACTTGGCATGGCCCATCCTGATCATCATCTTCAGACAGAATCCTCAAATGACCAAAATGCCCCTCCTCGTGGATCGGCAGACTAGGTGATGTGTGTACAGGTTGGGTTTTATTACAGACGAGTGTAAGGAGGCCAAGAAAAGGAATATTTGATGTAATAAAGACAGAAAATGAAACTCCGGGTGTAATGCTTAAGAATTTTGTTAGTTCAGTGTAATTAATTTGGTGGGAGTTTATAGTTTTGTCCTTAAACATGTTATGATAAACAAACTTGCGGCACAGTATTATCACAACCAATCTTTTAGTTTTTTTTTTTTGGGTATCACAATCTTTTCATTTAAAGAGCTAAACTTTGAATTACAAACAAAAAATTCTTAAGTTATTAATAGTAAATTTTTAAGTATGTTTTTTATTTGTTTAATATTTTAAAATGCATAAAATATATATTAAATTAAAAATAATAGCTTTATTGTTAGTTTTTTTTTCTAACTTATCAAAACTTAAAAAATAAAAAAAAATAACTAAATAGGTTATTGATATATACATATCACTTTTAATAATTTGTACATCATATATAAAATGTACAATAACTTGTTGTGTAATAGTGATGTGAATAAATTATTTAGAACAAATCATTAATATTTACATTTGGTTACAATAATTTGTGAAAATTATAATATATTCTATAACATGTACATCAATACTTTAATATTTATATATAAAATAAATTATTGATATATATATATGTACATCTTATTATACCTATATATACCTCATGTTATATTATAGTAATTGAAATAAATTGTACACAAAATAGGCCAATAATTGATATATTATATCTGAGACTTATACTTTAATAATTATTTTATTGACAATCGAAAGGGAAAGAGGAAAATAAATTAAATCTATTACACTGCATTGAAAATATCTTCATCAATACACGAACTGTTCTTTAACTTGGTGTCGTTACACTCATCCGTAGTTAACCCAAAAGACGTAATGTGGTGGTTCGGCATGTACTAGAAAATCCCTTTTTCATATTTATATAAAAATAAAGGAAAAAGAACCCATTTGTTGGAGTTGCGGAGATGTGGGACCCACAATATTTTTGCGTTTTTGAATCTTGGTCCAATTCTCCCAATTTTTTATTTTGGAAAAACGAAATAAAATAAAATAAAACTCACACAAAATCTTTGTCCTAAAGGACTTGTTCATTCTTCAACAACAGGCAACAGCTATTGCCCTTGCGTGACTTGCCGTTATAAACGCATCTCTTGCTTCTCTTCTCCCGTAAAAACAAACCATCAAAGCGTCATCATTTAAGTCTCATCTTTTCTCTCCTCCTTTTAATGTTTTATGTTGGCTTTTCTTTCTATCTTTTCTTTGGTCTTTCTCTTTCTTTTCTTTCTCTCTCCCTCATTTGTTGAATAAACTCTTGTGCTTGGTAGGTTGTGCCGTTGAGTGAGATGGGCCCTTAACTCCACTGAAACATTTTAATGGGACTCTATCTCCTCTTTCAGTGCTCTCTTTGCCCCCATTTTGTTTGCTGTCTCGCATTTTAAGTTTTCCTTTTTGCCAATTTCTCTATCTTTTTTTTTTCCTTCTTAAATGAGAAAAAGATAAGATTCTGGGGCATCTGTTTTCTCCCTTATGAGGCCATGGAAGGTTGTTTTATGGGGTTTTTGTGTTTGGGTTTTTGATTTTACACACTAGTTTTGCAGATTATCTGGTAAAAATGTTGGATTTATCTGGTATTCAAAACTTTGGCTGACTGGCTTTTGAGCGCTGAGCCCCCTTTCACTCTGGCAAATTTCCTTCTTTTTGAGATTATCGAGGTGATTGATGGTTAAGGTTTAGGTCTTTACATTTAGGATTTTCATTCAAGCTGTGAATTTTGGAAAGACTAAGAGGCATTTCCTTGTTCTGTATAGATCTCGGAGATTGTTCTTTCGAAAATGGAAAACTTTGATGTGAAGTGGTGATGAGAGTGAATTTGTGATTTGTAATTTATGTTTGTTGGGTGAAAGAATGATGATTGAGAGATAGGGCTTGATTCTGGAGGTGGGTTGTGGTGAGTTTGGTGTTGGCTAGTTGTTGAACGAGGAAAGCATGGACAGAATGATTCAACCTCCTTTGGTAAGTTAATTATTCCATCCTTTCTGCTTTGAATTCAATCATATTATCTGCTTGAAGAGGTGTTATTTAACGGATTTTTGTGATAATAGCTAATGGTTGCGTTATAAACTACTGGGTGTGTTGTGTGTGGGTGGTTCAATTCATTGTCTGTTTGATTTTCAGCTGATTAACGCTACATGGACCTCTTATTTCTCAGAGGCTGAAAAGTTAGCTCTCTTGACTATTGTGATTGATTGTATCATCCTCCTGTTATATAGATAGTTTGACAATTCTTAGCTGAAGTCTCTCTCTCAAAAATTTTCTCATGTAGACTGATTTGTTATCTTATTGAAGTTATGGTGTTTTAGGGTGCGTGCATATGTGGATGAAGTCAAGATTATCATAACATTAGAAATGTACGGAGAAACATGTTTGTGGAACTTCATCCTTCATGCGTTTTTCTTAACCATCCAAACTTAAAAAGGGCTCTTTTTCTGAATCCCTGGGAATGGTAAGCACTTAAAATGTGAAAACTAAACAGTTAACCAACTCAAACTGGAGGGGGGTTTTCTGTGTTCTAATGATTGCAATAGGAACCAACGCACTACCTCTGGGATCCAGTGCAGTTAGTTTAGAAACTGGATTATTATCGTTTAAGTTTTTTTTTTTTTTTAAATAATTGGGGGAGGGGGATTCAAACCCTGCTCTTTAGACAGGGGATAATGCACCAACCAATGAGCCAAATGCTCGGGTGCTATTATCCTTAAAGTTGAAAACCTTTTTTCTCTTGTTTAATTTCATTCAACATATTATTTTGTGGTAAGGAGCTTTATATCAATTTCTGGGCTCTTTTTGGGTTCAATCTTGTGTATGTGACTGGCTGTCTTATACTATTCGCGTTGGACTCAATAAGCATCTGCTATGTGCTAATTCCACTGAAGGCTCTAGCTCCCTGAGTGTTGGTGGAATTGTCTTCGGTTTTTATCCTGATACAAGCCTCACTATATATGCCCTAAATGGTTCAGATTATTCTTTAAATCTTGCAATACTGTTTTTGTGCACATTCATCATATTGATAAAACAAAAAGAGTGAGATATCTGTTTAATATGGTAATTGTTGCTTTTATGTTGGCATCTAGGTTAAACAAGTAAAAATGTCATAGAATTGAATGTCAAACATTATTAGCCAAATTATACGTGCTAGAACTGTTCTCTATCATCAAATAAATGATATAATTGGCTTATTGGTGGCTCGGAATGCATGTCTTTGTTGATGCTGACACCAGCTAGTGCATCATACTGGCTTCCTGTTACTGCGGTAAGAAAGTATCTAGAAAAAATCTCATCAATTGTGAATGTTTGTGGCAGGTTGATACAACCGCTTGTTTATGTAGAGTAGATGCTGGACTCAAATCTGTTGCTGGGGCAAAAAAATATGTACCTGGTACAAAGCTCTGTCTTCAACCTGATATTAAACCATCTATTCATCCAACAAGGAACAAGCCAGCACGCAGTGATAGGAGCCGTTACCAATCGCCTCTGCTCCCAGGACTCCCTGATGATCTTGCTATTGCTTGCCTAATACGGGTGCCCAGGGTTGAGCACAGAAAGCTCCGTCTGGTCTGCAAAAGATGGTATAGACTTTTGTCTGGCAACTTCTTTTATTCTCTCCGTAAGAGCCTTGGAATTGCTGAAGAATGGATTTACGTGATTAAGAGAGATCGGGATGGAAAAATTTCTTGGCATGCCTTTGATCCCATATACCAGCTCTGGCAGCCTCTCCCTCCAGTCCCTAGGGAATATTCTGAAGCCCTTGGGTTTGGATGTGCTGTCCTCAGTGGTTGTCACCTTTATTTGTTTGGTGGTAAGGATCCATTAAAGGGATCAATGCGACGAGTCATATATTATAGTGCCAGAACAAATAAATGGCACCGTGCCCCAGATATGCTTCGTCGAAGACATTTCTTTGGTTCATGTGTTATAAACAATTGCTTGTATGTTGCTGGTGGAGAGAATGAGGGGGTACATCGGTCATTGAGGTCAGCTGAAGTCTATGATCCCAACAAGAATAGATGGTCTTTTATTTCAGAAATGAGCACAGCAATGGTGCCCTTCATTGGGGTTGTATATGAGGGGAAGTGGTTCTTGAAGGGGCTTGGACCTCACCGACAGGTGCTGAGCGAGGTCTACCGACCAGAAACTGACAGCTGGTACCCTGTCTATAATGGAATGGTTGCAGGCTGGAGGAACCCATGTGCCTTCTTAAACGGGCACCTTTATGCTTTGGACTGCAAGGATGGTTGTAAGCTTAGGGTTTATGATGAATTGACTGATTCTTGGAGTAAGCATATTGACAGTAGGATACATTTGGGCAATTCTCGAGCTTTGGAGGCGGCAGCTCTTGTTCCACTTAATGGAAAACTTTGCATTATTCGGAATAATATGAGTATATCCCTGGTTGATGTTTCAAAATCTGATGGTCTGAGGGGAGCTACTGCTGAACATTTATGGGAAACTATAGCAGGGAAAGGTCATTTCAAGACCTTGGTTACAAATCTTTGGTCTAGCCTTGCTGGCAGGAACCGGCTTAAAAGCCACATAGTTCACTGCCAGGTTCTCCAAGCATAATGACTGTATATTTTTCCAATATAGGATTGGCTCTGTAGTTCATGCCTTCTGGTATCTCTTGAATGTGATGGGGTTGAGGAGCCAATAGCTTGCCAGAATGTTGCTTCTCATGCACATAAATCCTTTGTTGTAGGTTCTTATCAATGTCAAAGGATCGGATATACCATGAGGCATGGGTGGTATCAATGAGGATTTCTGTTTTTGCTAGGTTGTTAGTGTTACAAATATTTATATAATACACAGTTGTTACTTGTAGAAAATTGGAAAAGCCTGTTCACTTGTTCTTTAGTTCCTCAAATGATTGCAAGCCTGAAACTGCTTCGGTCTTTTTTATCTTTCACCATTTATGAGCAGGTCAGTGTGACAATTTCATCTGTCATTATCCCTGTAATGCGTTTCAAAGCTTCGAAATAAACTTAACAGGAAACCATGTAGCAATTGGTGCCTTGAGAGGACGAATGTAGTTAGCACGGCACCGCCGCCCAGGCAAAACAGTTCAACATTGTGCAAGGCTTTTTGTCAAGATATAGTTTAAATGTAAAGAGAGATGACGACCGAGTATAATTTTACCATATTAAGGCTTAGCTAATTATCTTCTAACTCTGCCAAATGATCACAAGCTTCCTTAGATTTGACTCGATGACTGTTTTTAATGAGCCAGACTGAGCTTGAATTCAAACTTGAGCCCCCCTCTCTGGTATTTACAACACGGACTTTGTCTTGCTGCCCGTTTCAGCCAGCCTTTCTTTCCGTCGCTTAAACTTTTATTCACGGTATCCTGTTGTAAGGTTGAAGCGATCTTATGTCATGAGTGCTTGATATGGCAGTAGAATATGCTTATTCTTGGAAAAGACTCAGCCACTTAATATGACATTACATCTCAGGCCATCGAGCTCCAGCAATCAGATCACAAGTTTCCACGGATAGCATTATTTATCAAAATTAATGTGTCTGATAAATCGATGTAATTGTGCTGGGTTGGATTCTTCAGTAGGGCTAAACTACCGCCAGCTTAATAGATGAGTCCCAATGTGACAAAAAGCCAAAAAAGATGATTGATGATAGAACACTGTCCTATGTACCAGAGAAAATACCAAATATATCCATTTAATAAGCACTATGATGCCGATTACCAACTAAACACACCTTGCTTCAATCCTGTTATGTGAAAGGATGCCGGGTTAAGATATCTGAGACATGATAGGGAGCCCAGCGAGAGAACCAGAGATGAAAGGAAACATCTGAGGGAATACCCAAATGGGACTGCCCAGCTGTTCGGACGACCTACTTGGGTTTGAGACACATGGTTCTGCTAAACCAGGATCACCCTGCCATTGCTTTATTTCTTTCAATCTTAATTTTCAATTTTGTTTCTCAGAAATGGGTTCAAAAGAATATTTTACAAGAATACTGACAAAGGAATCAAAACACTGTTCCTACAAATCCATAACATAAAGAATTTTTGCTATTTGCGTGTACGCTAACAATCTTATACTGTCCCAGGTCCGGAAAAGTGAGATTGTGCAAGTGAGAAGCACATCTCCTTCCGCCTCTTGTATTCATTATACCGCAAGAAGAAATAACCAAGATAATCAAAATCGATGGGAGACATCCTTGCCTATAATCAACACGAAAAAGGATAAAGACTTAGATATAAGTCATGATTTCTTGGGCTTTGAAATGCATAGCTGGGAATAAAGATACCTGGATTATTGCCCATAAAGCCCAATACAAGTGTGAAGCTAACATGAAGGTGTTTGTCTCGACATAGAGAGATTCGAGATCTTTTTCAGATACCTGTGGTTAACAAAAGGAGCTTAAATGTAGAGATTTTCAAACTGAAAACATGGCACATATCATTCGTTTTAAGTTTAATATATCTCAAGCACAAAACTACCTTTTTTCTCTGAACCCACAAAGGCCAATGTATAAACAAGATCAATTCCTAGCAATCTTAAATTGGTTTTTCTTAGTTTCAACTTAAAAAGTCTTGAATGATGATCATGTGATTGTTTGCACCGATGCTGATAAAAAAAAAGTATGTTACACAGAATCCCAGTTGTGGTTCTAAGACAACCATATAATAATGAAAAAATCTATTTGGATATCTAGTATTATGAAAGTTACTGGTAAGATCAGTCATGAGTGGCTAACAGCAGTTAGAAATGGCCTTCATATCAATCTAACATCCAAGAATGAGAACATCAATGCAGCCTCAAGCTAATAAATGGCATACATACAGTCATAGCAAGAACATATGCAGTTTGCACCAATCATCTGAAGACAACAATAAGTTCAATTAATGCACATACCAAATAAAGGATGCAGTAACTCCTATTAATAATGGGATAAAATAACCCTCCATATGGCTCAAATAATGCACATAGAATTGATTCAACCAACATGAGTTGTAACAAACTGACAATGTATTCTATTTCAGGGCCATCTTGTCAAACTTGAACATTATAGTTCAAACCACAAATGCAAGAGTCAGATATTCTTACATACCTCATATGGTTTTTCAGGTTGTAAATAATGCCTGAAAAAATGATATTGTTCATCTTTACTAGGATACCTACATTAACACCATGATCAACAATCAGTAGGTTGCAATCTATTCAACTATTCACCATTGTTACACAAGAAAAGAACTGCAAAGCAGAAACTGTAGAAGAAGCATACAAGCTATAGTCACAGTCATAGCCTGCATATTCATTGAAGTGATTTCCAATGTCAAAGCCTCTGTAATTGTACGACCCATACTCGAAATCAATGAAGTATAGCTTATCTGGACATTAACAAGATATACAGTTAAAGTAAACACAACAAGAAACTGGAAAAAGTTAGGTAAGCAGAAGAAACTACAGTTGTATTCCATCCAGTCATTAGGCACCAAGACAATATCGCATTTCTTCTGTCTCAAGGTTATTGATTTTTTAAGACATCATATGTGTTTATCATGGTGACATGCCAGTGTTGTAGAAGCAGTAACATTAATAATAAATTTCTCATAATGATAAAGCCAGATCTTCAACCCACTGATGTCTTGTTGACTAGAAATTGTATGTCATACCACAATCACTGCACACAACATGTTTCAAGTTGTGTTTGTATCAGATGAAAACATAGACACTACTTGGACACTAGCTAGTGCACAATTGACACAGTTTCAGGTAATAACATTTGAAACCACACACAAGGATGCTTTTGTTGGTTCTTACATGCTCTGAAGTGTGTGATCATCACATCTCAATCATATTAAACAAACTTATTTTGGTTGGAAGTAGGCAATATTCAGAATTCCACAAGAAAGGTCTATGGAGCATCATGATCCGTTGAATGAAGCCTTATCTTTAACAAGAAAAAATAAAACCCAGTACAGATTACTTTTTTGCAGGATTTACCACATTGCCAGCAGCCTATGCCTACTAAGTCTCATATTGGCATCTTAATATTTTCATATCTATCATGCAATAGTGTTTTGTTTTTAACTACTATTACAAAGTTTTTAGATATCCTTCAGCACTGTTGGTTCATTTTCAGCGCACACATTTTGCTTATCTATGTATTATAAAAAGAGCTTAAATCACCCAATATCAACATACAGAAAATTTTTATGGATAAAGACACTACACTCATCTGGAAACATATGAGTGAAAAAGTGTGCATGCGCATGTGCAACTCACATGATTGTGTGTGTGAGTGTTTGCCTATGAGAGAGAGACAGAGATAAACACATGTAGAATACAGAACGTGTCTACTGCAATTGGAACCAACCAAAACATGAATAGTATGTATGGAGGTTCTTCCAGAGTAAACAGAACAAGGGGGAAAATGGTGGGACTAGCAGAATGAACAAACTCAAAATTATAAGTTCAGACATACCATGTTCATCATTAAGCATCAAATTTCCAGAAAGTAAATCATTGTGGGCAAACACCACCGGAGCATTAAGAAGGCCTGTCAATTCCTGGTCCATCATCAGGAGACACTCTCATATATGGGGATAAAGTTCTTGATCTTACAAGAATCAACATATAACCAGAAGACAATGACCAAACAGCGCACGAGCAACAGTTTCCCAGAGCCAATAGATGCATCACACTTTCCCTTCATCAGCACCAGATGAATCAAACAATATGAAAAAAGGTCTTACCTTCAGTTGTGTAACTTCCTTACGCACTTCCTCAAACAAAATTGTCTCATATATCAGCTGCTTATCAATATCCTCAAATTGGAGAGCAGATGCTGCAATAGAAGGCCTCTAACGTTAGATATATATCGGGTAGCACTAGGCATTAATCTTTAGAAGGAACTAAATGTGCCCCACTTTACTGGGGACCATTGGCAATAGCAGACTACAGTCAATCAAAATTCCAGACGAAAAGTGCTCTCTTAAAAGCCAAAACTTGAAAATAAACAAAACAAAGAAGATGGAAATTGAAGCCACTGCAACTGGAAGGCAGTCCATTTCAAATTATATTAAGCTGCAAAAACTGTCAAATACCATGTCGAAGAAGTTGGTTTTCAAACCTTTCTCAAAGAACTTAAAGATGTCAACCCATAGCTGAGGTTCTTTTGAACCTGGAATTTCCACTTGATGGAATCTACGAAGTTGCTTAGCTATTTCAGCAACCAGCTTTGGCTTTCTCATGTCTGCCACAGAAAATTAAAATTATATCAGTACATAGCTTGCAGTCCCAACACTAGCTTGCACTTGAGTTGAAAAACAATCATTATGATTTAAGGTAATAATTAGTTACCATAAAAGTCAATGCCTTAGTAAATTTAATTAACTATAGTATGAGACTAGGCCAAATATCGATGATAGGCATGAAACAAATAGGACAATAAAAACTTCAAGTGAGGCAAACAGCTTTCTTAAGGATGCTGCCTGTATAGAACATGAGATTTTAAGGCACTCAAAGGCATAAACCCTCTCAAATTACTGATGTTGATAGAACACAACTTCATTAGCAAGTCCTACTTCCACGGGTGATCTCTCTCATTCTTACCTGATGGAGTTAAAGTACGCGCATTTATAAAAGATTGAACCATGCCATTTGCAAAAACTCCAAGCAACTTGGCACCAAATCCAGCAGCCGAGAGGTATTTGATTGCCTAAACACAATACAAAGTGAGCAATCACAAAGTAAAGAATAGAATGAAAAGGATTATCACCTAGAAACAAGATAGTAATAAAGACAATAAAAAAAAAAATTGGAATAAATCATACCTAGCAAGAATTAAGTTTGGAAGAACATCAAAAAGGCATATGAGACTATCATCTTGAATTTCCATGTACTTTAAAATTTCTTAGGATATCCTTGACCCACTACAATTGCATGCATGCAACAAAATATTTCAAAAGAAATCATCAACCACCAAATTCTTCAGCTACAATAGATTACTTGTCCATTAAGTCATTGATTACTTAGTTGACCAAAACACTCCAGAGAAAATTCAGACTGTGGAAGCACAAAATTAAAAGAGTTTTTAAAATGTATTTTAAGCAAGGTTTTAGCAATTTGATGATTATCTTATGCACACCAATATCCTTCAGATAAAAATTGCAATTTCCAGAGGACAATTTCTCTACAGAAAATTACACAGTGAAAAGCATAGGGCCAATACCTGTAACTCACGTTCACGGTTGATGACATATTCTGTGTTAGGTCCATATAATCTAACTGTTACAGACACATTATCTCCATTTTCTTCCTTCGCAGATACCTTTAGCACTGCATCAAATTAATCATGCTTAGTCAATAAATTACCACAAAATCGATCATATACAGCAAAATAAAACCAGAACAAATCAAATAAAATTATCAATAACCAAAAGCAACCAAATGACATTTTTTAGCCTCGTAGTACGGACCTTCTTTTTCCTTGTTATTTTCAAATTTTTAAACGCAATAACTGTAAATCCAATTGAAAAAACCGATCTAAAAGCATACTAATAAATTAACTCACTATTAAGCTTCTCGAAAGAGAGCGAAAATTTTCCATTCAGCTCAACAAGACAAACGAATAAAAATCTAATAAACAGCAAAAAGCAGAGTGCTCACGAAGATTAGTGATGCCGCCAGATACAGTCTCGACGGAGAAGCAAGAATCGTCCAACTTCGCCCATTTCCCAAACAGATCCTTACACAACTCGCTGTGAAAATGTATAAACCAAAAAAAAGATGTCATAAAAACGAAATTTATTTGAAATTCGTACCGTTTGAGCTGGTCCTACTTAGCTTACAAACAACGAAATAAATTTTGAAGATCCGCCAAATTCCATATGAAAATCAAACCCTAACATAAGCTAAGTTAGGAGCTCGAAATGAAATTAAAACAAAAAAAGAGCAGAGGAGAATAAAGCGAACATGACGCAAGAAACCATAAGGGGAAAAGAAAGAGCGGTATCGACTGAGAGAGCGGAGTGAGGGATTGAATCATCGACGGTTGAATTGCAGTTGTTTTGCTTAGCTTGGTTTGCTTCGATATCCATGGCGGTCCAGATCTTTCTCGTTCCTCCCATTGGCACCTTTCCAAACTGTAGAGCTTATATCGAAAAGTTTTGCTAAAATAAAGACGGGAGACTTTTTTGGGGAGGGGGCTCCAGTCATACCGGGAAATGGGAGTTTAATGTTGGGGACATTATTGGAAAAAGAATGATAGGAAATTGGACGGTTTCAGATGAAAAGACGAATATGGGCCTCGTATTCTCACGTGATGATGGCTATTCCGCCCATTTACGTCTTCGGCATTGTTCGGAATTTGGAACAATGGATGGATATTTTGTTAGGACAACGTATATAAATTAGTAATATCTTTGTTCTTTTATGATTTTTTTGTGAAAGCCCCTTTAATAATGATCGATGATATTTGATTTGATCCAATCAACTTTATCATTAAAATAACATTCTGTTTTACGTTGGACAATTACAATAAAAAAATAAGTTAGCTTCTAAATTTTCGGTTTTTTTTTATTTTAGAGGGAATTATTAACAAATAACATGCATAAGAAAAATTAAAAATAAAATTAAATAAAAAAATTGAATAAACTTTTTTATTATGTTAATCATTATATGATATGTCACATGAGTGTTTATAGATTTACATTAGATTAAAATAATAAAAATATAAATATATATATATGTTCAAGCTAATTTGTCGAATTTATGATAAACGGGATAGAAAAAGGTTATTAATAATTCCTCAAATAGCCGTAGCTTTCTAAAACAAAGTGCAATCTTTGACATTATCGGCACATCAAAACTGAGCCTCATTTTCATTTTTCTTTTTTTGTATCTTAAAAATCGTGGTGGGGGCAGACTTGACGAGATCAAGATTCGAGGTGACAGTTTAACGGTGCACACTCAGATTCTTTAGCATGCACGTGGCACTCTTCAAATATCTGATTAGTGATTTTTGTTTGACAGATTGATGTTTTTCTATCACGTGGAAGGGCATGTACCATTAATTTAAATCATCATCTAAGACTTTATTTAAAAACAAAACTTTGTCCATGATTTATTTATTGAAGTCGAATCATTACGTGCCATTTGGCGTTGGTCAGCCAGTCGTCACTGCTAGGGCTGTGCTTGGGAACGCAGATGAGGAGTTAGGTTAGGGAAAAATTAATACTTTATTATTATAGTTAGGCTAAGTATTAATGATTAAGTGGAAAAGGGAAAAGGACGGGAACTTTAGAAATGATAACGGTACGAGAAAGCGAAAGTATATATTTTTAATGTATTTAATTAAATTAAATTATAATATTTATTTTATAATAATTTATTATTATATAATTATATTATAATTAATAGATATAATATGATTATAGTGTAAAATTAAAATAATTAAATTATATTATATTTTGTAATATTATTAAAATTATTTTTACCTCTCAATTTTATTTTTTTGTTAAAATTATTTTATAATATTATAATTTATTTTTTATCTATCGATTTTAAGGTATGTTTTTTATTATTCACAATAATCATGGTAATGGTTAATAAAATTTACATTATCTTTTAAAAAAATAAAATATATGATATTAAAAATATATTTAAAATATTATATTATATAAAAATTAATAATAATAAATATAAATATATTAAACTTATATTTTAATAATAGAGATAATTATAAAAATTAACATTATATTCTTAATAAAGTACTTATAAACTAAAAATTATAATGTTATTTTTTTATATTTTAATCTTTACTTTACTTACATACCAAACATTATAATATTATATTCCATACAATTATATTACTTACAATTACATTACCTATAATCATATTACATTATAAAATATCATATACCATCAATGTATTTTGTTAACTATGGCAGAATGGCATGACTTGTGGAGATAGGTTAGCTTGGCTTAATGAAACAACATTAAAAAATCTAGATGTGAAAATAAAACAAATTAAAAAGCAAAGATAGTAGGGATCCAACAAACAAAGGCATGTTATTGTTACTTGCTGATTCAATGCAAGTTACCAAATTTTATAATTGGGATTTGAATGAAGAATATGTATTTAAAGAGTTTTACTAAAATATTCAAAATTCGAATAGAAAAACAATGTGGTATATTGTAGTTAAATCAATATTACAATTGGATTGAAAATTAGGAGTGAGAGAAATATATATAAAAAATTATGTTTATTCAAACAAACTAGTTAAAGACATAGTATTCAAAAAAATTCCTAAATTATTTAAAAAATTTTAAAAAATTATTATTTTATTACGTTCAATTAAGTTTTTATAATTTTATATTTGATTAAATAAGTTATTATAATTAATTATTATTAATTAAAATATTATTTATTATTTTATATTTATATGACACTGCAATGATATCAATGTAAAAAATAAAAAATATATAATTATCTTATCATATCAAATTAACATATTACGTTTTTATTAATTATAATATATTAATATTTTATATTATTATTAATTATAATATATTAACTTTTCATGTCATTATCATCATCCTCGGTACGTTTATACCTTGTTTTTTTTTATCTAACTATTTTTGTTATTTTAATTAATTTTGTTTTCACATTTTAGATTTCTTAACCTTGTGTCATTAAGCCAAGCTAACCTGTCTCCACAGGGCACGCCATTCTGCCGTAGTCAACAAAACACATTTTTAAAGCTCATGTCCTTTTTCCTTCCCCACTTAAGCATTAATACTTAACCTAATTTTACTAATAAAGTATTAATTTTTCCCTAACCTAACTCTTTGTCTGCCGTCCCAAAGAAGAGTCCTAACAGTGACGACTGGCTGACCACGCCAAATGGCATGTAATGAATCGACTTTAATAAATCGTTGACAAAGTTTTGTTTTTAAATAAAGTGTTAGATTATGATATTATTAATGATAAGAATTTATTTAATTTAAAATAAAAATATCAAAATTTATTTAATTTAAAATAAAAATATAAAATTTTAATTAAATATTAAATTTTTTTTAATTTTTTTGAATAATTTATGAAATTTTTAAATATCGTGTCTTACTTAAATAAGAAGCCTACAGTAAGTCGGTTAACATCAAACTGATATGTTTCAACTAAAGATGGATCATCCGGTCCAATGTAGTTGGGCTAAGCTTAGGCCATTGGGACCACTCAAAGTTAGAGCCTAAGAAGCAAATGAATCAGAGCTTCAGTAAAATTACTGACTCTGCAACTCGCCAAGGGCTACCATTTCCGCTCAGTTCCCCAACTCAATTACTCGAAGTGAAGATGCTGAGACCGCTCTTCGCAAAATCAACACTGAAACATGCCACTATCAGCTTCATTCAGTTCAACCCACGCGTGGGTCATCTGTCCTTTTCTCTCTTTTTTCCCTTAATTTTCTCACTTTTCCAATCCATTTTCCATTTGAATGGTTAATTTTCAATTGTGGGTTTCTTGTTGTTACAGAGAGAGATGCATAGCAGGAACAAGAAAGCGATGGAGTTGATAGCAAAAGGGTGGAGTGCTTTGAAAGAAGTTGACAGAGTCATTGATTACTGCGAGCGCAATGATAAACGCCTCATTCCTCTCCTTAGGGTACTTCATGGGAATTGGAAACTCTTTTTTTTGTTCATTGCAAAAAATTTTCTGTTTGGTTATGGTTCTAATTTCTATGCTTTAGGCAGCAAAGGAGAATTTTGAGTTGGCGTTGGAGGCTGATAATTCCAATACACATGCTAGGTATTGGTTATCCAAATTGCATTTGAAGTACCATGTTCCTGGAGCATGTAAAGCGATGTAAGTAAGGTTGTTTACTTATTGTATTGATATCATTTTTGCTCATACATTGATTGAAATTTTGATGGTTTAGTGTGCTGATACATTTCAAACTTTGAATGTTTGTTTGTGATTCTTGCTTTTATGCATATGATATATTTTGTTTGATTTTCATATTGGATGCCTTATGCTGATTTCATCTTGTTAATTTTACAAGTTGGATTAGATTATCTATATGCATATGACTGTTAAAACTAACTGCCTTATTATGATAGAGGAGCTGCTTTGTTAGTCGAAGCTGCGGATATGGGTGATCCAGATGCACAATATGAATTGGGTTGTCGTCTAAGAATTGAGGTTAGGCTCCTTTTTTCCTAAAATATCACTACTATAGTAGTTTAAGCAGTTTGTATGAAGCTGTGAATATTGGTTTAACAAATTTTGTTGAGCAATTACTCTTTTATGAAGATCTTACTTCCTAATTGTGACTTTGTAATTTGTAACTTTGTCTGCACTGCACATGATATCTTTTGAATTAACATTCCGGGTTCTTTTCTTGGACAGAATGACTATGTCCAATCAGATCAACAAGCTTTCTATTATTTGGAGAAAGCTGTTGACCAGGTACATTGCTTTAATAGTCACTTCTATGTTTGCCTTCATGATATCTCTCAAAGCCTTACTAAAACTCCTTATGTCATAGTTGCATCCAGGTGCTCTTTACCTTCTAGGTGCTGTATACCTGACAGGGGACTGTGTGAAGAAAGACATTGCTTCAGCATTATGGTGTTTTCACAGGGCATCAGAGAAAGTAAGGCTTCTCTTTGTTCTTATAACTTGTGGTTTTGTTTAACACACATGGATCCTTTATGCTTGGGGATTCTTCCATGATCGTCAAAATTGGTTTTGGGTCTGTTGAGTAAGGAATTGGTCCAACAGAGGTATCCAGATTAGCAGTCTACTTTATTGGAAGTCAGTTGAACTTCTGGAAGGACTTCTTCAGGTTGAACGCCGTAGCTAAGAGTTCATGGAGTGGGAATTGGGAATTGCGAACTTTGTTAATTGAACCTCTTAAGCTACCAAATAAAGCATTTCTTAATACTTTATTCTAAATTCAACTCAACAAAATCAAATAGTTATACTTGAAAATGAATGATCCAAATCATGAACATGCCTGTAATGAATGGAGATGGGATTCCTTTTCTATATGAGCAATTCGTGCCAGAATTTCCCACCAACTTCTGGTGGTAGGTGTAGGTGATATGCCCTGGTGCCTGATTAAATTTCCTTCCTATAAACAGTGGCGAAAGTAGATTTATTTTTATTTTAACTAACTGTGGTGCTATAAAATGATAAGGTATATCATTTGTATTTTTTTTGCCCAATATTTTTATTGGCAAAAAGCAAGAAAGTTACAAGTTCTAATTCATACATGGAATCTTAATATTATATTTTCAACTGGTGTATGCTACGATGGACAGATCTTAACTTCTATCCTTTAAATATATGCAGGGACATGCTGGAGCAGCCATAGCATATGGATCTCTGCTACTTAGAGGTTAAATGCGCACACCTTCTCATAATTTTCCTTTGACACCATATTAGTTTTCAGAAGGTTATCATATTATCATGTAATTCAGATTAATGGGGATGACTCAAATTGAAGATAAAAGAGAAACATAATACAACGTGGCAGCTGATTTTTTAATAGTTAATGATAGATATGAATTTAACTGGTATTTATCTGTATTGAGAGATCATTTATTATCATAATAAAAGGGCCCATCTTGAAGTGGAAACTTTTTTTACATCTTACTTTTGGTTGGGATATGCTGAATTGAATTCTAAAATGGTTCTATTCTCGCTGCCACTTCTCAGGTGTTCAAGTCCCAGAATGCCTAACAAAACTTAGTTCAAAGAGGGGTTCTGCTGCCAAAAGAGCAAGGAAGAATGTAGAAAGCCTTTCATTGGACCCAGTTGAAATGGCAAAAGAGCAGTTTCAAGTAGCAGCACAAGCCGGATGTGACCTTGGACTAAAATGGTTGCAAAGACTTGAGGAGGAAGAGAAGCGTCTATTGAGTGAAAGTAGCTCCACAGACAATGTTTCCCAAGCTAAACCGGCATTTTTATAACATGATCAGATGATCTTGACCAACTAACAGAGAGATGAGTGGTTTCCATCGAAGTCTACATGTATATTTAAGGGGAAGCAATACATATGGTGTAATTTTCATGTATACACGATTGTTCAATTATATATGTTTTATGCTTGGCTTGTCGCGATTGATGCAATTGTGGAAGACCTGGGTTCCCAGCAAAGGTTGTTGAGAACTCCCTATGAAAGGTTTGATGATATAATCTCTACTTCAAATGCTCAGAAATGGGTACGTGGGCATATGTTTTATGCATGCTTGTTTGTTCCCTTGGGCAGTTATGATTCCTAATCTTGACGGCGAAGTATTTATGAATAGCATTCCCTCATGCCTTTTCTTAATGTTGAAACAAAATTATATGTGTGAGACAGTGTGGTTGGTTGACCAAAGTCACGTATGGGTTATCATATAGCTTTTTGTAGTAGTTGTCACTTTTCACCTCTAAAATCCCATATTTACTTGAATTCGTGAAAATTCAATTTGTTGTGTAACGGAGCTTTCTTCTGAAGATACTAAAGGCAGGTAGCCATTGCATGTACGCCAAGGTTCAGTTTGTCATCTTAACTGGCTAAGCGGCACAGGCATCTGGTACACTGAGTCCCCCCAAAGCGCGATTGGCATTAAAGCAGCCCAAAACGATGTGATCCCCTGCACGGTCCCTATCCGCTGTTTTTTGAAAGCAGAGTCAGGAACGTAGGAAATAAACCCAACAGAATTGCAGAGTAATCAGCACTGTGGTTGTGGGCCATGTCCTGGTTCTCAATTCGAAAATTGAAAATCACTGCTAGGCTACTAGCGGGTAACTGGTAAGCCGCTATTGTGCCATGGCTGGGATATCCATGTCCATGTCCATGGGATGGTGCTGCTACCATTTCTAGCCTTTTTAGATTCTTCAGATAATTTCCTAAATGTTTTTAAGCACCCATTTTTTTTATTACAGACTTTTACAACTAATGCTTGAGGGCAGTGGATTGAATTGATGTATCATTTTTCCTAGTGCTTCGAACTTGAAGCAATGCTCAATGCAAGATCATTTTCCACCATGGCGTTCAAGGAAAGGGGACCTTGGTGTCTCTTTCTAATTTAGTATTTGTTCCTTGTGGTTATATGAGGGTAAATCTGTCTTTTTGTTACACTCTCAGGTCTCTGCATTATGTACAGAGTAGACACTGCAACGAGCCTATGACCCTCAATGGCAAGTTTGCCATTAAAGCAACACGTGTGAATATATGATGTAAAACCCTCTCTTTTGTCTTCTGACTACAATGCTTAATTTCCTCTTTAGTCATTCCAAGCGTTTCTGCTGAGGTTTGCGAGGGTTTAGAAGACAACTTAACCATTGATGATTTTTTAGCATTACAGTGTGTTTTTTCCTCAAAACAGGATTAACAATGTAAGACTAAGTCCGAGCAAAAGAAATTCAGGAAGGTGCCCCATAATTTGAACTCCCGATGAAAATTATTGATGAATTTTCTTTTTATGAGAGCAATATGGATGTTAGCATAACTTAACCATTGCACTCTACTAGTATTTCATGGTGTGCAGAAAAGCATCCAGCTCTGGTTACTGCAGCATCTGCCTCCTTTCTTCAGTGCCTCACAGCTAAGGCTGTTCACTCCCTACCGATAGAAGACAACTTCTGATCCCTGCTCCAAGTCGTATTTCTCATCAATGTTTCAGCTTTTTGTTCTTTCCTGATTTTGGAAGAGTTTTTTCCTGTGAGTTTGACAGGCTAAAAAAAAAGTGACACACTGAATTGACAATGACATACAAACAACATGACATGTAACAAAGACAATGTAATTTCCCCAACAGGTTCTGGTCATTTTTTCAGTGCCATGAACAACTAAAGAGCCAATGCCCTGTAACGTGTGGGCATACCAAAAGGTAGACTACTCCATCAAAGCTTAAGTGAGGCCACTGTTGAGGGTTGAAACTTGAAAATAATTTTTGAAACAAAGGAAATATTTACTCCTGTGGCAACAAGCCATAACCCATTTTTGTTTCAGTTTGTGACATTTATGTGAGAAGAAATTTGTAGTCTTGCTCCTTTGAAAGTTCAGAAAGGTACCTTTGGTTCTGCTCAAGAATGGCTTTATTGCAGAAGTTTTTCAAAAGGCTTATTTTTTCCCATCATTTACAGTAACATTACCCTTCATAGTTTCATCCAATGTGACATAATAATACGAATTATCTTTCGTAACATTAATTGCTTGTCTAATTGTGCAACAGAAATAAAGTAATCAACCTAGTTTATGCCAAGAAAAGAAGAAAACTAAAACGACGAAAATGCAATGAAAATCGAAACCATGAACATCCTTCTTCATCCATTGGCCGCATAAAAGGGCAGAAGAACAAATTGGCCCATATTCGAAGCCCAATAGCTGGCTATAATAGCAACCAATACCATCTCGACACGTTACCAAACTCCAAAGATATTTCAGTTTCCACACACGTAGCAGTCCACCTTTTCTTTCCTCCTCCCCCGTAACCCCTTCCCATGAAACGTTAATAACCATCGTACAAATCCTTTCACGCACCTTTTCTCCTATCTCCGCGATCCGCCATTTTCCTTTCTCCCTTTGAAAATCGTGTCCCCTCTCTAAGAGAGTGGAGACAGACTTCCATTTTTTTTTCTGGGGAAGGAAACAGAATAGGGAAACAGAAACAACTCGTTTTTCTACGCCTTTTTTACTACACCTATATATACTCCACAGACTCTTCATTTTTTTCTCAAACCCACAAAACCAGAAAACCCTTTGCGGTTCATAACATTTCTTAGCTTTTTAGTCTTTGCTCGGTTTTGTTCATCAAGCTTTAACTGAAAGGGAAAGAAAACACCAGAAAAATGACTCGGAATGATATGTTTACAGAGTCAACCAGGAAACCAACTCGCCCAACCAGACCTCGCTACTTACCTCCTCACTTGAGACCCCAAAACGCAAATGCTGTCTTTACTGATGCTGACACCCCTGAGTTAACTCGCCCACGTTACAACCGTTTCAGCTCGCCTCAAACCGCTCTAAACTCTAGCGGTCGAGGCCGCGGCCCTACACCCTGGTTCACCAACCGCCAAAAACCAAACTTGGACGATGAAAAGTTCGATGAACTAGAGGTCATTGATGACACCGCAGCAGGAACAAACGAAACCAACTTCGGCGCCTACGAGGACATTCCTGTACAAGCAAGCGGCGAGAACATACCCCCGCCGGTGCAGACCTTTGCGGAGATCGATTTGGGGGATGTTTTGAAGCAAAACATTAAGAGGTGCAAGTTCCTGAAGCCAACTCCAATCCAACGCCATGCTATTCCTGTAGTGGTTGCGGGTCGGGATTTGATGGCTTGTGCACAAACTGGGTCAGGGAAAACGGCTGCGTTTTGTTTTCCTATAATATGTGGGGTTTTGAAGAATCGGCTGTTGCTGAGTAGTCCTGCTGGAAGCCAGGTGGCGTGTCCTCTTGCTCTTATTTTGGCTCCTACCAGAGAGTTGTCTTGTCAGGTGGTCTTTGCTCTTTCTTTTTCCTTTTAATTGCTGGAGTCGTTGGAATTTTAGTATTATTTTACTATTATTGTTTGGTTTGGTTTGTTAATTGTGATTAGATACATAAGGAGGCAAAGAAGTTTGCTTATAGGACTGGGGTTAAAATCGTTGTTGCATATGGAGGGACGCCTATTTCTCAGCAGGTATCCTTTGCCTTAGATTCACTATGATCCATTTTGATATTAATGATGCTGATTTTTGGGTGATCTTAAATTTGTTATGACCTGCAACTATTTGCGTTGTTTTTGTTTTTTTCTTTTCAATGAAAAGGTTTGGGTGCTTCTCTCGAGTCTATATACTTTCTCTTTCAATTAATTAAAATATTGTTTATGGCTCTCTATGCTGTTGCATTTTGGCTCTCTTTGATGTAGTGCTCAGTGGGGTTATTTCTTTACGAGTTGTGAGACTAATTATTCTATATCAGTGACTTTTCTGCGGATTTGTTGTTTCTACAGATTGTGCGGTTCAATCATTATGTATGATCTAATGTGCATTGGATGCAATGTTGTGTCTTTTCAGTTTCGTAACATAGAGAAAGGTGTCGACATCTTAGTAGCTACTCCTGGGCGGTTGGTGGATATGATTGAGAGAACCAGACTTTCTCTTAGGATGATAAAATATCTAGCCTTAGATGAGGCAGACCGAATGTTGGATATGGGCTTTGAGCCTCAGATTCGAAAGATTGTTGAGAAAATGGGCATGCCTCCTCCTGGGACGAGGCAGACAATGCTTTTCAGTGCCACATTTCCTGATGAAATACAGGTTCCCACTTTATCCTGATGTGCATTATTTTTTGTTAGCTAAGTTCTCAAAATTATTTTGTTTCATGATATCAGAATATGAGCAATAATGAGGGTTATTCTTGTATTTGTGGTCTGCTTTAGCCTAACTCGTATTTTTGTGCTCATCATGTAACCTGCATTTTAATGTTCTTGTCTTCTTCCCTGTAAGCTCCTTATCTTTGTTTTGTAGAAACTTGCTTCTGATTTCCTCTCAGCCTATGTATTTCTGGCTGTTGGAAGGGTTGGTTCCAGCACAGATTTGATTGTACAGAGAGTTGAAATAGTTCAGGATATGGACAAAAGTAACCACCTTTTGAATCTTCTTCATGCCCAAAAGTCCAATGGAAGCCGTAGTAAGGTGCAATTAGTGTCTGCCTTTATTTGCAATGTAATAGTTTTGGCTTTCAAAGAAATTGGAGGGAAACTTGAAGCACATGTTGGATTATATGACAGCTCTGTCTTTAAACTTGCTGATAAGCGGATCCTACTTAATATTTTGCAGCATCCTTTAACTCTCGTTTTTGTGGAGACAAAGAGAGGCGCAGATGAGTTGGAACTCTGGTTGTCAAGGAATGCTTTTCCAGCAATTGCAATACATGGTGGCAAAGTGCAGATGGTTAGCTTGCTATCATAGTTTATCCCTTGCTTTATTGTAATATTGCCATCTTAATATGCCTAGATGAATATAATATGTTACTGCTGTCTTGTTCATGGAGTTAACAATCATCTTAATTGGAAAAAGTAATGCTTTCTATGTTAATAATTTGTATTTAGAAGCATTAAAATCAATTCATGGGAGAAGCAATTTTGATCATCATATTAGTGGTTTTCCTCAAGGTGGAAGAACAAAATGAAGTAATTGTAAATTTAATCTACTCAATTTGATCTATTTCTCTACCAGTGCCTCTATAAAAATTTGTTTACTTATCAAATCTTTGTAGGAAAGAGAGCAAGCTCTGAGATCCTTTAAAAGAGGTGCCACTCCAATTTTAGTTGCTACGGATGTTGCTTCACGAGGACTTGATATCCCTCATGTTGCACATGTCATTAACTTTGACTTGCCAAAAAACATAGATGACTATGTGCACAGGATAGGGCGAACAGGCCGTGCCGGGAATTGTGGCCTGGCTACAGCATTTTTCAGTGACAAGAACCTGCCTCTTGCAAAGTCACTGGCTGAATTAATGAGGGAATCAAACCAGGAAGTGCCATCTTGGCTAAGCCATTATGCAGAGAATTCCTCCTTTAGTGGTGGAGGTTGGGCTAAACGTGTTGGAGGCAAGTTTGGTGGTTATGACTTCCGAAAGGGCTTTCCATCGGGGAATGAGAGCAATTACCACTCGAGCACTCACAATGATACTCACCCTGTTCCTGCCACTGGTGATTATTATGCTGCTGCTAGTGCTAGCACCCAAACGTTTCTTGGCAGTGCTGGCATCTATGCTGATCCTTGTACCACATCTGCTAATGCCGATTATTTGTTTGGAAGTAATGAAAATCTTGATGGTGCTGGGGCACATGGATATGCATATAGTTATGGGCAGGTTGTTGCCAGTGGCTGGGAATAGACTT
>NW_018397256.1:8055974-8058161 GCF_002168275.2 Theobroma umbraticum | reverse complement strand
TGTTTGTGGCTTCGTTTGATAGACGTGGTATATGAATAGCTTAGAATACAATAGCTTTTGAAGACCTAAGTATAGGTTGGACGTCAGCTTCAGAAACACAGTTCTCATACTTATAATATCTACCTGGTTCCAGAGATATACTAAAATCTTTACCATTATTATTATTTTTTTTTGGTTTGGGGGATGTTACTACATATATTTCAAAATCCCTCTTTTTGATCTGTCGAACTCCTATTCACACTCCTATGGGGTTAGCATATTATAGTTGAATATGGAGAAGCTGATTTTGATGGCTGCCATGTTTGTTGGTCATATCTTTTGTGCTGAAGGAACTCCTTTGAAAGCTGTGAAGCTCCATCTACATCTATATTTTCATATTACGACTTATTCTATTGGATGTGAAGCGGTATGTTATCTTGGAATTGTCTTTGCTGTATAATCAAGTTATAAGCCAACGATTGTGAAATGTGGTGCCAGTACCATGCTCGTCCACTTTCAGTCCTGCCAGGAACTTCAATATTTTTATCCTTTTGTGTTGTTTTTAAAAGGTTCGGTCTCAACCAGAGCCGTCATCTGGTCAAATCCCAAATTAACTTTTCTGGGCTTGTGAACTAGCCTTCTCGCCTTGATTGGGCTTTGAGGTTTTTTCCCCTTTTTTGGAATATCAAAGGGAGATTAGTCACCACAGAAAATCCAAAGCCCCTTTTTATCGATGGGAATTGATGCGTTAGCAAAAATAAAGGGGCACAATTTTTTAAATGAAAAAATTATACAAAACGTATCTGAAAAGGCGGAGAAGATTGGACGGTATTCGATGCGAGAAAAGAAAAATTAGTAACGTTTTTTTAAGTAAAATAGAAAGTAATTCTAAATGAGATAATAAGAAAAAATGTACTTATTTATTAAAGTAATAATTTAATTTTTATTCTTGAGGAAAATAATGTACTTTCCTCCGAAAAAAAGAAACCATTTTTTTATTTTTGTTAATTATTATTTAAATAACATTATTGGACCTTCAAAGTTGAAAGAAATTATGTAGTAATAATAAAATAAAAATTATTACTACAATTAAGGTGCTATCTTTTTTTTGTCAAAAAATCTCTCCGGTTATTATATTTTTTAATTTTATTCAATTTAATCTTTATATTTAAAATCAAAACAATTTAGTCATTAATTTTGAGAATGGCATCAATTTAATCATTTCTTCCAACGACATCCAATTTTATCGTTAAAAGATGACATAGTACTGATGTCAATGATGATATCAATACTGACGTATCACATTTTGATGAGATGATATGCTACATGGCATATAGTGATGACGTGGCAGTGTTGATGTGGTACTGACATGCTGACATGTCCATGCCACGTAACAGATTAAAAAAATTTTCAAAAAAAATTCTTATCAAGTCATAGGAATTAAATTGAGCAAAAATATATAGTATAAGGACTAAATTGAATAAAATTACAATGTTAAGCGACTAAATTAAAAAATATTTTAAACCTACAAATCTTTAAGTAGATTATTGATATGTTTATTAACAAGTTAAATATTTAAGTGTAAAAGATTTATAATATTAAATATATATATAAATATTTTCTTACTTGATTATTTGATTTTAGAATATTTAAATTAATTTATATTTTTTACAAAAATTAAGCTTGAATACTCTTTCTATAAAAAAAATTTAAAAAAGAATATCACACTTGAAATCAAATTTAGATGAATAACTTCTATTACATTAACATAAAATAATATAAAATGATTAAATAATTTTTTTCTTCCATTTAGAATAGTATAAAAATTTAAAATTTATTTAACTTAATTTTTAACTTGAGTTAAAATAAAATTAGGGGTATATTTTGATTTAATTTTTTCTTTTAAAAAAATAAAAAATGGAAATATGGAGCTAGCCATTATTATAAAAATAATTCTTCTTTTTAACTTGCTTAATATGAACATTACAAACCTCTTATTACAATCATAGAATTTGAGCTTCTCCATTCTAAATTTTTATTTATTTTTTATGTTTTTATTTTATTTAATATTTTAAGTTATAATTTTTAAATTGAAATTTCTTAGATTAAAATTGTATTTATAATTGATAAAATTAAATATAATTATAAATATTTATACCATTTTATTTTATTAACAATTTTTTTGTAGATCCAAATTAAAAATTTAAA
>NW_018397256.1:8025574-8055758 GCF_002168275.2 Theobroma umbraticum | reverse complement strand
TGGGTAAGAGTTGAATAATTTTCAAAAGAATGTGTATTTATAAATTGTAAAAATTGTAACTAAATTAACATATTTAGTCATTTTATATTATTTTATTTTAACTTAATGCAAGTTATTCATCTAAATTTAATTTTAGGTATGAAATTTGTTCAAAATTTTTTTATAAAAGGAGAATTCGAACTTAATTTTTGTAAAAAAGATAAATTAATTTATATATTCTATAACCAAATAATTAAGTAAGAAAATATTTATATATATTTTTTAACATCATAAATCTTTTACACTTAAATATTTAATTTATTAATAAGTATATCAATAATTTACTTAAAAATTTATATTTTTTTAATTTAATCCCTTAACATATCAATTTTATCAATTTGATTCATATATTATATATTTTTATTTAATTTAATTTCTATGATGTAATAGTATTTTTTTAAAATTTTTTTTATCAGGTCATCGTATAATGTCACGTGGCATTATCATGTTGTCGCTCGATATTATGTGGTATATTATGTCATGTCATAATCTTAAAATGTAACGTTATTAAAATGTGACAAGTTAACATAGACTTTATTATTTAAAGTAAAATTAAATTGATATAATTTTTAAAATTAATAAATTAAATTATTTTAATATAAAAATTAAATTAAATAAAATTAAAAAGTACAAGTACTGAAAAGGTTGTTTTGAGTTTTTTATGGTCAAGGCCAGTTCCCAAGAAACCCTAGCCAGTCAGTAGCCACCACAAGAAGATCCATCAATTTAAAACAGCGCTCAAAAAATAGACTGCAAAGCTTGCAATTAAATTGTGGGGGGCCTCTACTTTCACTCTCTGCTCTGCTGTCCCCGGTGTTTCACTTGTCTTTTCCGCACATTTTATCATCCTGCAATACGCAGAGACTGAGACACAGGTTTTTGGGGTGTTAGGGTTAAGGTGTGGGTAGCAAAGGTCTCAAAATGGAAGAAATCACCCAAGGAGTGAACAACATGAACTTGGGCGCCGATTCCCACAAGAAGAACCGGATTCAAGTCTCCAATACCAAAAAGCCCTTGTTTTTCTACGTTAATCTCGCCAAGGTTTCTACTCTTTCTTCTTCCTTTTTACGTCTCCTAGTCCTTCTGCTCAGCTCTGTTTACTCTCCTTTCTAATTTTGCATCCTAATCTGTGAAAATAATCTGCTGAATTTGAATAACACCGGTGAAATTTTGGTGGATTTTAGGTTTTTCCTTATCTGGGTTTTTTTTTTTAACTATTAGGGATCTAGGTTTTAGGTGTTAGCTACAACTGAGCGGATTAAATTCTTTATTAATGGTTTACATTCATCTTAGGATAACCTTTTTATCCTTTTGTTTGCAGAGGTATATGCAACAGCACAATGAGGTGGAGCTGTCCGCACTTGGCATGGGTACTAATCACTTCTTCTGTTCTCTAATTTATACTTTAATTTCGTTTTACCTTTTTCTCAGATCTGAACATGAGTCGATTTTTCTCAGATATGGGTTTTGGTTTTTGTTTAATTTGTCCTATCGTCACTACTTATAGGAGCTGTGTGGTTCAGTATGTACTTGTAAATTATAATTTCCATGAAGGTTATGGCACCCAATTATTTTAAATAATCTGCTCACTCTTCCTCTTGCTTTGGCTGAGGAGCTATTGATAAGTTGTTTGTTTTACACCTGCTTATATGGGGATATTGTGCACTGAAGATGCTCTGAAGCATTTCTTAACTTTTTTTTTTCTCTATTGCAAAGTGTTTGTGATTTAATTTATCTGTTACTGGTGCTTCTAATATATTTTCTGGTTCTAATTTTTCTTCGATGAACTTAAATTTATTGTGTGCTACATTCTGAGAATTTTACTAAATCATTTTTTTATTGGTTGTGTCATATATGCAGCAATTGCGACAGTTGTCACGATTGCAGAAATTCTGAAAAACAATGGTTTGGCTGTTGAGAAGAGTAAGATGTCTTCCACTTTTTTTTTTTTTAAGAAAAGCATGCATTAATATAACTCTTGAGTCCTTATAATCATGGGAATCAACCTGCACCTGTGCAGAGATTATGACCTCAACAGTTGATATGAAGGAGGACTCTAGAGGGCGGCCTGTCCAAAAAGCAAAGGTAAGTTCATGCATTAGCTCTTCATGCTTCCTTTTGGATATGCCGTGGTTTATGCAAAAATATGCAAAAACACATTTGCAAGCCGAGATACATTTTCTCTCTCCTAATAAAGTGAAATTTTATAATTGATATAGGGAAATTCAATATCAAATTTCGTATTATTGACATTTCCTTTTATTGGTGCTTATTTAATCATAATGTGTTAATCATTGTATTGCTGAGTTTTGTTCTTCCTTCTAGCTCGAGTATTGATAGATATGTTTTTTATGTTTTCTCAGATTGAGATATTGCTGGGAAAGACAGAAAACTTTGATGAATTAATGGCTGCTTCTGCTGAAGAAAGAGATGCTGTGGATGGAGAGGAACAGAGTTGAAACTTGGAAGGAGTTTGTTGTTGGTTTCTGGTGGTCAGTTTTTAATGCCCTAGTATTGGTTCAGACACTTAGGTTTTTTACACATTGTAGGTGTTTGAGTTATCTTTGTCTTGCTAGGATGGTAAATTAAAAAAAAAAAAATCTTCTTTCTTTTCAATATTCAATTTTGTTAACTGATTTATTTGGCTTCTGTTTTCTCAATATGTTGATGCAATCTTGGTATCATCCTGAACTATTGCCTTAGTGGATGAAAGACATTATGATTTAACCTTCTAATGACATAATGTTGTTGCAATTAAGAAGTGGCTTGCACGATGTTTCCAGCCGTTAAGGGGATGTAAGAATACTAAAGCTGCAATTTGAAGTGGTCCTTTCCTCACATAACACTGCACCTTTTGCAGATATGTTTTTATGTAATCCCCTTTTTTCCCCTTCCCTTCCGAGATCACTGGTTGAATTCTCCCCAGCCTATGCATTTTGGAGCTTAAGAAAAATATGCAGGGACAAAATTGCTTTATTTCACTTGTCATGTCAAATCATCATTTCACCTTGCAAAGGGGTAAGCATGGTTTTGGATATCTCATCTGGGCTGTTGGGCTCTTCAAACATCTGTATTAATATCTCATGTTCGAAAGTCAATTGTTAAGTTAAATGTTATCAATAAAGTGACATTAATTTACTTGGTAAAGTAACATATAAAGAGTTTGTGTGGTCTATTTTTTTTTAGTTTAAAAGTTATTAAGTTGTTTTTTTAAAAAATTGTAATTTTTATAATTAAGTTGAAATTATTGGATAAATTTCTTTTTATAAGTTTTTGTTTGTAAGTTATAATTTTAGTTAAAATTATTGTAAAAGCTAATTTTTTTTTGAGAAGTTAATATTATAAGAGGATATTTTTGAAATAAAAATAATTTTTTTTTATATTTTTTAAAACAAAAAACGATTTGTTTTAAGTTTTTTTTGTAAATTTTATTTTTTAAAAAAAAGTTATTTATTTTTTAAAGAGTTTTTGTTTAGTTTGACTTTTGTCATTAAAAAGATAGATAAGTTGAGAAAAAATAAAGTCAAACAAACATAAAAACAAAATTATTAATCACTTTGACCATTTAAATGTTTTTTAATTTATTTTTTTATTTATTTCACATCAACACCTTTGTATTTATAAAAATTGTGTCCACTATAACATGGAAGGGTACAAAAATTCTAATGTATGCCATAGAGGCAAAAATTGTTTTCCGGATCAAATTGCAGCTCCTCAGCAATGAGGTCAGAAGTAAGTAGCTACCACTTTCAAGGGATATCATACAGATTCTTTCTCCATTAGTATCCTCTTGCACGCCTCATAGCACATGAATGAAATCCCAGCTGCAGGAACCAATTTCATGCAGCTTGGGCCCAAGCCTCTATAAAGACCTGGGATTCCTTCTTTCTCAAGTATGCTTGTCAAAGCATGAAGCATGTTCTGGAACTGTCTTCCATTAAGAGCCCCAGCCTGCATCTGCTTCCGAGCTACCTCAAGTGGGAAAGTTGCACTACTTGAGACTGCACCAGCTACTGATCCAATTAGAAGAGTCATGACATTTCCAATTTCCTCCTTCTTAAAAGCTTTTTTATAAGCTTTTCTTAACGTATCATACACAAAATAATTAGTGGCAGCATAAGGAACCACTCCTATCAAACTAGGAGTAAGGCCTTTGAACAGTCCTGCTGGCCCTTCTGCCTGCACAATTTTTACGATGGCATCCAAAAGATCCTTGTAATCTTCCTGCAATCAGAACAAAACGGTAAGCGGTAAAGATACTTTACATGAAGAATTAGCATTGTTCATTAGTTTACCAATCCTTCCCAAAGTTCATGCTCACCTTGACAGTTAAACGAGTTTTGAGTAACTCCAGAGGGTATGTGCACAAGGTAGAGCTAACTCCAGCAACAGCGCCTGCAATAAATGAGGCTGGAAGAGGGAGTTTGGGCTGTTCCCCATGTTCAGGTGTTAACTGTTTCTTAACAGTCTCATATGCAAATAACTGCACAAAGGTTCCACCACCAAGATAAGTGTTTACTATTCATGAAAGACAATTTATAGCATGATTTTAGGATAAAGACTAAATCAGTTGAATGTGAGATAGTTTTTTAAAAACACCTAGAGAATTAGACATGTACAGACATGGGCAACGACATAAAGGAACCAACAACACAAATGGAAGAAGGCTGCAAGAACTTGTCTGGACACGTCTTCTGCTCATCAGATGATTTGCCAAAGAGGAAATGCAAGCAGATGAAAGGAAGAGAGAGAAGAAAACCGGACATCAATCTTGACCATGAAAGCCTATTAAGGGGAGCCTTATTGTATCAGATACGGCAACCAATAAAGACACAGACAAGAAGGGGAGAAGCAAAATGCTTCTAAAGATCTTGATCCTTCTCAGATTTTATTTACTTGTTTGATTTTAGGGTCTTTTCCTCATCTCTTTTGTTTGTTACTCTTGTATGCTACCCACCTAAATTAGCAGGCAATCCCACCCTCAAGTATCAAAACAACCTTGATTTTGCATGGGAAATTCATTAGGACCCCAACGGAAAACAGTAAGAGACGCATGGTACGTAGCTCCTCTTTGGCAACCAAAGAAACAGCCATATTAATTCTATCAAGTAGATGTCTAGCAAATAATCTTGAGATTTATGGACCTACAAACCAAGTCTCGAGACACAAAAACAAAATAAAGAAAATCAAACCAAAGATCCTAGTCTGGAAATTAGACCTTCAAACATCAAAATACGCACCACACAAAAAAGGAAAATACATACCAGATCAGTAAGTAAAGGAAGCATATGCCAACCAGAACCACACAATGGTGTACAAACAGTTCACCAAGCAAGAAATTACTAAAGTCCAAAACAATGATGAACGGTAAAAAAATCTAACCATAAGAAATTGAGTCCTTAACTACACACCTCAATAGCCTTGCTTGGCGCAACGCGAATAACATTCACCAAATTGCCCCTAAACAGGCCTTTCCATCCCTCACCCCTCATGATGTTATCAAACACTTCAGCCATAGAATTCCCACAACTCCCCACCATCAAATGCGTTTTTATGGTCTCCAATGGAGCTACAGCAGTCCTCGATACAGCACCTGCAACTGCCCCACTCATCAACCTCCTCAATGATTCATTTCTAATCTTAATTCTCAACTTAAAGCCACCCTTCTTCTCCTTCTTCTTCTTCACCACCCTCTCAGCAATCTCAAGTTCATCATCCAACAGCAGTTGTGGAACCTTCTCAAGCTGAAATCCAGGTTCAGGGACTGAAACAAATTGTGTATGTAGGCTAGCATAGGGGAACTTTGCAGTATTCTCCAGCGAAGTCGGAGGGTTTGGTGAGATAGCAAATCCCATCCCAGCTTGATTAACACTTGCGAAAAAGCCATGAGCTTTCAAACTAACCCTCTTATGAGAAAAAGAGCATTCAATCTTAATACCAGAACTACTAAAAACCACATCTTTGTTGCCATGCTGAACAACTTGTAAACTCTGTTCGGCTGCCATTAGTCAATAGCTTAAAAGAAAGCAACCGCCTTTCTCGTCCTAAAGTACACGGATGAACTTGTGTTTTGTAAAGAAATGGTTTTTTGCAAATGGGTATTCTCAAAAAAGTTTACCCAATAAATTTTAGCAGATGGGTATTGAATAAATTGGCTAAGAAAAAAGAAAAAGGATTTCCTAGAGGAATACAAGAAGAAACAGCTGCAAGAATAAAGAATTTAGAATAAAGGGTATTTGAGATATTCGAGGTTTATTGGGATTACCAGATGGGTTTGATGAAGTGGAGAGGAAAGGAGGTTCTCTCTTCCCCTCTCCCTCCAAAGCCAAAAGTTAGACTTTAGAGAGGAGACGGAAGAGAATCAGGAGATATGGTTCTGCTGATGAATAGTGTAGTCTAGAGTGTCGGCTAAAGCTGTGTTTTAAAAGGTGTTCCTTCGCTGGAAAGAACGGTCACAAATTTTCAAAGGGCGTGGACGGTCAATTCAATAAAAACGCTTTGAATGCATTATTACCAAAACCAGGATCACATACATAGCATGAAACAAAATACTTGAGATATAAATGAATTCCAGTCTCCTGTTTTGTGAAACATGAAACGATTTTGATTGACTTTCAAGGTGATATGACTAAACAATTGCAACAATTTTTATATTACTATAAAAAAATATTCTTTTGCTTCCCTCCTACCCGCTCCCTCCCCTTCCGGACAAGGGTAGGTTCTCCAAATTGCTGTTGTTAAACTTCACTTATAGCGTGAGTTGTTAATTGAATACTTGACTTTCAATTTTGCGTTTGGTAAACAAAGCCTTTGGACAATGGTTCAGAGCATTGAATAGATCTAGGAAAAGTCTTTTTGGTAAATTTATTTTTCAACGTTATTCCAATTGTTTCCCCTGTTGGTATATTCCGGTGAAGCTTACTATTACTAGAAGAACTTTGCTTTCCCCTAGTATTTTATTACAGGACAACAACTATTGTAGCCTCGACAGCCACAATCTCGTTGTCTCACGGATTGTTAGTGCTCTACATTTACTTGTTTTAAAGGAGGATGAGGACATAGTAACTCAAAATTTTGCAGTTCTTTGTCTGCATTTTTCATCGAATCTCAGATCTGAGATACTTGATTTCTTGCCACAAGACTCAGATAAAATTGACACTTTGATCCAGGGGAACCTTCAATCTTTAGAGCCACACGTAGACTGCTGATAAAATTCTGGTTTCAAAATCCTGATTAGCTCGCCGTTAAAAGCAATTCCAGCATCACCATCGTTGACTCGTCCAGCTAACCAAAATTTTAAAGTGGGGGTTGCAGATTTTTCCTAGCCTCGAGATTTGCAGTAGTCGTTGCCAATGAAGCAAAGAAGAGAAACGAAAGGGAGGACTCAAGAGGAGCCAGCAGAATCAATACTACGAAAATTTTAACCTGTCTTACAAAATTGTCAGAACATTTGGTACATATAACTCTCTTGTTCCCAGTAAACAAAATTGTGATTGTATCTTACCCGAATCTCTACAAGCTTACCAAAATGATTACCAACTAATAATTTCATTTTGCCTTCCCTTTCTTGGATGATCCTGATCCTTTCTTTGCAGTCTTCTTATGAAGTTGCTTTTTCGGTTTCAACTTGTTTGAACTGGATGAGGACTTCCCTTCTTGGTTCCTTCTATTCCTTGCTTTCTTCTCTTTCTTCACATTGTACATGGTAACAGCCTGATTTCAAAACAATACAGGCTCGGATGATCAACAAATTTCCATATGGAAGGTCAAATTTACCACCAGATGAACCCAACTACATGGCTCACACTTACCTTGTCAACATTAAGTATCTCATGGGAATGCTTGGCAATTAGCTTGTTCAGAACATTCTCAGTTTGCTCCTTCTCTTGTGAGCCTATCCCTGATCCCTCAACAACTGGTAAGAACTGAAGAAGATAGAAGACAACTTATTGGAGCATGCCATTATTATTTATGAGAAATAATTACATTGAAGCAAAGGCCGGGTGTGCAAACCTTGCGGTGCTTTCCCTGCTTTTTAGCAGGTTTTTCTCCTGGCAACTTCCTATCAAATTTCCCACCACTGGCTGTAGAAGTAGCAGCCATCCCAGCTGCATTCCCCAATTCATCTTTAGTAACTTTCTTAGTTGGAGCCTGGGTTCCTGTTATGGGCAAAGCTGTAGCAGCAAGCTGAACATGGCTGCAGCAAACCGTTTCAAAATTAAAAACAACTCGACCAAAACATAACAAACAGTCAAACTCTAAAACCAGAAATTAGAAAAGAAAAGAAATGGGGCAAACCATTTCAAAATTCAAAACAACTCGAAGAAACATAATAAATAGTCAAACTCTAAAACCAGAAATTAGAAAAGAAAAGAAATAGGTTATCACAGCAATCAGAAGTGTATCCTCTTGGAAGTTGCAAGAACTGGAACAGGAGCAATAAACACGACAAAAAATCTACCTTACACAAGCTCCAATAACCAGTCAGATATTCTCATCAATAACTAGAGCAATTTAGACAGAGAAATGCTGCCTATAGAAAAGAAAGCAACCCATGACATCTATAAGAACTTTCTATAGGCATGGTCTGGAATCAGTGGCCAACCCTTAAAACTACTAAAATGAAATAGATGTTAAGGTATAAGGGATATCAATCAAAGAACAGGAGTTACAAGTTAGAGCAGAATTAATGATGTTACATGTAGAATAAACCCAAGGAGAGACTTATTTATAGCCATAAGGTGAACTATGATTAGGATAAAGAAA
Source organism: Theobroma umbraticum (assembly GCF_002168275.2). Classification (NCBI taxonomy): domain Eukaryota; kingdom Viridiplantae; phylum Streptophyta; class Magnoliopsida; order Malvales; family Malvaceae; genus Theobroma; species Theobroma umbraticum. The sequence continues at coordinate 8,046,953 of NW_018397256.1, read as the reverse complement.
AGGAAAAATCTATACTGTCTTGAAAATAACTAGTAAACAATGGATGGGTAAAACCTTGGCAAAGCACCAACTTTTGCAGCTTGTTTCAAGTTCTGCAGGCGATTCTTCTCTTGCTTCTCAACTCGTTTCTTCTTATCATCTTGTCTTTTTGCAAAAGGATCCATACCTGGCTCTGCAAAAAGCAACAATCGTGATCAAAAAAATCAAATTGGTCCATTATGTCCAATACTTCTAAACTTATAAGGCCTATCACTTCAATATGTAGTACACTTATTACCCACAAGGGCATTTACAATTGTTTATTCCCAAGGAATAATATAACAATTAAAAAGTCAAATATAGATATTATTGGTTGATCTTCCATAAGGCAGCAATTCATTCATACTCACCATCAGTCATCTTAGCATCAATGATGGGTATGTCTTTATCATCATTAACACGATCATAACCATAGCGACGTTTCCATGTACCAGTTTGTTCATCCCATACAACTTTGTCCTTTTTACGTGTCTTTATACCTACAAGATATCTCAAAAGGGGACAAGCAAACAGAATGATCTTCAGAAAAAGGGAAATGAGAATAAACTCAAAATTCTAAAATAGCCATATAGACTTCAGATGATTGGTGAAATGAATTACCTTTCTTTTTAGCAAACTCTTCCCATTTTGTAGGCGGTTTAGGCTTCGGAAGCTGAAAATACAACCACACAAAGCATTTCAGGTTTCGTGGCACCTTACAAACTAGATTTTATAATGCAAATGAATAAGTAAATAGATAAAATTCAGATTCATTTGCTAGGAGATACTTATTCTTTAATTACAGTGGTACAAAAGAGGGTAGGCTTACATGCTTCTCCCTTGGAAGTTTTGTTGTCGAGTGAGGCAGCTTCACAAGCGGCCCATCTACATCTTCCGTCGAAGGTAAGTTAAAAAGACGATCGGCAACTGCTTGAACTAATTTGGTACCCTCCTCTAGACATGCCTTAACTACCTCATCCCTAAGCATATTGGGCAGCAGACAGAAGATCAAGAAAGTAACACATAAGGATCAACTTCTTTACGAACCAAATACTCAAATATACAAAGGGCAGCCTATGCCTTGAAAAAGGACTAAACAAACTTTGGGGAAAAAAAATGTATCCAAAATATGTCCATTATAATTGATATCACAGCTCCGAATCTCCTTTGCACCAGAAATTTATCATTTCGTTAATGAAAAATACCCTCAAAGAGAAAAGGAACAAATACCCACATAACTGAAAACCCCAAAAACAAAAGAGGAGGATAAAAAAAAAGAATAAATTACTCTAAAACTGTAATAAAAAAGCAAAGAAAGAGAGTAAACCTGGAAGTGGAGAGGGAGGGGAAGTTGTGAAAAGGGTTAAAAGCCAAGAGATTTCCCAGGTCTACTTGAAAAGGCTTCTGGCTCTCCTCCATCTTGCTCTTCTGTTGTGCTGCAAACTGCTTGCCAAGCTTTGCGTCGTGGCTGGTTGAGCTTTTCAAAACCTAGGCTAATAACGCTTTTCCAAACCCCTCTCTGTATTGATTCAATATTGTACCGGTACTAAATAAAATCTGTAGGTATGTGGCCCAAAGAAATTAGTGTCCATGTATTTTGGGCCTATGCTCCAATTGAAAACCACTTACTTTATTAGCCCAAATAAAGCCCAATTCTTTTTTTCGTTTGAATTTTAACTTTGTATAAATATATCGTAGCTGGCTTATCCAATATAAATACTAGTACTAGTTTCTTTGGCCTGAATCCAAAAAAAAAAATTAGTTTAATTGTATTAAAATTGAAAAAGATGTCAAAGAAATATATACATTTATTAAAAAGGTCTTTACTTATTAGATTTTAAATTTAAATAAAAGTAAAACATCTTGTGTTTTTATAACTACTTTTAGTAAAACTTTTGATAAATTTAAATATCATTGGAATAAAAATAAAATTATGAACTTTTTTCATTTGTAAAAAAATAATAATAATAATAATAAAAGATGAAACATTACCTTAATTTGGGTAAATCATTTTAGGAACGTTAACCTCTCGAAAATCATACTAGCGTAGTCATAACTCATAACCAAAATGAAAAACTGAATGGTAATATGTTTCTTTCACAACATTATTTGCACAAATAGAAATTTAATTCAGCTTATAAAAAGAATTTAATTGAATTTTTTATTAAGTATTATTAATTTAACATGATCTATGGTAATAGAAAATTAAAATAAGAGCAAGATTAGATTCTCATTGGACCACCATCCCATCAAAATGGTACAACATATATGTCCATATTTACCCCTAATATATTCCCCAAATACCAACCAAAACCCTGTGTCACCCAATTTGTTTCACATACAAACGCAACCGACGACAGTTTCACAGAAACTCTCTCTCTTTTCCCCTTCTTCCCCGGTTCCCCCCTCCTCAAATCATGAAACCCTAATTTCCGACTAGTTAACCAAATCAGCACCTCTATTTCACTATCTCTACATATGAACCCTAATTAGCTAATACACTTTTTGCCCTTTTCACCCCCTATTTCTTCTAGGGTAAGATTTTTCCTTCAATTTTTTCACCTTCAATTCGATCTTTGCCTCTTTTCTTTTTTTTTTTCCTTCTCAAATTCAAACATGGATGGCAACAAAGATGACGCCTTGAAGTGCTTGAAAATCGGGAAAGAAGCGTTGGACGCTGGAGATCGAGCGCGTGCGCTCAAATTCCTTAACAAAGCGCGTCGCCTGGACCCAACGCTTCCCATCGACAATCTCTTATCAGCAGCAGCCGAAAAAGAATCCGACGATCGACCCGCCCCGGAATCTCCCGGGTCCACCAAAGATCCGTCCGGGGCTTCTCCTTCTAAGCCGTCTGATCAACCGTCAATTCGCCAAAGGAATCCATCAACTGGGTCAGCTGCCTCCTCTTCTTCTTCGGCTTCTTACACCGAAGAGCAAATCACAATCGTGAAGCAAATCAAGAAAAAGAAGGATTATTATGATATTTTGGGGTTAGAGAAAACGTGTTCCGTTGAAGATATTCGTAAAGCTTATCGGAAACTATCCTTAAAAGTTCATCCTGATAAGAACAAAGCACCCGGGGCTGAGGAAGCGTTTAAGCTGGTTTCAAAAGGGTTTCAGTGCCTAAGCAATGAAGAAAGTAGGAAAAAATATGATCTTGTCGGATCGGATGAACCTGTTTATGAAAGGAGAGCTTCAGCATATCGCGGCGGAGGAGGCAACGGGTTTAATGGTTATTATGATAATGATTTTGATGCTGATGAGATATTTAGGAACTTTTTCTTCGGTGGAATGCCTCCTGCAACCACGCAATTTCGAAGTTTCAATTTTGGGCCTGGGATGGGAGCTAGAATGGGGGATCATGGCTCTACCGGATTCAATATTCGGATGCTGATTCAGTTGTTACCGGTTCTGTTAATTCTTTTGTTGAACTTTTTACCATCCTCTGAGCCTGTTTATTCACTGTCCAGGTCGTATCCTTATGAGTACAAGTTCACAACACAGAAGGGTGTGAATTATTATGTGAGGTCAACGAAATTTGAGCAGGATTATCCACTTAATACTCCTGAGCGTATAAAGATCGAGGAGCGTGTTGAGAGAGATTATTATTCAGTTTTGGCCCAGAATTGTAGGTTTGAGCTGCAGCGGCAGCAGTGGGGGTTTATTCGTGAGACGCCACATTGTGATTTGTTGCAGAAGTTTCAGTCGGCCGCTTAATGGCTTCCATTAAGGTCTTTTCCGTGTTCCTGTATTTTTTTTCCTTTTAGGCTATTAGTATTCTTTTAGTTTTAAGGGTTTAAAGGTTGTGTGGTTGTTTGTTTGTTTGGATATTAGTTTAAGTGCAACAATTGTGACCTTAGGCAGGCATCGTCAATGGATATTGATTTAACTAAAGAATAATAAAGTGATTCTGATAGTGTCTATTTGCTATAAAAATGTAGATATTGAAGCGTATGGGCTTATATAGTTTGATACTTTGGTATTTAGTCATGCATATTGATACTGGTTTTCTAAAGTAACCTTATTGATAACAAGAGTATATGTTGTTAACTTTCATTATGGTAAAAATGTAAATGTGGTTCAGTTAGAGTTGAAGCAAATTCTATTCTGTTTCTAAAATCTGCACTAGTTCTTTCAAACTTCCTTCTGCTGCACAGTGAAAATAGGGCATTGTTCTTTCTTAAAGCAGTTTTTTGCTGCACTACATGGTACGTATGTTTTAGAATCATGTTTGTTGCTACTAGGGGTGAGTATTGGGACTTCTTCAACCATTGGAAATAATTCCTCATCTTTTCGTTTTGTTGCAAAGCTAGCCTTCTGTCCACCCTAGTTTAAAAAAGGGAAAAAGAAGAAGAAAAAGGTAGAGAAAACTAATACATATAAAATAAACTACCTGCCGCAAGAACTTGAGTCAAGCTGACTGATTCGACCTTGGAACAAAAGCAGCCTAAGACATACATTAAGCACCTAGGAAACTTATTCACAGCTAATACCAACCTATCAATGAAACTCCTTATCTTGTGTGTCCCTAATCAAGCCTACACCCTGCTTTATTTTTCCTTAAAAGAACTCTTCATTGATGCTGCTCCATTCCAACCAAACTGCAATGAATAGATGATATATGAACCCAAGGCTTATTACCTTGCTCTGATTTTTGACAAATTAAGGAAAGCTATGACTCTTTGTAATATCAGTACCTGGCATTCTTATAATCATTGGGACAGCTTCTCCTATGAATGTTAAATGAGCAGAAACTCTTATGTTAACAATACTTACATATAATCCTATGAATTTTTTTTTTTTTGGAGGGCCATATAATCCTATGATATAATGTACCACAAACAAATCAATTCTTTTTTCACTGCATGGTTATCTATATGACTCAAACATATGTGACTCAAACATGACAACAAGGTGGCCTTTTTCAAACTTTCAAATTTGAAACATCAACAAGTGCATTGTTTTATTTGAAACGCATGGATAGTTACGTTATCTACAAAGATGGAACTTAGCTGTTGTGGTTGCATGATCCTATGGTATGCTCCTGGAGCAATTTGTGTATGGACCTCCTCTGCTTTTGGCATATCTAATCTCTTGATTAGTTTTGTTTGACTTTAGAACTAGGCTGTTGTTTCATCATGCAACACCAGTATGGCATTTTTGGTCCATATGTAGCATACTGATTTTTTTATTTCATTTGGTCCCATTAAATAAGAATCTTTACTGTCTTAGCCACAATTTTGAGCGTCATTGCTTCTCAAAAGAAAAAAAAAAATTGAGTCTCATTAGTTACCTAGGGGATACCCATCCAGTGTCAATTTCTGGAGTAGGTGAGGTGGAATTATTCTTTTTTAGTTAGCCTAATGAAGGAAGCGGATATCATCCACAAGGGGGCAGATATACGTATAACATATTTATCAATCATCTGGAGATGAGATTAATACCTGTTGTCAATGCATGCACTGGTGTGCATGTTTGATGCTAATGAAAGTGGTGACAGGGATAACTTTTTCTGCATCTTAATATTAGCTAACACTGTACATTTGCGATGCAGGTGGGACACTAAACTAAAAGGACCACACTTTTCACCTTGCACTCTCTGCTTGGTGTGCTACTCAAAGACCGGCAACTGCACTGTGTATTGGATAATACTCATGGCAAAATCTTTTTCAATTTCATAGTTAAGGTTCATTGATCCTGTATCTAGAGTTCTCAGGCTTGCTAGTAGAGCATTATGACGACATACTAAATTTTTCAGGGTATTGTTTGACTTGAGATGCTATACACTGAGAGTGATGTATGTCCAGAATATTGTCTGGACTGTTACAGGATACGCACCAAGCATTTTGATGTTAATGAAGTTGTCTCCCTTATCCAAAAAATTAAAGAAAGGTAAATGCAGTCTTTAATTTGAAAAGTGTGCATAACTTAAGGTCATCTATCCTCAAATTTCGTTTTCTATTGTAAAATGTTAATCTTGGTTGTAGCCGTGCCTTGATGAGAACGAGCATTGGATTGTATCCGGTAGCATTTTTAGTTTCTGGTATCCTGCTAGCACAAAGTTTTCAGAGGTTTGGTGAATGTTGTCATGATGTTTCAAGCGAGTCGATGGTCTCTATAATTCCCCCTCGCTCCTAACAAATTCTGGGCGTGTATGATAATATACAATCGAAAGACATCCTAATCCTATTATGACGTCAACATCAGGCTAGAAAAGTTTGTGGTGGATGTATGCCTTGTGTGTCATGACCAGGGATACCATGCTATCATGGTTAGGGTTTGTGAAACCCACAGCAAACTCTGTTTTAAGAATAGACCACATTCGGCCAACAATGAAACCACTTAAATTTTGTAAGAGGAGAAATGGGTGTTGAAGTTCCTGTTATGTATTAACCAACCCTCACAATAATAGGCTTCTCAGTCAAGCAGTAGAGGGATCCACGAGGGGTTCGGGGTGGATTCATTTGAAATATTTATATGGAAATCATTTCTATACAAATACAACTAATTCACTTGTGGATACTCCGCAATTTTTTTTATTAAAAAACAAAAAGAGTGCATGTGAGAGTGGTCTATTCACCAGGCTGCACACAACACATCTGGAGAAATGAAATCATAACAATTTTCTTTTTGTGTAAATAAATTCCGTAGACTGCATCAGCCTCGCAACAGTTGTAGCTTCTCGTCATGACATTTTATGCTTGTAGCTTCATTTCGTGTACCTCTGTAAAACAAAATTTCCACACTAAAGATTAAAGTGCTTAACAGGCCATCCTACAATCTCTTGTGTAGCTCTTCTTCTTCTTTCTTTTCCTTGGGGAAGGGTGAGTAGAATCAGGTGGTAGTTGCATGCTTGCAGCTATGAGATTTTGATTCAGACAAGAATGTCTAATCTATTTTCTTACCGGAAGATAATGGTGTCTTCTATGTGGCATCAAAGGATGCTGGAGTTCATTGCAGCTATATCCTTCTATAAATTAATCAGACTAACATGACATCTTCAATCTTACATCTCAGAAAATGGTGTCTGCAATCATATGGATGCAGCTAATTCCCCGTCAGTTATAATCATTCACATATATCAGACCTGTCTGATGTGCTTAATCTTGTTCAGGTAGCTGTTGTTTGAGGCCATTGTTCTGAGTTAATCATTCTCGGTTGTTTTCTGATCCACCTTCAACAAATTAAGGAAATGATTCTCCCTGAAAATTGAAAAAGAAGGGGGAAAGAAATTACTTGCAAGATCAAAAGATGTGTAACTATATTAGTAAATGGTAATAATGTCCTCTCGCATCAAGAGAAGGAAAAGAAAGTGAGTAAAGGAAATAGACCATGGCTAATTATAGCCAGGGAAAGAAATTGTCCAGGCTGAATAGGCCTGATGGGAGTCAATGGTGTCTGCAATCTCCTTTATATGGTTTTAGCAGTTACATAGACAGTGTCTTTGGCTTCTTCTTAAGACTAAAAACGGATCAACTGCTTAGTACTCACATACTTGAGTTGGGTGAGTGAAAAGTGACGTGTAGAGAGCTGAATTGAGAAGCTGTAGTTGGTGACACATTCTCATAGATCACATCGAAACAGAAGATTATTTCGGAGTGACGCAAGGGCCTAGGAAATAAGCCTTTGTAATTGTATCCAAGGCCGGCTTCCATGCACCATGAGTTATGATAATTAATATTTGGAAAGCTGATTTTTCTTTCAAGGAGATGCCTCTTGCAACTTCCAGATTTCTCAGTTTCAGCATTTGCGTGCTCATCCAGTCGCTTCTAGGGCTGTTAATTCTGATTTTGTTGTTGAACCTTTTGCCATCCTCTGAGCCTCTTTACTCGCTGTCCAGGTCGTACCCTTACGAGCACAAAATGAAAACCCAGAAGGGCGTGAGTTATTATGTTAAGTCAACAAAATTTGAGCAGAAATATCCTGTTAATAATCCTGATCATGCGAGGTTTGAAGAGCGTGTTGAGAGGGATTATGTCTCTGTGTTAAGACAAAACTGTCGGATTGAGCGACAGCTGCAGCCGCGGGATCAGATTCCTGGGAAACCACATTGTGATTTGTTGCACAAATTTATGGCTGCTAGTTATGGCTTGAATTGAGGTAATTTCCATAGTCATGTAGTATGTTTTTATATCATGTATGGTCGGAGATGACATTAATTCAAGAATAGCAAATAAGACCGTCATGAGCATATGCCTATTTTTCATTCTAATATGGATGTTGAAATGTCCGGTTTTGGGTGTATATGTTTGTGGTGTTTTCTGCATATTGAGCTCTGCATTTGGCTATTCCTAGGACTAAACTTTGATCAATTGCTTTCATATAGTTGGATGGACCTTCTGCTAAGTAGAGATAATAATACAAGTACGCAAGGCTATGACAAAAACGAACAATTGCACAAATAATTATCACATTATTATTGCACCAAAAAGACATACGTATCTTTATAATAAATTGGTCGACAATCATGCAGATAGTGCTTGAAGTCTTCTTTTCCTTTCTTTAAAAAAAATTGAAGAACTTTATACTCTGCACGTCTAGATTTTGATTTCCCACTGTTCCGAGTTCTGAGAATTGAGAAGGAAATCTGTTGATTTCTTAAACCAAGTCTCAAATCTTGTAAGCTTGTCATTATTCCTTTGAGGCTATGACCAGCAATCCCAAGGCGCTTAAAAGTATGTACTGCAAGAAGATGAAGGAAAAAATGAAGAAATTAAAAGTTGTATACAAGCTTAGGCTTAGTAAATGCTCAGGCTGCAAAAACCTTGCCATTTTGTTATTTGTTTGCACCACTGTAAACACTACAAGATTATAAGGGCTACAACTGATAACTTAAAAAAATTTAAAGGAAAAAAAATGAAAAACTCTACTTTATTAACATGAAAACTTTAAAATTCCAACAATTCCAAACCTTGATCACAGGCTTTTCTGTCATGATAATCGTCACGTAGCCAACATAAGGCAAGAACCTGTACCGTAAGACACATCTTTTAGCATTGTAGACAAAGTGGTGCTTTTGGCGTACCTAAGTAGTAAAAAACTTTGATGATTGTCACTCTTTAACCCAAGTTCATAATTATTAGGGATAGACAATCACCAACTGACAACTAACACTGAAATCATATATTTTGAAAAAGATTAGTTAAAGAGCCAGACATGCTTTGACAGTTTGAACCATTTTATATGCTTCCTGAATCAGGAATGATTACTTAGAGAAAAGACATTTCTATTAATGCCACTTCTAATAATGTGCGCTAAGCTTGTGAACTGAAAATTTGCAATGCTGAACATAATGTTTAAAGTTATAATTGACAAATAAGTCTAGCGAGACCCCAGAAGAAGAACAGTCATGCTAATTTCTGGTCCAACCTGCCCTTCAAGGATAATTTGACAAGGGCCAAACAATGACAGGGATTTATGATGACATAAATAGGCATAAACAATCCACAGTTGCCAACTTACGAGGAAATAATTCCTTTCAATAAATTCTTTTTCAGAAGAATTTCATATGCTCAGTCAATTTCATATATTTAATCCTTATCCATTATGCCCAAAAGGAAAAAGAAAACCATATTCCAATTTCTGATAAGCTTATGAACTGGTAATTCATAACTCAAAACACAAGAGACTGAAAGCAAGAAATTCCTAATCGGTGTGTTGGAAATGTCTTCACACCTAAAACTTGCTAATATCTTAGGAAATTATAGGTGTTAATTTACCCAACAGCTCTCCCCATGATGTATTTCTGTTGCAGCCAATGTTGACTGGATGTATACAAAACTCTGTCATCCATGTCATTAGCATCCCCTGAAGAAAGTGGCCATCCAAGAGACAAGATTAGCAGACTAAGGCAGTGGCTGCACATGTGAACATGTTAAAAGAAAAACAAATGAAATGAAAAACAAAAAATAGAAGAACTTGGAAAGTATTTAAGACCATTTCCAATGTAAATAAACAAAATTGTATGCAAGTATCCACACTCAGATTGATTAAGAGGTAAAAGGATTTTCATGTTCACAAAAAGTTTTAGTACTGATACAGCTTGTATTGACTCGCATTTAACGACATTGATATCAAGAACATAGTACCTTTTGTGAGTATATCAGCTTCTCTGGTATCTCGCCGCTCATGAACCTGACAAAGCACAACCAAACATGAATGAAATCAATCCAATCTACCATGCCTATTAACCTGGTGAGAAGTATGTAATTCATATCATCTATTGCCACAGCACATATAAACGTGCTAGGATGTTGAAATAGGCAATCTTCAATCATGAGCATAGTTTGTTGTACACAAAGTTCATGAATAAGACTCCAATAAATGAATATGGGGTTAAACCTATGAAAAAATTAGATTCTATATAATACTTTTGATTTCAGGATATGATACGCATCTCTGTCACACTTGACATTCAAGAATTCAATCTTTTCTCACCAAGTGTGGGTGAGTATAGACTCTTTTCTTCAGCCCAATAATAGCATCCTTGACAGAAACATCAAATGCCAAAATGTACTTTAAAACTAACGAAGAAAACAAAGACCATCAGACTGATCATTCAGGGGTGTACATGGCATGTATGGTCGACAGTTTTTATCACACCGCTGAAGCTAAAAGTAGATGAGCCTGGGATGCCTGTATGTCCCTTCCTCTCTAGAAACTAGATTCCTAGTTTTATACTTTATCTTTTGATTATTCTTAGTTTACCAAGAAAATTAAGTAATTATCAGACAGACACCCACATACCAGAAATGTACATGAGAAACCTTCCAAATTCCAAACTTTGAACTGTTTTCTTATAAAAAAAAAACACAGTTTACATATTTAGGAGGTTATTTGTTCAATGTATTTATGTAAATAAACAGGCGCAGGGAGACATAGGAAACATAAAACCTCAACAAGATCTTACCTCAATCACCCGATGCACAATGGGAACTTTACGTCCCTATGCAGTAGAGAAAAGATAAATTAGCAAAAACAAGTAAACAAACATCAAAGAAGTTGAAATGCACTCAGCTGGCCGCAGCTCGAAGGCACAAAAAGGGAAATGCAAAGGAAACTATACAAAATTAGTAACACTTGTTTTGAGATAGCAAGTACTTGATGATATAAATTGAAACTAAGGCTCAATTTTGCTGTTACTTTTGCAACTTGTTCTTTACTATTTGCATTTTACTTCTATTCACAAATTCTGTTAATTTCCAAAATATTTATTTATATTGGTATCCTTTCTTTTTTTTGAAAAGCATTTTGGTATCCTAAGAAACAACAGACCCTGAATTAGTTAGAGATGTTGGCGTAAATAAATGAAGATAACTAAGAAATATCAAATGCAATTAGGAAAAAACAAACCAGAATAAAGAACATTATTACTATTATACATCATTAAAGACGACGATGTCTCCCGCACGAATTGGATCCTTATTCATATACAGAAACAATATATCTCCCTGCATAACCAAAAATTATAATTTAATTAAATTCTTCAAATTTAAGAAATCAAAACTGAGAATTGAAAGAAACAAAAAAGGAAATATGGATTCAGGTAAAAATAAAAACGAACTACTCACTCGTTTGAAGCCAGGTTCCATGCTCCCAGTAAGCACGACCACCACCGGCGACTCGCTTCCAGTAATGCAAATCAGTCCTTTCCATACTATCAGAGCCGATGCTATGATCATTCCTAAACAACATTTTTAAAATAATACATCTATATATCAAATTTTATTAAATCGAAAATTCGATCATGAAGCTTTCAGAAAACTGAGAGAACGAGGGAATGTGGAACGAACCAAGGCTAACGGCCTGATAGAGATATTGTCTGATCTGAGTTGATTTCATTTTTTCTTCAATCCACCCCATTCAAAACGCTCTGCAAGTTTATATGGAAAAATAAATAAAACGAAGAATTGAAATGAGTTCGGTCATCGGTGTTCCGATTTTGACTTTCAACGTTTTAAGACTGGAAAAGAGTTTCAGTGATGTGGCAGTTTCAATTCTGTTGCGCCACGTCAGACTTAGATAAAACCAACCAAGTCGGACTTTTAAGGCTGAAACGGAACTAACCCGATCGGACAATTCGAGTCCTTTTGTTTTTTTACATGATATTAAACGAAGTCGTACAGGGATGCTACTTCTATATTATGGGGCCTCAGCTTGGGTTCAGATTATCTGTAATATAAACTTGGCTTGTCTGACAATTGACGGATGGCTAGTGCTCTTATCTTTGATTCTATGGTGATGGCACTATGGTTCAAGTGAATCTGGGGCCCCACCCACGAATAACGTGATCTAATTTAATTTATTATTACTTAGAATTATTTACATACCGGGGAACTTGAATGAAAAAATAAGTTCAAATATTTGATATGAAATCCCTTAATAAAAATAATAATCATTATATTAAATTTTTACCATTCACTTCATTATGATTAGTATCATTATCTATAAACCTCCTGATAGAATATAAGAATAGGTTTTAATTTGTTGTTTCCAATATTTAATTTGGCTAAATATGTTATATATAGGTCTCTTCTTAATTAAATCCATTTCAACCCCACATAAAATAATTTCTTTGACCCTCTGGACTAAGGTTTTAAGTGCATGCAGTATAACCTCTATAAAATAATATTCGATAAATTAATAATTTTGACTAAATAATATTTTTGATAGGTTTTAATTTGGAATTAATATGATAAATTAATAATTTATTAAATTTATAAAATAATATATTTTAAAAAAACATAAATAGGTCTTACTTGATATATAAATTAATAATCTCATTATATATCATAATTATATATATACATGACTTAATTAGAAGGTCTTTACAAAATATGATTCTAATGTTACTTATTTTTTTTTAAAATTGATGTCTCCTTATATCTCATCTTTAACTTTTATCAATGTATTAAGAATTTTTAGTGTAGTGTTCTCGTATTCTGAAAGAAAATTACACTCAATACATGTATTAAGTTTAATATTTTGAAAAAAAATGAAGAATACCTTGATAAATTATTTTTTTATTAATTGATGTATAAATTAATAAATTATCAATTTATCGATTCAATAATATCTTGATTAATTAATAAATTTTCATAGTTCTAAAGATATTAATTTAGATAGATTTAACTACATTTAAATTTGAGTCAAAGTGTTTTCTTTTTATTTAAAAAAACATAATATTTAAAAAAGTTCTTAAACTATTCAGAAAAATTTGAATAAATCCTTAAACTTTTATTGCATATAATTAAGTCCTTATACTTTTATTTTAAACTAAATAAGTCTTGTATTGTTATTTTGAGTCTAATAAGCCCTTATAACTTATGATTAACTAATTAACATTAGTAAAAATACCATATATCATTCTATATTACATGATGTTGACATGGTATTAATATAGAAGATGAAAAATATATATTATATCATTATAAATTATAATATATTAACATACTGCATTAACATCATGTAATATAAAATAATAAATAGCATTTTGACTATGTCAATCATTAGTTATAAAGGTTTATTTGACTCAAAATAAAAATATATGAGCTTAATTAAGTGCAATAAAAGAACAAAATCTTATTTAAATTTTTTTGAATAATTTAGAAATTTATTTGGGAATTTTGCCTAAAAAAACAATGTTTTGTGAAAATATTACTACAAAAGTGAAACTTATTCATTTTGTTCTTCTCATGAGGATAAAAACATTTTCTACTCATAATTAAAGCCACTAACAAACTTATTTTCTTCCTTTTTTAAAAACAAAAAAATCTTCCCAATTTGTTGTTATCATTGTTATGATAATAAAAAAATGTATTTGTAGTCTTTTAACTTTTTTATTTTCTGTACATATGATAATAGGTTATAGAAGAGAGGGTAATCTTTCTCCATCTATTAATTTTACTTTGTCGGTCTCAAAATCAAACTTGACCACTTAATAATAGAATTTTAAATTTTAATCATTGGAGGGTCTCCTTAAAAATGTTAATATTAATATAAGCTTTAACTTTTTTATCATCTTTAATAGCAATTATTACCAGATTTTTTTGTATAGTTATGAAATAATTACATGAAAACTTTAATTATGTGACAATTATAAAAGATTTTTATGTTTTCTACAATTGATAGGTTGGGTTTTTACTATTTATGTTTCATATTTATTTAAAGTTGTTGTTATTTACATTTTACAGACATTTCTTTTTATTTTTTAAAGGCTTTACAAATATTTCTTTATCACTGGTTATTTGTTGCATTATTTTTATATAAATAATTATGATAAAAAAGAGAAAATAAAAACAATTTAGATGGGTAAAATCTATGAAACGCGTGTTACTCGAGATCCTTACTAATAAGACTCAAAAAGAAATAAATAACGTTTTTAATTCATCCTCATATATTGGAATAGTAAAAGTTATAATTGAAATATTCAGCTGAATAACAAATCATATGACATTTTTAACAACATTTCACTAGTTAATTGCAAAAACAAATGTAAGACCCAATTGTAACAGCAGTCGAGTTGGCTAAAATGTACTGTTTGTCATCAAGAAGGTCACACTTAGTTTTTGTAATGCAACGGTCCAATTGGCCAAAATGCACTGCTGTTACAATTAGGTCTAACACTTGCTTTTGTAACTAGCTAGTGAAATGTTGCTAAAAATGTCAAATGATATGTTGTTCGCTTGTTATTTTGTAATCGATGTTGATAATAGGCAATGTCGGTAGTAGGAATACAAAAAAAATGTTGTAAAAATTTTGACTCAATTTAGTTCATCTGTGTAATTTTGAAAATATTTGTATGTTTTGCTCATGTGCATATGTTTGAAAATTATGACTTAATATTTTAATATAATGACATAGAGGTGAACCATTGGATCTTTTCATTATTGAATTATTTTTGTAACTAGACTTGCTCTTTTCCATAATTAAGCAGTGTAATTAATTTGTACATTTTTTTTATAGATGAAAAGTTAATACAATAATGTTGTTTTATTATATAAATTTTCTTGAATTGCATAAATAAATCAATCAAACAAAAGATTTTCATACACATCATATTTTAAGTAAAAGTTATAATTAATTTAGTCCCTAACTTATAGAGTTTTGTTCAATTTAATCTATGTGATATATAGTTTTATTTAATTTAATTATATAATCTGACGTGTCAGCATCACATTAGCACTATTATTAGTAAATTTAGACGAAATTAAGCTAAAGTATTCAATTGCAAAAAATTTAGAATATGGACTAAATTGACAAAATGCTATGGTACAGGGACATGTGGGTACTTTGACAGAAAGAGAAGCCTCTTGGCCCTTAACTTAAACCCGATCCGAGATACAGGCTATAAATTATCTTCCCACCTTGTTTCTCCCCTAAACCCTAAATTTGGTGGCTCACAAAAACCCTAGCCACTCTTCTCCCCTCTTTCTAATCCAAAATGGTACTATCTCTTCTTTTGTTCATCTAATATTTGCTAAACCGAAATGATTTTATGTTTGCATTATATTTACAAATTGGCTGATATGTTCTGCAGACAGGAGAACCGGTCAACCCAAAAGCATACCCACTGGCAGATGCTCAATTAACAACCACGATTTTGGATCTTGTTCAACAGGCTGCCAACTACAAGCAGCTCAAAAAGGGAGCTAATGAAGGTTAGGAAAAATACCCATTTCCGTACTTTGGTTGTGTATTGTTAATTCTTCTTGTGTGGTTTTGTCATTTTCTTTTTCTAATTGGGTTGTTGGGTTTCAGCTACTAAGACCCTTAACAGAGGTATCTCGGAGTTCGTTGTCATGGCTGCGGATACCGAGCCCCTTGAGATTCTGCTGCATCTTCCTTTACTTGCTGAAGATAAGGTAATTGCTTTATGGAAATTTTTTTTCTGACATAGCTGTTTATTTCCTTAATTCTATTGGGTTGGTTCAACGTTGAATAATTAAGGAATTAAAATGGGCAAAGTAA
This sequence comes from Theobroma umbraticum, assembly GCF_002168275.2. NCBI lineage: Eukaryota > Viridiplantae > Streptophyta > Magnoliopsida > Malvales > Malvaceae > Theobroma > Theobroma umbraticum. The sequence continues at coordinate 8,030,966 of NW_018397256.1, read as the reverse complement.
TCTTTAAGTGTTATGTTAATTGTTACTTGTATTTTGGTTGTGAATAAAATTAGGCAGGGTGAAAATTGCTTGTTTAAATTGGATTGAATATCGTGTTTTGCTCACTGCACTATGGGAAATGTGTTTGTATGTAATGTGGTATATCAGGTAATATTATATCATGTTCAGATTCCGGCTTTTAATTGCTGGACTCAATGGGAACTTGCTCGTGGTGTGGCAAATGGCTTGTGCTTTTTTGTGCAGAAACCAATATGAAAACATAGAATTTTGAGCAGTTTTAGAGCTTTCTCCCTTTTTTTTGCTAGTACCATTCGTTTGTTATGCATTTGTAGTTGATATGCTAGTCGCTGTCTTGTGAATTGTTCCTCTCAACAGTTTTTCTGTGTTAGTAACTGTTGTAAATATTTAGCTTTGAGAGTCTTTTGACGAATTGTCTTGGTTTGGGGGCATATAGAGTTTTATTGTTATCAATATGTCCCTAGATTTGAATTTTGAGACATCTGATTTTACTCCAAAGATATCAGCCGAGATAGGCTTACTCAGTCAAAAAAAGAATTTAAGATTATGCGCTTTTTGTTTTATATAAATGTTTTCACTCTTCAGCTGTGTAGCATACCTATCATGCATCTTGATGCTCAGCTTAAAGGTTACTGTGGAAGAAAAATCTTAACAACTGCACCTTGATTTCTTGTGGAGCAAAATCTCTAGGATCAGTTGCTAGGATTTTTTATTTTCCTTTGCCCTTTGCTGAAAGATTACACTGAGTGCAGAATCTCAATGATAACATTTGTGTTCAAATTTTGTAGAACGTCCCCTATGTATTTGTCCCTTCCAAGCAAGCACTTGGTCGAGCATGTGGGGTCACAAGACCTGTAATTGCATGTTCGGTCACGACAAATGAAGGAAGCCAATTGAAATCCCAAATACAACAACTCAAGGTATTTTTTTTTCTAACATGCTACATTATATATATATATATATTTGCATTTATTGTGGTTGAATTTGATCCTGTATCTTATGTATTTTCATTTGTGAAATACAGGATGCCATTGAGAAGCTCTTGATCTAGGATAGTATGAAACTCTATTTTCGGTGTGATGGGCCTCTTGGATTGTTGTGGTCGCTCCTTTAGAGGCTTTGACTGATGAAGTTGTGCCACTAGCGAGCCAGTCTTTTAGTATTTGTCCTCAAATATGATTGTTGTGTTGTATTCTGTTTTCCTATGAATTGAGAAAGAGGATAATATTGAATTAATGTTTACTAGAACTTGGTATGGATGATGCAATTAATTAATGTAGCTTGTTTAATATGTTTTGTTTGCCCTGTTATAGTTTCATGATAATTGTCTTCTCTTTAAAAACCACTTTTGCAACTGTTGAGTTATGATGATTTGGATCCTGAAATGTTTGAGGTGAAATGTGGCGCAGCAGCGTGCGGGGATGGTTAATTGGTTTTGTGGTGCCTATTCTTGTAAATTACAAAACTGCCGTTTTCCGCTATAGTTTGCATTTCTGAGTTGAGTCACAAACGAAACTGAAACCCGAAAGTAGAAAGGGAAAAGGTAGTTGAAACTTTCTACATTTTTCTATGGAAAAATTTCTCAATTTTCTGCTAAAGAAAATGATTTTCAGGGAAAACTTGAGGCATACAGACGTTTTAACGTTTGGTACGAAGAAAATGAGAGTATTTTTTAATTAAATTAAATTATAATATTTAGTTTTATTATAAATTACAGTAATCTAAGATTAGAATATGATTACATTCTAGTAATATAATTACAATTCAAAATTTATATAATTAGATTGTATTGTATTTTGTAATGTTATTAAAAATATTTTTATTTTTTAATTTTGTTAAAAATATTTTACAATGTTATAATTTTTTTTTATATATAAATGTTGAGAATGTCTTTTTATTATTTTTATTTTTAGTAGTTATGGTAACTGTCAGTAAACTTTAGAGTAAAATATCTTTATATTTTAAGTTTTGATCACAATTACATAGAGGTTGATTAGTTTTTAAAATGAATACTCTATTTAAAAAAAAAAGTTTTCGCTGAATAAATCTTACTGTTAGTGTTTTTATTAATTTTAGCCTTAATTAATTTTTAAAATTATTATTATATATTTTATTAATTTTTTTATTAATTGAAAAAAAAGCTCCCCATCCAAAGAACACCAAAGCTCCCCTAGGGAGCTCGATTTGGGGCTCCCTAAGGGAACACTTGTGCTCCCTTTTCTTGGGGAGTAGGGAGCACCAATTTGTGCTTTTTTTAATATAATATTAATTTTTAAAATTAATAAAAATAACATTTTAGTTTATTCATAAATTTTGTTAATAGTGTTTTTATTCTTAGGATGAAATATTCATTTCAAAAATTAATAGATCTTTTTAAAATTTCGATTAAAATTTAAGAAGGTAGGGTTATTTTATCTTAAAATTTTTATTATCTTTAAAAAAAATTAAAATAAAATATATAATATAGAAGATTATATTAGGAAATGAAAATAAAATTTATAAGATTATAATAAAAATAAAAATAAAATATATGATATTAAAAATATATTTAAAAATAATATTATATTAAAATAAATAATAAAAAACATAAATATATTAAATTTATATTTTTTATATTTTAATAAATAAAAATAATTTTGAAACTTAACATTATATTTTTAATAAAATTCTTATAAAACAAAAACTGTAATATTATCTTTTTTATATTTTAATTATTATTTTATTTATATACTAAATACTATAATAATATTTTTTTATAATTATATTATATTATAAAATACTAAATACCACCTTATTAATTTTTACCAAAAGTTTATACATCAAACCAAACAGACCCTATGCGTAAGTCTGCAGTTGCCGGATTCTCTTTTGACCCGACATTGTTGGACTCCAGGCCGCGCCGTCCTGGTTGAGCTTGGGACTCAGCTTATTTTTTGCCTAAACCTTGCAGGGCTACCCTACGACCACCTGTTTAAATAGACCTCTAAATTAAAATATTAATAATATTTTAATTGTTTTAAATGTATATATTTAAATTAATTTTTGATAAAAATACATTATTTATTCCTATAGACAGTCTATTAGTACAAATTCGGTTATTATGATACTTTTGTATATCTTGTACTGAAAATACAATGCAAACAAACTTTATACTACTAAACTTCAAAACATTAGTATAAAAAAGATTCTACTAATCAGTAAACTTATTATCAATAGTTTAAATGTGATTAGCTATATGTACGTACCAAAACAATTGTTAATGTTTGTTTATTCTGGAGAGGACTGGAAATCGAGATTCAGTGGGGAGTCAAGAATCGTCTTGGCGTTAATATATTTATATAATAATATTGTTTATAACGCAAAAATATAAATTTAGTATATATAATTTTTAAATAATTACATCATTACGAAATGTAAGATAAAATAACAAAAATTTAATATTCAATATAAAGATATAATTCTAAACTTTGAATAATTAAACTATAAGGTAACAACAACAAAAGTATATTTTTTTACTATTTTTAAAAAGTAATTAAATTACTAAATTAGTAATGATGAAATAATTTTCAAATAACAACAATTTTAAATTAGAGAAAATGAGATTTGAATTGTACTTTTTAAATACAAAATTATACATCAATCAATAAATAAATCAAATTTTTAAATATAATTTTTAAATAATATTTAATTTCAATTTATTGAAAAAAAACCTACCTACATTTAAATTATTTAATCCAACAAAGTCAAATATTGAATAATAAAATTTAACACAAATAAAACATTAACAATAATGATAAAAAATCTAACATTCTAATCTATACCTTAAGTGTTGCAGATATAAAATAAATTATTATAAATAAGAAGTTTTATATATTGCATAATGTCTTGCATTCAATCACCTAGTTTATAACCAAAAAGTTATAAGCATTTAGCAGCATTAGACATTAGTCATATCGTTTTTCTTCTTCTTTTTTGTTAAAAACAATTTACCACTACTATGAATGGCAAGAAAATAGAAAATAAAAGAAAATTTGTTTATGTACGCACATTGTTACAAAATAATGTGAAGAGTGACGGCTAAATCTCATTGGCTACATGTAAATCCCACGCATTGCTATCCGCTTCTCTCCTGTTTTGTTAGATTACAGCCGTCGGTAATCCATTCGATGGACGGTCTAGATCCTGTCTCACAATCCCCACCAAAAAATGAAATGGAGCCAAAGCTTCAAACCGATGCCGCTTTTTCATCAAAAAGTGAGAAGCAATGCTGTTTAAAAGAACGAATCCTATTGGTCAGTTCTCATTGCACACGGATCCCGATGTCAACAACTTAGCGGCCGCTGATATCTTCTTCATTCTACGGTTAAGATTTGTCCATTTAAAATCTTTCGTAACAAGCACGAAATTTTCACTTCTTCCCGCTTCTGCCAAATTCCCTCTATAAATCCCCCCAAATCCTGCCCATTCCATCGTCATACCTATCTCTCGGATTGTAACTTACTTTCTCGCAAACTAAACACCCTTATTTACTATCAACTTTCCTACCAATGGCTCGTACCAAGCAAACAGCTAGAAAGTCAACCGGCGGCAAAGCTCCACGTAAGCAGCTAGCCACAAAGGCCGCTCGAAAATCGGCTCCGGCAACCGGAGGAGTGAAGAAGCCTCACCGTTTCAGGCCAGGAACTGTGGCTCTGAGAGAAATCAGAAAATACCAAAAGAGTACTGAACTCTTGATCAGGAAGCTTCCTTTCCAGAGGCTGGTGAGAGAAATCGCTCAAGATTTCAAGACCGATTTGAGGTTCCAAAGCAGCGCTGTAGCCGCTCTTCAAGAGGCCGCCGAGGCTTATCTCGTTGGGCTATTTGAGGATACTAATCTCTGTGCCATTCATGCTAAGAGGGTTACGATTATGCCCAAGGATATCCAGCTAGCTAGAAGGATCAGAGGAGAGCGAGCTTAGGTTGTTTGATTTCGGCGGATAAATGGTTAACATTAGAGGAATCTAAGTTTCTGGCTTTATTTGTGGAATTTGCCTTCTGAGCAAATGGTGATGTAAATCGGTGGAACTTTAATGAATGCTCTATGTTTTTCGTTAGTTAAAGTGGACTTTATTTGGCTTTAATTATTCATTTTGGTTAGGAACTTTGCTGTGTGGAAATGGTTGCAATGAATCTTTTGTGATAAACAAGTGCTTGTGTGAATCTTTTGCTTCATTTCTTTTTTAAATAGGATAAATGAAGATTTTTCCAATCAACCTGAAAAGAGACAAATCTTCGGATCAATACTCAAAAGAAAAAGCTACTGATTCAAGAGGTATCCGAAACAAATCTGACTCAAGATTTTCAGATCAGCTCTTCTTTTTGGTTACGGGCCGAT
>NW_018397256.1:7954342-8025564 GCF_002168275.2 Theobroma umbraticum | reverse complement strand
ACGTTTGTTTGTTTATCTCTTCCTCAAATAAGGGATTTGATTGGAATTTGCAATACAAAAGAGAAGGAATCCTGGTGAGGTTTGGTATTTTCTTCATCAATTTTTTTGACGGGGTTAGAATTTTAGGAACGCTGGAGAACTGAATCATGATGTCCAGCTGGATGCTGCAGAATTCGATTTCTCCGTGAATACAGTAGTTAGAATAAATTTGTGGTTAGCTAACATCCAGTGGGCGTGCCGGAGTGGTTATCGGGCATGACTAGAAATCATGTGGGCTTAGCCCGCGCAGGTTCGAATCCTGCCGCTCACGTCTTCTAGAATTTTCCGAATTTGCTTTTGACGCTTTAAAGCAACTAGAATTAACACAACTATGCCTTCTGCAACGGGTTAATTTCTCTTGGGATGTCTAAGCCCGAGCCAAGCATATTTTTCCCCATTTTTAGTTTTTATTCAGGCGTAAGGTAGAGGTGGAAGAGAAAAAGTGAAATGAAGCAGAAGCGAATCACAAGAATCCACGTAAAGAACTGTTACACTTTCTGTATTCTGTTTTCATGCTAGAGCTGGAATGCATGTAGTTTGGCGGCTTGGGCCTCCTCTGACGCTACTTAAAATCTAAACCCTCCCAAATGATCTCTTCAAAAAGGGGAAAAAAAAAACAATAGAAACAATATTTTGAACTACTACGAGTACAAAGGAATTCCCAATGGCTCATGTGTTATACTGTAATTTCCATATCTTTCCGTCTGTCTTTCTCTCTCAGAAGTTTCATTTCCAATCCCAGGCATTCTGCCATTTTGCAGATCTCCTCAGACTGTGGGTGGGACTTGTCACCTGATGAGAACCCATGCAAAGACAATGAACTGTTGCTGTCACCAACATCCACCCAACTAAACCCCACTTCCTTCCTCACTCCCCTCTCCCTCATCCTTTTCCTCAGTTTCGCTACCTTTTCCCAGTTTCCCTTCTCAGCATACAAGTTTGACATCAACACATACGGACCTGACTCATTGGGCTCCATCTCCATCAAAGCATCAGCTACCCTCTCACCCATCTCTACGTTTCCGTGTATCGTGCAAGCCCCCAGCAAGCTTTGCAGCATAGACAACCCTGGCCCTCCTGGACTGCGACCCATCAGCTTCTCTGCCTCCTTCAATCTACCTGCACGGCCCAACATATCCACCATACAAGAATAATGCTCTGAGGATGCTTCAATCTGATATTCTGCCAGCATCGAGTCAAAGAGTTTTCGACCCATATCAACCATTCCATTTCTGCCACACGCTGTTAGAACAGAAAGAAAAGTGATTGAGTCAGGTTTGACTTTTTCCTTTTCCATCTCTTTGAATGAAGTCATCACTGAATCATAGTCTCCATGCCTTGCATGGGCGGATATAATTGATGTCCAAGCAAATTGGCTCTTTTGAGGAGTCTCGCTGAAAACTTTTTCAGACTCGGAAATGCTCCCACGCTTCGCATACATATCGAGGAGAGCATTGGACACTATTGGATCGGTAGTAAATCCAACCTTTATTAAATGAGAGTGGCACCGCTGACCATGCTTAAGAGATATATCTTCACCAGAACCAATTGCATTCAAGGCACTACCAAATGTGTATTGATTTGGCTTACATTCTGTGACTGCTGATAAAAATGTCCTCACAGCTTCCACCCACATTCCATTTTTGGCATAGCAAGAAATCAAAGCATTCCATGAGACAATCTCTCTGCATTCAAGTTCCTCAAAAACCTTGATAGAGTCTTGTACCAACATAAACTTAGCATACATGGTGATAAGGCTATTGCAAACATTTGATTCTGACAAAAAGTTACCCTTTACACAACACGCATGAACCGTTTGGCCTTCTTCCACTAATCCCCTAGCGGTTATGGCATGGATCAATCCAACAAATGTAACATCATTTGGATAAACACAATCTAATCTCATTTCATTAAAGAGGCGTACAGCATCCTCTTCATCAATAGAAATCATTGTGGTCCATGAGATCACGTTACGCTCATTCATTCTTTCAAATACCAATGTTGCATCTTCAACAACCTCACACTTTGCATACATTGACATCAAAATATTACAAACAGATACATGAGTCCCATACCCTCTTTTTATACACAAACCATGAATCTGTCTACCAACCTCTAAGTTCCTCTGATGACCACAAGCCGAAACCGCGCCAGTAAATGATACATTATCAAGCTTCATCCCTTGTCTCACCATTTCAATAAACGATGAAATCGCTTCTATGCCAAAACTACTCTCCTGGCTGTACCCTGAAAGCATTGAATTCCACGAAACCAAATCTCTGGTTGGCATCTCATCAAACACCCTCCGAGCTTCGTCTAAACGCTTCGACCTTGAATACATTGTTATAAGCGCATTTCCCACAAAGGCCTCACAATCTAATCCGGACTTCATGACAAGAGTATGCAACTGCAACCCGAGAAGAAAGCCTTCAAGGTCAAAACAGAAAGAAAGAGCTGTGGTACAAGTTACTGCATCAAAAACAACCCCATTCAAATTCATCCTTAAAACAAAATTCAAAGCTTCGTCACTTTTTTGAAACCCAGAAAGCAGAGTATTCCATGAAACGATATCCGGATCATTTAAGCCCTCAAAAATGCACAAAGCCTTATCAAACTGCCCAGATTTAGAGTACATATTCATTAATGAATTTGGAACCGTAATAAAGGACGTGAGCCCAGAGGTGATTGCATATTTGTGAACCTGGGTCCCCTGTTTTGAATTCCCACAAGAATCCTTAAGAGCGAGAGCCACGGTAACTTCATCAATGGCTTTAAAGTTGCCCAATTTAAGCAGTCCTTTGAGCTTGCTGAAGGCGTTAAAGGGGAGATCAACGTGCAAAAGAGAGGGCAGAGAGTGATTAACAGGGCATATGGAGGCTGGTTTTGAGTAAGGACTTTCGTCGAATAACTGGTGAACATCTTTAGATGAGTGCAAGGTCCTTGAGGTTGTTGACCGTTGCTTGATGATTTTACGGAGTTGGCGGGTAATCATGAGAGTTTCATAGAAGACAGTGATTGAAATGTAAAGAAGAAAAATTAAGTTAAACCTTAAACCCTTCTAAAACCCTACGCCATGGGTTTTGCAATGAAATTTCAACGGAAAGAGAACTCATATGGGCTCGCCAATAGCCCAAGGAAATGGCTTGCCGTACTAAGGTTTTTAATTTATGGAGTATTTATTTGAAGGGTCTATCTATGAATTTACACTTTGAAGATATTTATGTTGAAAATGTAAACTTTGATTCTCTAAACTTTTGCATATCTAAGATTAATTCATTATGAGTAGTGTTGTGAAAGAACAAAATTGTTCATTTACTTGCTTCAAATTCATATTTATATGAAAGCCTTTTAATTTTCATTTACTTGATATTGTGGCTTGGAAAAAAAACCTTGTTAAAAAAAACTAATGAATTTTTTTTTTTTTGAAAAAAAAAAAGACAAGGAAGGTCATTCAAGACTTAGGTGGCGTTTGGTACATTACAATGCAATGTGATTGCAAGTAATGTGATTGCAAGCAATGTGATTACAGGGAAATTAACATTACAGTGTTTGGTATGTAAGTAAAATAATGATTAAAATGCAGGAAAGATAACATTGCAGTGTTTGGTTTACAAGTACTTTAGTGGGAATGTAATGCTAATTGTCAAAATTACCCCTAATTATTAAAATATAAGTTTAATATATTTATATTTTTTATTATTAATTTTTATATAATATCATTTTTTAAATATATTTTTAATATCATATATTTTATTTTATTTATTATTATAATATTTTATATTTATTTTTAATATATTTATATTTATATTATTAATTTTTATATAATATCATTTCTTAAATATATTTTTAATGTCATATATTTTATTTTTATTTATTATTATAATATTTTATATTTTATTTTTAATATATTTATATTTATATTATTAATTTTTATATAATATCATATTTTTAATATATTTTTAATGTCATATATTTTATTTTCATTTTTTAATATATTTTTTATATTATATATTTTATTTTAATTTGTTTTATCTATATTATATAATATTAATTTTTTATATTTTATTTTATTTTAATTTTTATTCTTATATTATATATTTATTTTAATTATAATATTATAAAATATTTTTAATAAGATAATCAAGTTGAAGGGTAAAATTGTCTTTAAGAACATTGCAAAGTGCAATATAATGTGATTGTATTGGTTTTGGACTGCAATCATATTACATCCATTGGCTGCAATGTGATTGCATTGCAATCTTACATTGCAGTGATTTGTTACAAAATAAACACTGCAATGTAATTTAATAAGCCACGTTATAAGGAATGTGACTTACATCCCTGATAACAAACGTCACTTTAATGCTGTGAACCTTTGAACAAGTAATCGATGAGCATGTACCGGTAATTGGGCTCACTTTCGGCTCGATAGTTGACAACTCGATCATGTGGGAGGCCAGCCTCAAGTCTTAAAACCTTAGCCTCCTGACGAGCCTCATTCAAGGTTTCCACTTATCAAATTTCATGTTCTTCCCACGTTCTGCATCACAAAATAGAAAACAAGAAAGCATATTAAGTATAAACAAACAAAGGCTCCAACCCACCACCAACTTGGTTTTCATTCTCTCTCTTCTGTTTCCACAGTTTCAATTTTTTTATAGAACATTCCCCACTTTTTTCAAGGGAAGAGATGATTGATATTTTGGGAACAAAGGTTGAAAGTATGGGCCATAGAGTTGATCTAATGGAATGTGGGTGGGACAATTTCCATATACAATCTCCTGCATGTTTCAGCAGCAGGCCCTCATGCTCTAAAGCGCAAAACCATTAAATTGATGGTAGGCATTCATTTATGTTGACTCTTTTTGGACCATCTTCTTAAAAATTAATCACTACTACAGAAATTGGGGACTACCACCAGCTGGGATAAGCTTTACATTTATTTTTTATTTTATTTATTATGTGGGATAGAGACCGGAGAGATAAGCTCTCTGTCACTGCCACAAACCCCCCAGATCTCCATGAAGTGCCATTGTGATACGCACATTCATACACAAACAAAACAGGAAAGGAACAAATACAGTGGCGGCAACAAATATCAAAGCACTATATTTTGAACCTTTGATTTAAAATCAAACAGTAGCATTCCTAAGTAATCTATAGCAGTGTAGCTTGGTGATTTGAGTTAATTATATTAAAAATAATAAGATTCGAATTTATTGCTTTGTTTATAATGAAGGATAAAAATTTACATTTAAAAAAATATTATGAGCAGTCAGACCCCTTTCATGTTACAAAGTAGGGCCAGCTCTGCTCCACCTATATTTTGCATGATTTTTGCAAGTAATTGGGATTGACTTGGTCCTTATCTTTAGCAAGAAAACTTTGGCTAATATCAAAATGTTAGTACAAAGTTACAAAGGGTTTGCCTTTGGTTTGTAAGTAATGGTAGAATTATGAAAATTCAGATCCATCGGTTCTCTGTCACAAACAGGCTCTGGAGTTTAGTATGTAATCAAGTAAGTGGTAGAAAAAGAGTTGTGCGTACAAGTTGCAGGCATGACAATATAAAATACAAATATGAATAGCTGCATTTCACGCGGCTGAGGAAGCAGTCACGTTAAACATGACATGACCCTTATTGCCGATTAATTATCTAATCATCAATGCTGAAAAGATATAATAATAAAACAGCGAATATTATCCTGGAAAGCAACACACTTTAACGAGCAAATCTCATTAATAAATTCTGATCCAAAGCCGTGGGGAATACCTTTTGTCTATAACAAAAAAGGGGGAAGCTTATAATCGGCATTAAAGGGGTTCCAATATTCTTGTTTATTTTGCAATGCTTTACACATGTAGAATGAAAGGGAAGTGAGGTGATTTGGGATATGGCTTTTATAATTAAAACCAAGCATATTCCTCATTTTAGCCTTGACGGTTCTTTTGGTTTCTCCATGCAATGCAATCTTGTGGGTTTGTTATACTTTATTGGAATTAAAGGCTGAAACAATGTTGGTAATAAACCAGTCATAAAAACATGTACATCAGTTGATAATGTCAAATGATAATGTTAATATCAGTGGTTTCAACTTTCCAAAAAAAAAATTTATCAATGTTTGCAAGTTGTAAGGAAGGTTAAGAGACAAGCTTTTGATTACAGCATGGTTCTGTCTTCGGATAATTCTGTAAGATGGAGAAGTTGTAGCTCTGATTGGCCCAAACAAGATCAACATTGGCAGATGATAAATGCTTGACACATACAACACAGCTAATAAAATGTGCCACTATCAGCCTCAGCAAGAAATAACTAATTAGACGAAATTTATATCTCATGTGATTAGAGGTGCAGCTAAAATGTAACATGAGGCTTATGCTGTCAGAGAGATGCCATAGATTAAAAGGAAGTCGAGAAAATAAAAGAAAGCAACTCCTCGGAGGTTGGCTGGCTAGTACTGTTGATGGAAAAAATGTAATGGAAGACAAGATCCAACATACTGAATCTGTACAACAGAACATTGAAATCAATTTAAAGTTCCACTATCATGTATGGGTGATATCTTACCTACACATCATATGACTGATATGCTTGCCAGAATGGCACTAGATCATTGAAGACCAGAGGGGGAAGTGGTGAGACGAAAGTAAAAGAAAGACCAACTTTGATTGAAACTGCCATTTTACACTTGTTAATGAATCAAAACTGGTCTGTTAAAGAAAATAGCAGTCATCTTTATTGAAAATCCTTTGGTAGAGAATGACATGTAGATTTTCTATTATCAATTTTATTACCATAGCATAGTACCACACATTAAAAAAGTTCCCAACGGATACATCCTTGATTACATTAATGGTTAACCCCCTCTGGGCAGTATCAAAGAGCTCTACTTGAGATGGAACTCATTAAAATATTCAAAAGTGAATTGCATTTGGATTCAAGGGTGAATTAAATGGCCATGCTTTAACATAATTGGGGAACTATGCAATGTCCCCATGCCATGGTGGAACAAGTTTAGTAGTGGTTCCTAAGGCCAACAACTTGAACAAGTCATTCCATGTTATCTTTCCTTGACACTAGGAGCATTCCAAAAGAGACACAGGTGTGCAAAAGAGGGAGGGGTAGGCCACAGGGAAGCCAAGCAGATAGACAATATGGAGGTGGTTGTAGATTCTGTGGTATATGCCTGATAGAAGTCAAAAGAGATTAAAAAAAATTCTTTGAATTGATAGTGGAAGGAAGGGAGAGAGCAAGAGAATGACACCAAGGAGGGATTGTCTGGTTATGGGTCACATTTGGCCTTAAATAATTGTGAGAAGAAACTCTCTTTTTCATGAACCACGTGGCGGCAATGGGCGGTGGTGTTTGATCAGTTTAGATTGCTGTCTGTTGGAACGTGCGCAGGTGCAATGCATAATTCAATCACACGTACGAAGCCGATTACCCTTTGGCATGTGCAGAGTACATGGTGGATATGTTTTGGGTTACTCCATTCTACAGGCACTTGTATATTGATGCATGCGTGAGAGATAGAGATGAGTTCTTTGTCAACTTTCTTGACCCTACTCGACAATCATTATTATTCTTTTCAACTTGAGAATTTACCCAATGTATTTGAGTCCACAATAATGTCTTCATATAGTGGTAGGACTGATAGGATACTTTCATGTTGATTGAGAGAGATCTCAGCTAGCTAGGTTCAACTTTTAGTATGACCTAACGTGAAGGAGAAAACAAAGGGTGGTTTAACCTGTTCAATCCCATATAAAGATTGACTTGTCGGTCAAATCTATCTGTGACTTTATAAGCTCCTTGCCTAATTGAACAAAATTAAACGTTATTAAGTTAATTGCATCAGAGCATTGACACATATGATGATCCCATAAAACTTAAAAAGAGTTAAATATTTTTATCCTCAAAGACTTGAGAGAAAGAGTTAAAGAACTCCAGGGGAAACAAATGTCAGAAAAGATCGTTTTGAGTTCCATGAGAGACTAGGTACTGACGAATCTTTCTAGGGGTCCCAAGAATGATAAACTGGTAGATTGGAGTGCAATTGCGTATATCCCTACAGTTGCGTGTGATTTCAGGAGAAGCCATTAGTTTCTGCTCCTGACAGATTGCTTAAGTTTTCTTTGTTTGGTAGCTACTCTTGAGTATTTGATTTGAACTAACTGAATGCAGCAGTCGTAATTTTCGTATATTGCAATGGCAAGCAACATCTATATCACACGTAATACATGTGTATTAATCAGCTGATCAGGATGGACTCTTCTTTGGTAATTAAGCTGATTCGAAATGTGCAAAAGAACAAATTCATTAAGCTTACCAAAGGAATTTTCTGGGGTCTACTGTAACTTTTCTTGATTGATACATTCGTGATCTTCTCACTATAAAGGAAGTCGGCCACACCCTTTTCTTTCATCTAAATTGACAGTTAAAAAGCATAAAGAACTACCACTTTGCCGTGAAAACGAAAATAATTCTCTGTGGGCTTTTTGCAACATTTTTTCCATGTTAAAGATCAAAACGTCACCCTGTAATTCAGTGCGAAACGTTTCTCAACCCCATTCTGTTTTGGGTCTATGTCAGTGAAACGTTCGTTTTCCCTTTTTGTCTCTGTTGTAACGTTAATGTTATATTCTTTTCATGTCAAAATTGGTCATATTCCATTTTCAGTGAAACTTTTTTTCAACTCACTGGTTTCTGGTTCTCAATACAGAAATTAACAAAAGGTAAGGGTGGGTGGGGGAGCCCCTTTTGCCATGTGGGGCATCAAAGGCACTAAGAAAGCCTAGGCTGCTGTGGTTCACAACCTTCACAAACTCAAAGCCAATCTGTATATCCTGCCAAAGAGAAGAGGTGAAATTGAAGGTGATACATTGGTTTTGCATGTTCCAGATTCCATTTTTCTTCCTAACCATCCTCAATCAACATCACCTTTAAAATTCCCTGTATTTTCTAAAAATATCTACCTAAAAAAAAAAAAAAACAATGGTTTTAATCAATGCTAGAACCTTCCACTCAAAAATGGGATAAACCTAATCCCCTACCTTTACATCAAGAACAAGAGCAGTGATCTGTCTCAATTACTTAGTGGAGAGTCACTTTAACTTCAACATTATTTGTTAGACTTCTTGCCTATAAAATGGGAGGCTAGTTCCAAGACATCCAAGTTGTGAGTTGAAGCTAGCATAGAAGACAAAGGCATTATTGCGCCTTTGTTCTCTCCTATCTTTCTCTTTCGGCATTGTTGTCATCTTTTTCCAGTTGAATTTCAGAAAATGGTCAGTCTGAGTTTCCAGGACACAATGAGACAACTATTCTATATATCAATATTGGCTGTCCAACCATTTGATTCTTTTGTTATTAGCATTACCAAAGCTTCTGAAATACTCTGTTCATGGCTCTCAGGAAAGGAAGATGAGTTGGACAGTGGCGGATGCGGTGGACTACAAGGGTTTCCCTGCTGACAGGTCAAAAACTGGCGGTTGGATTCCTGCGGCCCTCATTCTAGGTATGTTTGTTACATCATCGCCATACATTTCTTCCAACGTCATTTCTCGAGTTGATTGGGTTGAGATTAGCTATTATTAACTTTGTTTAATGGTTGAACATTGTTTCAAAAAAAAAAAAATCATGCTGACGATGAAGACTTGACAGGCTTCGACTAGATCCAGAGTTTGTGCTCATCCCTTATAATCATGCTAGTTTTACACATTTTCCTCTGAGCTGTTTGCTGGAAAAGCATTTACCATTACATGTGACATCATTTATTATCATCTAGTACAAGAAAAAATTGCTGTTAAAGAAGAATACCTTTTGTAGAAAAATAAAAGGAAGATGATATTCCCACAGAGCAACAAGCAGTTAGTTCATGCAAAGGTGATGGGCTTTCAAGTATAAATAAAGTTTTAATCAGGAAATTAAACATGAAGTTTATTAGTAGGTTCAGCACTAGTACATGACGCCCTTGCTCAAATCTAAAAACATTTTGCTAGTGGTCAAGCCAAGTTCTTATATTATTCCCTTTGATTCACTTTTATTTATCGAGTGGAGTGGAGGAGAAGGAGGCGAAGGGGGACGGACAAACCACATGGGACCCATCAGAACTCCAATCCATATGTACTTCTGATGATGATAAATTTCATGTCATTTTCTGTTTGGAGTATGATGGGATAAGGGAGATATTCTCTTTGGGGCCAATCATGCATGTAAGTTCTGAATTATGGAGATATTCTCAAGCCAATCTGCTTTCCACCATGTATAATGCCTTATGCTATTATAACTCCACTTTTACAACATTATTACATAGGCTTCACTTCCTGCTAACATTCCTTATCTACCCAAAAATACAAAAGGTTTAGCAGCCTTCTTTTGTTTAATTACTTTAATTGAAGTGCTTAATAACCCCGGCTTGTGAGTCATCAAACTTTAACATGGCATCCTGACTTTGCTTGCCTTTCCATTTTCTGAGGGTTTCTGGTATAAAGCTTCTAATAATTTCCCCCCCACCAGAGAAGCCGATGAAATTAATTTTCTTTTGTTTCTGAGTTCTCACAGAACGTCCGGAAAAAAGTTAACGTTGGAAAAGTATTAGATTTTTTTTATTCTTATTTGTTTTCCATTATTAAGTAACAAAAGAGATAAATAACCACTATCTGGCGTACAACAAAATATGCTGATTTGTTGAAATCATTTCCTAGGGATTGAGATCTGTGAGAGGCTCTCAACAATGGGAATCGCAGTCAACCTTGTGACATACTTGGTTGGCACAATGCATCTGCCAAGTGCAACTTCAGCCAACGTAGTAACAGATTTCATGGGCACGTCTTTTCTTTTGTGTCTGCTTGGAGGCTTCCTGGCTGATTCATTCCTTGGCAGACACAAGACAATTGCAATATTTGCCATCATACAAACACTGGTGGGTGTTTTAAACAGCTCCATCCTACCTTGATAAACATAAACAAAAAATAGGAAGAAAAACTAACTCAAGTGTTGATTAAGAAAATGTTTATTCTAAACTTCTGCTGTTCAGTTTTTTATTGTGATGATCATGGTGATTTAGGGGACTGGCACATTGGCAATAGCTACAAAACTGCCACAGCTACGCCCCATACCATGCCATGCATCTGCTTCCCTTACATGCAAACCAGCCAACGGATTTCAGATGGGAGTTTTATACATGGCTCTATATCTAATTGCACTAGGCACTGGTGGCCTAAAATCAAGTGTCTCAGGATTTGGGACTGATCAGTTTGACGAGAAAGATGAAGAGGAGAAAGCCCAAATGGCCTATTTCTTCAACAGGTTCTTCTTCTTCATTAGTACTGGAACCCTGATGGCGGTTACAGTGCTTGTCTACTTACAAGATGAAGTGGGCCGAAGCTGGGCTTATGGAATTTGCTCTTTCTCCATGTTTGTAGCCATCTTGATATTTTTATCAGGGACTAAAAGATACAGATACAAGAAAAGCTTGGGAAGTCCAATAGTTCACATTTTCCAAGTTATTGTAGCTGCAATAAAGAAAAGGAAGAAGGACGTCCCTTACAATGTTGAATTACTATACGAGGATACTCCCGAGGCTACAAGAATTCATCACACAGATCAATTCCAGTGAGTTTCCTTTAGTCTATTTAGTTCGTTAGAATTTGCATGGGAATAAAAAATACTTAATCATTTCCTTTGTTTTGTGCCATAACTCAATTCATTTATGCTTGATGCCTTTGCTTCTCTTATCCTAGATTATTGGACAAGGCTGCTATTGTTGCGGAAGGAGATTTTGAAGGAAATGTTGTATCTGCTCCAAACCCCTGGAAACTTTGCTCGGTCACAAGGGTGGAGGAAGTGAAAATGATGGTGGGGCTTCTGCCAATATGGGCCACAACAATCATATTTTGGACCACTTACGCACAGATGATCACCTTTTCAGTGGAGCAAGCCTCCACCATGGAAAGATCAATTGGACGTTTCCAAATTCCCGCAGGTTCCCTCACCGTCTTCTTTGTGGCAGCAATATTGATCACTCTGGCTGTTTATGACCGTCTCATTATGCCATTTTGGAAAAAATGGAAGGGAAAACCAGGTATGTACAGGAAAATAAATGACATAAAATTCTGCCATAATCAGTGATATATTTACCACTTTCATTTTTGCGACAGGTTTTACCAACCTACAGAGAATTGCCATAGGCCTAGTCCTGTCAACTTTTGGAATGGCAGCTGCAGCACTAGCTGAGAAGAAAAGATTGGCAGTAGCTAGAGCTGCAGGTGCCACCACAGCGACCCTGCCTATAAGCGTGTTCTTACTGATTCCACAATTCTTTCTGGTGGGTGCTGGTGAGGCCTTCATATACACTGGTCAGCTTGATTTCTTCATTACTCAATCTCCCAAAGGAATGAAAACCATGAGCACTGGTCTCTTCCTCACAACTCTATCGCTTGGTTTCTTTGTCAGTAGTTTCTTGGTATCAGTGGTGAAAAGGTTGACAGGAAGCAATGATGGGCAAGGATGGCTGGCTGACAATATAAACCACGGGAGACTCGACTGCTTCTATGGACTTCTAGCCGTTCTAGACATCATTAATTTTGTACTATATCTTGTTTGTGCGGCGTGGTACAAGCCACGGAAACCAAAACCTGCTCTGCAGATGGAGACCATTGTTAATGGCTCCTCTGCTGAGGACAAGTGCTAGGCTTCTTTAGGGCTGCACATGATGGTGTGTTCTTCTAACTTTTCTCGCCTTTGTGCATTGAGAATCTTTTTGGGTTTAGCTTCATTTCTCTTCCGTCTTTTACAAGCAATAGAGAAGTAAGATTTCAGTCCTTAAGAATGATTGCTTTTCACCTTCTTCTTGGCAAGTAAACCAACTAAGAGCACCATTTTCCATCCATAATCTCACCATTCTCTACCTTCACTGCACATCTAAATTCAAATATTTATAGCCAATTCGAGAATTGCAGATATGCTAAATGAAGGAGAATGATTTCAATTTCTCTCATTTGATTAGTAAATTAGAGAGAGTTGACAAGAAAGGAAACATCGGCAAGTGACTTGGGTCATCAATAGTTTTCCTTGACTTCGCACACAATCAGAGGCGGAGCCAGGGGGTGCTGTCCGGTGGCCCTCGCCCCGCTTGCCTTGGCCCTCAAAAACCTGGCTAAACTCTAGCTTTATTCTAAAACAAAAAGGGTTAATTTTGACTTTGGCCCTCCAAGAGTTCCTAAACTGCTCATCCGCCCCCTTATGAAAATTTCTAATTTGCTTCATAATTTGCTTATTTTTTTAAAGTTCTAAACCTAATTATTAATTTGATTTCTTTAACCATTCTTAGCGTGGGAATCATTATATTTGATTTTTAACTCCTTGAATTACGAATTTACCTTTTCAATTGGCCAATAAGTATGTTGCCACTAATTATTGCCTGACTTATGAAAGAAGATATAGTTGCTATATTTTATATAATAAGGTTTGATGTTCATATATTTTTTACTTAAAAAAAGAAATTTAAGTTATTTTTTTACATTACAATTACAGTAATATTTCTTTGAATTTAGTACACCTCTTATGATATTTTTAATCAAAGAGCTTTTTTAAATTAATTTTATTCTAATTTTAATTATAATTGAGTTTATATTATTTTGTATCCCAGAGAAAAATGTGCTCTGCCCTTGCAGACAATCATTCACCCATGGGTCCCATTTCCCATCTATCCTCATTTTTGTTAGAAATATTGGTTTCACCATTGCCATTATATATGTTTCTAATGAACTAAATGGCTTCTTCTCAATTTGCAGCACTAAATCGATAGATTCAAACATTGAAATAACCCATCATTTCCCTATTGGAATCTTTTAATTTTCTCTCCCGATCTAACTTATGACATGTATCTCCAGCCATTTGTACATACACCCTCATTCCCAATTAATAGTTGACTTGAAACGACAGGCAGCCACTAAGCCAATTGCACTTGGGTACTCTTCTTAATTAACTTCAAAAACATTAGAGAATGGAAACAAGTTAAAAGAGACATGCATGGCATGGAGTCCGAGATCTGGTCCTCTATATGTGCCTATTGCTGAACAGGGCCTTTTTGATTCTGTACCCCATGTTTCGAATCTTACAAATTGGACTAGCCTTCATATTTTGTCACAGAGAGATTATATGTTTCGACCATCAACTCAAAAAGGCATATTCATCCGAGTTTCATTTAAACATTGCAAGTGGCTGGATCTAGATATAGCCCAAGAAATTAGATGCTTAGCCTTTCGTACGAGCCTGAACTCCGCTTTTGCTCCATTCATTCATCGTTTTGTCGCTTTTTGGTGTCAAATCCTAATCACGCAAAGTCCGATTTGCTTTCTTTTGCTGATTGATGATATATTATTCTCTTGTAATGGGCTCTCTCACTTGCTCTGATGGCCTGCGGCCAGTAATACAAGTATAGTGGGTGGCCCATCTCTTGGAATTCAATGTGACGTGTGGCAGAAACGGTACAGAATTATATCATAACTCTCTTGCTGAACAGCTCGGGACAGCTAAGTTGATTGATAGTTTTGAAAGAAATATCCAATAATAGGTTCAACGAGTGAACAAGTCCAGCATTCTAGTTTTAGTTTTAGATTGAATCTCATAATAGTTACAGCACTTGTAAGGGATTCTTATCAGGATCAACCTATTAATTTCAAAAAAAAAAAATTATTATATTCAGATTCGAATCTTATCATAGTATGAATTTTTTATAAAATAATTATGTAAATATATATACGCAACTATCAAGCTAATTATAAAAACTTGGACTTAAATTTGAATCTCAGCTATGTCTCAGTACGTGTTCACATGGTAGAGAATAGGATAAAGCTGATTAACTTAGATAGAAGATGCCAGTTTTATTGTCAAATTCAGACAAAGGAAAATATCTCCATCTTATTGCTTGAAGCTATAGCTAGCCGAAAAAACTTAGTCGGAGTGGGGATGCTCTATATGTGTTTTGATATAGTTAAGTCATGCATGCACATGGCTGCCAGATGAGCATTATCCTCTTGTTAGCACTAGTTCTCAGCAGAGAGCACTAATTTGGTTTCTTGATCAATCTGGCAGTACCCAGAGAGCACTAGTTCTCAGCAGATGGATGAGATGGGCACTAGATGCCATCTTTGACTAAATGTGAACAATGAAACTGGATGCAGTACCCAAAGAGATTTCAATTGCAAAGTCTCAGCCATATACCCGAAAAACCATGATCAGATTGTGCCATTAATTCTCCGGCCAGGTTTTACTGGTATAATAGGGGTTTAGTTGGTATTTAAGAAATTGGTAAAATTAATTTTCAAATGTGAATTTTTAATAGATGTTATCTTTTAATATTTATTTTGTTTTGCCATTCAATAAATAAAGATGAATTATAGGAATAGTTTTAAGATACAATTAAATTAATATTTGATTTTATTTTACACTTTACAAAAAAAAAATCATAAAATATATTTGAGAGTTTGTAAAATTGTTCGACTTTAAAACCACTTTATTTAGCAACTAAATTATATGCAGAGATGGAGAAAGGGGCCAATAGGAGCCCACCCTCCAAAGTTTTAAAATCTTATAAATTTTCTTTTTAAAATTTTTTTTTTATAATTACACTCTTACAAACATTGAATTTTTTATTTTCATCTCCCTAAACATGAAATCCCGATTCCATCACTAATTATAAAGAATTTAGATTCTTTTAAAATTTGATGGGAGTTCAAGTATTTGTATTAATTTTCAGAACATAAAAATTCTCTTACTCTTAATTGTTCGGCTCTTATCTTATTTGTTCTTTTTTTGTCTCAAAATGGTTGATAACAAATCATTTATATAGACTTGTAACAATTACTTTTAAAAGACGTAATCTTTTTATTAAGGTACCTCTCTGTCTTAAAATAATTTTACATTTTATAAAACAGAATCATTAAATAAAGATATTATTTTAATAATCACTTTATGAATGATAACTATTCATTTATTAAACATAAGCTTTGAGTTATAATATGAAAAAGATCACTTTTTATATTTAAGCTTTTTTAGTTGGTATTTTTCTTGTTGTCTCATAACTTTTGAATTTAGAGATGTTTTTTCAAAACATCACTTTATTAAGAAATATAACTATTTACAAGAAAAACTCAATTATAATCTAATAATCATACTATGTCATATTGTGTGATACAACTTTTGAGTTAATATATTATCTAATATAATTTTTGAATTAAGATAATTTTCATATTAAAAATATTTTTTTTATTTTAAAAATATACAGAGTTTTTTTTTTCTTTGTTTACGTTGATGCAAGTTTTAGAGGACAAAAAATCTCTTACTAGGTCCCTAATTTGCTAAATGAGATCTGTGTGAAGACCGAAGAGTGACCCTTCCTGTTCTAGAAACCAGGCGACCATCTCCTAAGAAAGTTTTTGTATCGAAACTGTAATATATAGAAGCACGTATTTTGGTTTTGGGCTGGGGATTGAGTTAAATTTGCACTAGTATAATCCAAGGGGATCGTGGCATTGAATTTTTTCCTTTTGGTAGTTGAGTTCTTTCTTCAAATGGACGAAGAAATTCAAAAATTTCAAATCCCCCTTGCTTGAAAGAAGAAAAAAATCATTATCCTGACAGATAAGCTCCAGACATATACTAGTACAGTAATTGCAAGGAGCCAATTGGGGCCTCTAACTTTGCCAGTTTCCTTTCTGGTACATTTTAACTTTTAACAATTTTAAGAAATTTAATTTATTTACCTTTCCTAAAATCCAATGTATTTGGTCACATCTATTACATGTCTGAACTGATCCTGGAACAATATAAACAACTCTATAGTCAATGCTCGTTTTCTTCTTAGATTAATCCTCCAATAAGTTTTTTGTTACTCTTTTCTGTATTTGATTAAGCCTGTCATGGAGGAAAATCAAATGCAACTTGTGTCGGATGCTGTTGACTACAAGGGAAATTCTGCCGATAGGAACACGTCTGGTGGTTGGGTGGCTGCGGCTCTAATCCTGGGTGCATTTCTTTTTCCTCTGCGTAGTCTATGATCTTAGTAGTTTAGAGTTTATGGGAATCGATTTCCAATTGTTTTCAATATGTAGTTGTGCATTTTTCATTAATTTTATAGTTTTTATAATTCTATTTTAATTTACATATCTGAAAAATGGTATAGAATAAAAAAATATCAAAAACAGAAATCATGTCGTATATCTGTCTTATAACGTTGTTGATACATTATACAAGTTATTTAAACAAATTCATCAAATTTCCTCTCCAGATTTGTATATGCAGCAGTTGTTTTTTGGGATATGCTGTTAATTTAACGCTTCAGCTTTCATTTGGAATGCCAGCATGGTTTTTTTTTTTTCCTTTTTTTATCTTTTGACATTGAAATCTTTCATTTTCTGGTAGTCCAATGACTTCAGATCTTTGTTCAATGATCTGGGTCTCAGGAGAAGTATAGATTTATTTTCTACACACGAATTGACTATATTATTGCTATTATTACTCTTCTAAGGAGTTGAGATATGCGAGAGACTTTCAACAATGGCAATTGTGGTGAACCTGGTGACATATTTAGTGGGCACAATGCATCTGCCTAGTGCAACTTCTTCAAATGTCAGTACAAATTTCGGGGGTACATCATATATGCTATGCTTGTTGGGAGGGATTCTTGCAGATACTTTCTTAACCCGATATTGGACGATTGTCATTTTTGCTGGGATCAATGCAATGGTAAGCACTTAAAGCATCGTTCTTTTCTTTTCCAGAGTTGCGTCAATGGTTCACTTGATTATCACATTTACAATCCTGGCCATCTGTTGATGAACTAGGGCACTTGCTTGTTAGCAATATCAACAGGATTGCCACAGCTGCGCCCACCTGCTTGCAACCCTGCTCAATCCAATGAATGTGTAGAGGCCAACAGCCTGCAAATGGGTGTCTTCTCTTGTGCTCTATATTTATATGGACTAGGACTTGGCGGGATTAAGTCAAGCGTTTCAGGTTTTGGAACAGACCAATTTGACAAAAATGATAAGAAGGAAAAGCAGCAAATGGCAAGTTTCTTTGACATCTTTTACTTGATCATCAACATTGGTACCCTGCTTGCGGTCACTGTCCTTGTTTATATACAAGACAAAGTAGGACGAAGCTGGGGATATGGCATTTGCTCGGTTGCTATGCTTGTTTCCGCTTTTATATTTCTATCAGGAACTAAAAAGTATAGGTACAAGGAAAGTCCGGGAAGCCCTGTGGTTCAAATACTTCAAGTTCTTGTGGCTGCTATAAGGAAAAGGAATGTTGACTTCCCATCTAATATTAGCCATTTATATGAGGACCCCGCACAGGAACTGAGACTGTCACACACAAATAAGTTACGGTACGTCGTCAACAATGAAGATTCGTTGGCAATTTGTTTGAAATTCTTTTCTCTTGAAAGTTAAGACAATGTTTTAATATTTTTTATTTGAACTTCAATTACAAAAAAGGAGACCTTGTTTTTATTTGAAAAACGAAAAACCTGGCTGTACTTTCCTGCAATTCAAAAGTTTGGAGTCTACATCATGGTCTTGAAAAGCTTAATCTGAATGGATCTTGTGTTTCCCCTAAACTAATAGAGTCTAGATATATTGCAAAAATGTATTGACAAGCAAAATTTGTTTGGCAGTTGCTTGGACAAGGCAGCAGTCATTACCAGCAAGGACGCTGGAATAAGTGAATCACCTACTCCAAATCCATGGAGTCTTTGCTCAGTAACAAGGGTAGAGGAAGTTAAGATGTTGACTGGATTACTGCCAATTTGGGCAACAACGATCATGTTTTGGACGGTATATGCACAGATGGCCAGCTTCTCAGTCCAGCAAGCTTTAACAATGGAGAGATCCATAGGAAACTTTGAAATCCCTCCAGCCTCTTTCAATGTATTCATGATTGGATCCATAATGCTCACTCTTGCAATCTATGAGCGCCTGATCATGCCACTCTTCAGGAAAACAAGAAAACCTCAAGGTACTCAGCTAATTGTGAAATGTTCAGAAAAAGAAAAAAAAAAAAACTATACTCTTATCATCATCCTGTTTTTGGTTGTTCTGTTAATCACCTAAGTCAATTCAAAAAACCTCTTTCAGGTTTGACAAATTTGCAAAAAATAGGGTTAGGCCTCTTCTTCTCCATTATAGCTATGGCGGCTGCAGCATTTGCAGAAATGAAACGATTGTCAGTTGCTAAAACCAAGGGAACCACCACCTTAACCCTACCAGTGAGCGGATTCTTGTTGCTACCACAATTCATCTTGGTTGGGATAGGAGATGCTTTCATCTATTCCGGCCAGCTTGATTTCTTTATAACAGAGTCACCGAGAGGGATGAAAGCAATAGGTACTGGCCTTTTCCTTACAACCATCTCGCTTGGTTTGTTTGGAAGCAGTATACTAGTTGAAATCGTGAGGAATGTTACTGGAACAAATGGGGGGCATGATTGGCTGGCTCATAGGATCAATGATGGCAGACTGGACTACTTTTATGGGCTTCTAGCTGTTCTAAGCCTCATCAACTTGGGTTTATTTCTTGTTTGTGCCAAAAGGTATAAGCCAAATCCTGGAGAAGTTGCTCCAAGGACAACTGATAAAGTCAATGTTGATGTTCCTCCTAAAGAAGAAAGTGCATAGGAATTTCTTGCTCTTTCTTTTTTATTCTACCCTGGAGGACTTATATTCCAACTGTTCACCCCTTCTACCTTCCAAAAGATGTGTACTAGTTGCATAACAGGAGACTGTGTATTATTCAAGATTGATGGCATGGTTCTAAAATCTATGAGACAACTGCAACCTTATACTGGTTCACAGTCGGTGTTTGCTCCATAAGATTGATTAATTTTTTTTTCTTCAACAGAAGACATGTTCTGGGTTAGCCTAACTAATTAAGAAGGCATGGAAGAATCAGATAGCGTTGCTTACAATTTGAAAATTTGTCCAAGAACTCAAAAAAGTAGACCCTCTTAAACAAGACTTTTAAGTAGTCTGTCTGCAACTAATGCACCCTCACAAGTGCACAAGGTTATCATTTGAAATGAAGAGCTAAATAAACTCTTCTTTGGAGTGATGTCGTGTGACTAATGGCAACCAAAACTGCTAAACCAGGTGAAATAGATGAGCATGTACATAGAATGAAAATCACATTTTATTGGACTAATTGTCAGCTATTCAATGAGCACCATGAGGAAATGACCAATAAATTTCCTTGCTTTATACATGCGTATGTTAACTTGTTAAGGCTTCTACTTTGCTTCTTGCTCTTTTAGCAGCTTCTGAGCGACTTATGAGCCATGTAAACTCCTTGGACAACTTATCCCATCCTTCTGGCGCAGAATGATGACATTGGTCATCCAATGGTGTGAAGAACACTTGGGTTTTGGTCTCCTCGAAGGTGCGTAACTCTTGGCTCCTGCATTTCTTCTCCAAGTCCAATACAACATCTTTAATGTTTAGGGTGGTTAAGGGAGAAGGGGGACTTGGATGCCACAAAAACTACAAGAGATGAGATGAAGAAAGGATACCCTTGATTACAGAGGAAAGCTCCCGAAAAAGAAATCAGTACACTGGTTATAACTAAGAAAATGAGATCCTGGGAATCTGGTATTAATTAAGGCTCTCCCCAAATGGACCATATCAAAATGCCTGTTCTTGTTTCACCAGATAATGTACCAGAAGTTGCTACATCTCTGATGAAGCAACAAGTGCCAATTAGTAAAACACTAAAATATACATGTGTTGATAGTTATGGCAGGCAAAACTTGGGTGGTATTTCAATGAACTACCTGGTTTTCCAGTTACCTCCGAGTAGGACTCCATTCAATAGCTTGCAATTCTTGATAGCGAGTGTTTGAAGTGCACAAGCAAGATCAATTAATTAACACAAAACGATAACTTATCCTCAAGCTCCAATTCCACAATCATGAATTACCCAATTTGGCTTGCTTAGCAATGAAATGCATTAGATTGTAACTCGACTTTTAGATTGAGTACTTTTGATTATTGGATGTATTGGGTGTGGCGATCCCTCTACTCCCACTCTTTGGACATGGATGATCTCCAAAGTTCGACTTAGTTTTAAAAGAAATTTCCTTCATTTTACAGTTTTTTGTTTTTTCAAATACCAAACCAAATGCTTTTTAAAATCAATTCCATTTGGTCCGGTTCCTCAATTTTTAAAATTTAAATATTTTTACTTTGTTATAATATTTTGTTTATTTGCTTAAATAAATTTAAACATGAAATAATTTTTTTATTTTATAAAAAATAAAAATATAATTTGATTCTATTCTAATAACTTCAATTATTTTAATCTATGCACTAAAAATTGAATTGATCAAGTATTTTATTATCTAAACCAAATATTATGATTTCAGTGAATATTTTATTTTATTTTTAAATTCTTTCAGTCAATCTTAATTTCAACCCTTTTAACCAACTTGACAATTGTCAAGCTAAAATAGTACAAGCAATCCAAAAAATATGAAAGAAGATGGTATTTAAATTCATTATTAATTTTAATTTGAAAAAAAAAATTGATTCATATTTCTCACTTTTAAGTAAAACACAATACATCAATTATTGAGTCAAATACTTATAAAATGAAAAATATAAAATACTAGAACAATACTTGGTTGTGATGGGAGGGTTACAAGATTCCTTGAACATGTACAAAAGGACACTCTTTTTCCTTTTCATGAGTTTTATCCCACTGGATTTGATCATAAAAAGGTTTTTAACAAGGCTCTTTTTGCATGATGATAGAGTTTAAGCTGTTTATGTCTAGTAAGAGTATGCCTTAATTGTATAAATGTTTCTGGTGATTAATGAAGTTTTTTGCCTGAATTATTCAAAAAAAGAAAAACCATTCAATGGAGTTCAGTTTTGCTCATTCATCTTCAAATTCAAGTGACATTGGCAGCCGCTTTCTCCTCTTACTGTTCCAACTTGCTATCATGAAATCTGCCCGACCTTCTTTCTAAAGTCTAACCCATGAATTTAACATTCAGTCCAGATTCAGATCAATGCAAATTGCAATCAACAAAAGCCAATATCATTTACAAAATACATGACCACGAATTTGAAAGTGAATGTCTGTAACTGAGTTGAACATTTGATCACTCCGAGAAATGCAATCACCTTATCCATGTTGCGCACCGAATAGAAGACTATGATCCAACAAATACAAATACTACATCTCTGCCTCCACAAAGCATAAGGAATTGGCAATGTTAATATATAGCAAACTTTTTTGTCTAAATCATGATCAGTATAAATGCCCATAGCTACGAGCCTACAACATGAATTGGCACCATTGACAGGATAAATCATCCAACAAAATGGCCCCAGTAACATGAGTGCGCAGCCAAGAATAGTAAACATAAACAGAGCAAGCACAGAAAAGAAACTAAACACCTGGATGATCTCTGACCAGTTTAACTTTCATTATCCAGAAGTTCAAAGAAAAAACAGGAATTTTCTTAAAATCAAGTGTAGGAAATCAAAATTAACCCTGTGATTCATTTCTTCCCGTAGTCCCATCCCCTTCTCTCTGACCCAACAGTCTGCCACTTTCCTCGTCATCAGCCTCCTCAGCTCTCCTCTGTGCTTCCCTCTCTCTAAGCCCTTGCAACTTGGAATGATTATAATATGCAACCCCCAAAAATGCAAGCCCGTAACCAAACAAATTAATTGGAGTCACCGTATCTTTAATCACCGACCAGGAAAACGCTATCAGCAACCAGTCTTTGACCACGCCAGCCACGTTCATTGTCAACGCTGATGTCTTCCCAACTAACAAAAACACCGCCAGGTTCAAAGCGAAAGCGCAAAAAGAGTTGGTCCCGAAGATGAAGTAATCAAAATGGAAAGTTGAGTTTTCTTTGAGTGAAGGAAGTTCAACTGTAACCCATGGAATAAGCAAGAAAAGGAAACAACAAGGAGCAACGTAATAGAGGGAAGTAATTGGGTTAAGATTGATTCCTTTTGAAGTGAGGAGTATTTGGATTAAAACCAGTCTTGTAGCTTCAAAAGCAACGGCTCCAAGCTGTAAAAAAACACCCCAAGTATCGAATTGGGCTTCACCATAAGCAGCAACGGCGACCCCGAAGGAAATAGAGAGCATGTTAGCCATGGTGGAAGATTTAAATGAATCTTTTCGAAAGAGAACTCCGATGGAGTAGACAGCAACCGGCATGAGGGCCTTAAGCATTTGGATGAAGGAAACGGAGAGATAGATGTAGGCGGAGTTAGAGAGCCAAAGAGAAAGGGAGTAAAGTGCACCTATGGGGACTACACAAGATAGGTAGAGACGGGGTGACATGGAGGAAGGGAGGTCTACGACTTGGAAGATGCGGACGAGGAGGATAGCTATGGAGGAACAGAATCCCATGTGGATGAGAGTGAGGGAGACTGGATAAGGCCAATTGTACATTTTTCGGTCGAGGATGTATTTGTTGTAGACTATTACGGTGAAGGAAAGGAAGATCCATATGGCTACGTAGGTATAGGAGAGGAGGATTCTTTTGACGATGGAGGGCGAAAGCGTGGTGGATGGGGTGGTCGCGGTGGCCGTGCTGGAGGCTCCCATGGTTGTTGCTGCTGGGCTGAGTCCCCGGAAAGAGGGGGCTAAAGGAGGAGAACTATTTTGGGTGTGGGAGGGTTGTGATTTTGGTAGCGTTCGGAGTTTAGGTCGGGAGTTAAAATATGGGGGATGGTGGCGTTGAGTGGGATTCGGGGGGGTTTGAATGTGTTAATTTAGGAAATTTGAGTTTGGATTTCGCTTTCGCCAAGGTAGGTAGTCCTCCACGATTAATTTACACAAACGCAACTGGTATATGACTTCTTTTGTTTGTTTGGGCAAGAATTTTAGTCTTTGGGTAATCATCTTGGTATTTGCTATGCTTTTTGTATACAAAATTACTTCATACATATAATTTGATGCTCTTTAATTAATAATAAAGTAAATGAAAAGTGAATAAACGATAATTTCAATCTTATTGTTTTTATTTATATAGTTTTGTTTTGCAAGTTATAAAAGTCAACATAATAGTATAGCATACAGTATTGAAAAGTCAATATGCTGCCATAAAAGGCTATTAATGGTATAATCATTCAGCTGTAACAGTCAGAACGAGCGGCTTAATACCAGGGTCTCCTTTTTTCCCAAATTAAAGACTCCATCCGTCGGCCACAATAAACTTCACTAGTCAAATGGATCAAAAAAAAAAGTCTACATCTTGAACTAGGACTATTATTTTACACAAGATTGACAAATGTTCCTTCCTGGGTCTGTAAGGTTTGAATCTGGAGTCTGAACCCCGCAATTGTCGGGGTACAGAAACATGCTAAGCCTTACGGAATGCCACGTAAATGAAAATTAGGCTCAAATGTGGAAATCTTAAGCCCTCGGTTTTGGACTGCAAAAGCCTGTAACAGCAGAGGTGTGGGTAAGCACCAAAAAGGACAAGAAACATGAAGGGCAAAAACAAAAAGGATTGTAATACTATTTTATCCGATTTTTAATCCTTTGATTACTCTAAGGCAGTTAAATAACCAAAGAAAATTCAGGTGCACTCAAAAGTCCATAGGTGGACCCTTTGAGCCTGACAAATGAAAAGTCTAGTTGAAGTACTCCCGAGATTTGGGTGTAGGTCTGAAGCCCAATACGAAACTTAATTGCGGAGAGCCCTCCATGGGCTGGACCATGCAAGTCTAAGAAGCTGTTGTAGGGCTGCCTCTGTGTCATTTAACAACTCCAGCAAATTCAACCTCCCCCCACTCTTCATCTCCTGTATCAGAAGTTTCTTCACCCAATTCGGCCTATCTCTTTCGAAGAAGTGGTCCAATCTCCCCGTCCAAAGCGAGGTCCTGGGCTATGGACTTTAAGCTCATTCCTCAAATTCTGCCCTTCCATTTCTGTTTACGATTAGTAATTTACAAATTAACAAACATAGAACAACAAAACTCATGTATGTCTAATTATAGGAGGTTCCTCTTTTGTACTAAGTTTTGAATTTAGGCTTTTTTGAATTCAGCTTAAACTTTATTAGCATTAATTGTCCTTTGACACTTTCTCTCTTTGGACTTTAAGT
Organism: Theobroma umbraticum; assembly: GCF_002168275.2. Classification (NCBI taxonomy): domain Eukaryota; kingdom Viridiplantae; phylum Streptophyta; class Magnoliopsida; order Malvales; family Malvaceae; genus Theobroma; species Theobroma umbraticum. The sequence continues at coordinate 8,000,384 of NW_018397256.1, read as the reverse complement.
TTCTTTCACCCAAGATTTCTGTGCTTTCACTCCGCCTTTCATAGCAAAGGGTATAATCACACCTCTTATCCTATTTTTTAATTAATTGATAACTGCAATTTCCTTTTATTGTCATGTGACAGTAGACAGGCTTAAGATCCAATATTAGGGAATGAGAAATTATTTAGCTTCTCCATTTGTTTAATTCCTTCGTTTTTTCTTTTTTGTCTCAAAAGTTTAACACATAATATAGTTTTAAACTCAAAATACAAAAATAAAATAAAATTTTCTTTTAATCTTACAAAAAAAAAACAAAGAAAGAATTTCAACTCAAATTCTTTTAAGTAAGAAACGCATGCAACAATTGTTACGTTGAATGTTAGACTAGTCCAGTTAACAGGGACATTAATTAATGACTTAATAATCATGTAAGGACGCACTCAAACTTGAAACGCAGACTAAATAAAGTTATTACTACAAATAAGACACGGGGGTACCTGGTTTGGTTTTGTTAAGGATGGGGCAACCATCAACAGGGTGGCATATCCACATTTCCCATTTGGGGAAAGGAGAAGGGAGCTAGAAGAATGCTCTATATCTCTAATACTTGTCATGAAGAGCAAATTGCAGTGGCAGACGGGAAGAAAAGGTAAAGATGGGTAGCAACACAGAGAAGGTGCAGTCGACCTAACAGGAAAGCCACCCCCACGATGAAGTGGACAATCCTGCTTTGCTTAATGGCTTCCAACTTTCTCTCTCTTTCGTTTCCGTCACATTAAATTGAAGCGGAGTAAAAAGCAAGCATTGCATTCAAATACTGTGCCACCGCAACTTGACCTTTATAATGAGTTTTATCACTCTGCCAGGCCCAATTGCCCTCCTCCCCACTATTTCTCCTCACAGCCTCCTATCTCTTACGCGGTTTCTCTTCCCACGTGCCCTCGCCGGCACACTTCATTCGTATTTGTCTCACTACATTTTTTCTTTAAATTTTGAATTAAGAATACAGTTGAAGCAATTTGGACGTACAAGAGTTCTCTTTCCTTGGTTTGGGTTCTTAATATAATGTCTTGGTTTACTTTTATTAGGCAAAGTTTATCTAATTTTAATTTTATTTTATTTTCAAATAATTATTTATTAAAATTGTTAAATAAAGTAACTTTAAAATATATATAAATTCCATTTATTAAAATTTAATTTGATATAATCTTTAGAATAATTTAAATCAAAATTTTTAATAAAAAGTTAAAGAAAAAAAATCTAATCAAACATTATTATATATACGAAAAGAATACTGAAGGATGAAAACAAGCCAACCGCCATTCCTTGTCGTACGAAAAAGACCATTAACAAATGTAATGATCATGTAACACCGAAATGGGCCCACCTGGCAGCAAAAAAACAACCCAAGTAATTAAAAACTTACTCTCAGTAATCAGCGCGTGCAGTCCCACAACAAATCAGATTTGAAGGCCCCTCATACTCTCTCTCCATGACTTTTCCATGCCCTTTCCTTTCTCTCATAAAAGGTGAAAAAAGAATGAAACTTTCATTTTCATATTCATATTCATATTCATGTCTGTGTCTGTCTCCACCGCAGAAGAGTCACACACACCAAGCTGCTGCTCACTCAACTCACTCAGTCACTCACCCACGGGCCACAAAACCAAAAAAATAAAATCATTAAAATCACAAGACTTTGATTGCGGTGTCTCTGCAAGGAAAGAAAAAACCAAAGGAACTGATGGATTCTGGCTCTGCAAACAAGCCGCAGCAACACAAGAAAAAAAGTTGGTTCCTTCTCTTAACTTTTTCTCTTCTCCTTTCAACTCTTCTCATCATCATCTCGATAACCTCCACTTCTTCCACTTCCTCCTTTTTTTACTACACCCGTACGCGCACCACCAAAACCCAACTTCCACAGTTCGTGGAATCCAAGCTCCACTTGATGCCTACATCTCCAAACCCAGTTCCCAAACTGGCTTATCTCATATCTGGCTCAGCCGGCGATGGGGAGAGCTTGAAGAGAACGTTGAAAGCTTTATACCATCCCAGGAACCAATATGCCGTGCATTTGGATTTAGAGGCTTCTGCTGAGGAGAGGTTGGAGGTAGCTAAGTTTGTGAAAACTGAGCCTCTTTTTAAGAAAGTTGGGAATGTAAGGATGGTTACTAAAGCCAATCTGGTGACTTATAGAGGGCCCACCATGGTTACCAATACCCTTCATGCTGCTGCCATTTTGTTTAAGGAAGGTGGGGACTGGGATTGGTTCATCAACTTGAGTGCTTCTGATTACCCTTTGGTTACACAAGATGGTATGTTAAAGATGGATCATCTCTGGGTTTTAGATTCGAAGCCTTTTTCTTTTTTGAGCAATTCATTGGTTGGTGTTATTTGTCGTTTTGAGCTGAGAAATAAGGGAACTGTTTTGAAAAGTTTCTAATTCTAGAGTTATCTGGGTTTGATTGGCTAGTTCTGTCTTTTTTCTTTATTGAAATAAGGTTTGTTGGTTCTAGTTTTAAATTTAAAATCCGGGGTAGTATTGTTTGACCTCCTCGATGTTTATAGTTGAATTGCCGTTAATTTTTAATAATATCTAATGTATTTATATTCATTTCTGCATTAGCTGCTAAGAATTAGATTTCCGACTGTCTAATTAGAAATGACCATTTATAGGGCTATTTCACTTTTTCTAAATCTTTAACTAACTATTATTTATTATTAGCGATTAACAACCACCTAATCATGCTCCATTATGCCTGTAATATTGTTCTTGTTTCTAGTTATTTCTGTTTACCAGCACAAAAGTGTTTCTGCATTTGTTTCCCATGCCTTTAATTTGTATAGTATTTTCTTTTTTTGTGCCACAGATCTGCTTCACACATTATCTGATATCCCAAGAGATCTTAATTTTATCGAGCATACCAGTGACATTGGATGGAAGGAGTAGGTGGTTCATCCCTTATGCTTTTGTTAGTATCTGTTTCAACAGTTGTTTATCTTTCTGGGATTTAAGAGATCAATTTAAAGGTAGTAATGAATTATAAGTCTGCAACGTCCGTTTGTAAATCTGCTTAAGGAATGTCTTTTTGCTCAATTCCAGGTATCAGAGAGCCAAGCCTGTTATAATTGATCCAGGGCTTTATAGCCGGCAAAAATCAGATGTATTCTGGGTTTCAGAGAAAAGGAGTGTACCAACTGCATATAGGCTGTTTACAGGTGAGAATTTGCATTTCTCTACTTTTCTGTGTACTGTGTAGTCTATGAAAATAATTATTGCCAATCACTGGGAGACTGCTTTGTTTGTATATATTTCCTTGAAAAGAATATTTGCAGAATATCTGATCTTTTCATGTAAAAAATTTGAGGCAAATTGTGAAGGTCCATCTCCCAATATTAAATGGGAGAAAAAGAAAGGGGGAAGTCATCATGCTATTTCTTGTAGAACCTGATTGTGGATGAAGGCATATCACCCACTCACCCTGTGTTTATGTGCTGCTATGATGCTTTGACTACATAATTTTGTTTAAATAGAAGAATTAGATAGGTTTAGGGACAACTTACTTTATTATTTGGAATGTTATGCTTTTTGAATTTTATAGGTTATTAAAGGAAGACATTCTAGTGGATCTATAAACTCTATTGTTCTTGATATGTTATTTTTACCCCCTCTTAAAAATTTTTATTCTTAAACACACCATATTTTTATTAATTATTGTTTGTAGATCACCCTCTTGTTGTATAGGCAGCATTTAACTTGCCCTACCTCTTTTTTAGCTAGCCCTTTGCTTATGTAGTTGAATATCATGATATATTAGGGTAACACCTATGGTAGCATCCTCCAACTCAATAAAAATCATTCTTACTATAATCCTTTTGGCATAATTTACAAAAATTACTGGGTAAGTTGCTTGAGCACATAGATAAACATGTAATCTAAGTTTCAGCCAAATAGAAGAGATTTTGTGATGTCCCAGAATTGGGCATTTCAATTTTTCATAGGCATCTCCCAGCCTTTCAGCTACAATGAAACTTGCTTTTCACTTCATATGTTTAGCATAGGTGTCACATTAATTTCCAGTAGTGGATCACCTCTAAATGAAGAAAAGAGGCCTGCATCTATCCACTCAGCCCCCAACTTTCTCTTTCTTCTTCTTCTGCTTTCATCCGCCCATGCCACTTTTCTGGATTATTTGATATATTTTGTGAAACTTGGAAGCATAATCTTAGATATACTTGCTTATACATGTATCTGATTGTAGATTCTGCTCAAATTCATTAGGTTCTGCTTGGATGATGCTTTCTCGTCCTTTCATCGAGTATTGTTTATGGGGGTGGGACAACCTCCCAAGGATAGTCCTTATGTACTATGCAAACTTTCTTTCTTCCCCTGAAGGGTACTTCCATACTGTTATCTGCAACGCCAAAGAGTTTCGGAACACCACTGTAAATCATGACCTCCATTTCATATCATGGGACAACCCTCCAAAACAACATCCACATTTCCTTTCTGTTAATGACTACCAAAAGATGGTTGACAGCAATGCTCCCTTTGCAAGGAAATTTGGCAAGAATGAACCAGTTCTTGACAAGATTGATTCTGAGCTTTTGGGCTGCAATGCTGATGGATTTGTGCCTGGTGGATGGTTAAATAATGAAGGAAATTCTAACGTAACTCTCCTACATCATGTTAGAACAAATACCACAGAGCTTAGGCCAGGTACTGGTGCTGAGAGACTCAAACGTCTCGTCAGTGGTCTGTTATCAGCAGAAGATTTTCATACAAAGCAGTGCAGTTGAGACCGTTAGTTCAAGAAGCAACACTCTTCTAGTAACTGGACAGATGAATGCTCCTCTGTTAAATTAATAACGGAACACTGCTGATGGGTCAGCTAGGAAGGCATAGGAAACTAAAAAGGGAAGGAAAATATTCCCAGTTCAGATTATATGCTATACCATTAATACAAAAAAATTTTTAGCTTGATTAGCAATATGTAGTTCAATGTATTATTTCTTTGGTTTAGATAAGATTGCGCTGTGCTCTATCTATCCTTCTGATGCATCATGCATCTTGTATCCTCTGCTTTCAGAGAATTTTCAAAAGGGAAAATGATGATGCATTCTAACATTTGAACTAGGGGCAGAAAGGATGAGATGAAGAATCCTAATACCTTATGTAGAAAGATTAAACCTAAAAGGGTTGTGGTACTTTTCCAAATGAATGCTCTATTTGCAAGAATGTATTGCTTTTATGTATCAACTATTGATGTAGTGTATATCTGATTTCTTTTTTCTGCCCGAAAGATTAAGCCTAAAAGCTTGATTAAATTTTGGAATGAGTGACTAAAATAGGTTTTTTGCATAAAAGGAATGTGGTAAAGTTTGTTTGAGCATAAAAAGGTAGATGGTGAAGTGGTAAGCACAAGCTGTAGCCAGGAAGAGGGAGAAAAAAAATGTTATAGTATATCTTATTTTGAGGCTGGCCATTAAGTAAATCCTCCTTGTCGTTTTATGGGTTTTCCCTACAATGTATCAGAAAACAACTAGACACAAAAGCTCAATCACAAAGCATAGAGAGAGTACCATTTCTAAAAGCATAATATTGACTTGTTGAAAGCCGAAACCATGGTTAAATCAGCAGCATCATTAAGACAGCTCAATGTGTTGAATAAAGAAGAGAAAAGAATGGCCCCATCTTGAAAGTTGCTTAGTGTAATGTGAATGATAACTAGGTGTTTCGCTTTTGTATACATCTGCAACTTAATTCTGTGTTGCTATCATCATATGATGTATGACATATCAGGAAAAAAACCATTACGGTTCATTCTTCACTGCATTTGAATGATAGTTGCCGCAATTATTAGTGCTATTCTTTCCCAACAAAAGAACCACAATGGATATGAATCTGGAGTGAAGCTCATTCTCCGTGCTCATTAGGCAACTTGATTAACAGTGTTAACCAAATCAAGCAGGATGTATGTCGAAAGCAATTTAGAGTGCCAACGTGCCCACTAATACTCACTCAATCATAAAACCTCTACTAGAACTAGATTGCCTTTTACACATTTAGGTTAAGAAATAGCACATAATCACAGACCACCATACCAACTAAAACAATTACACATGTTCGCCAGGAGATTTTCTAGTATCTGTTCAAATGTGTCAAAATCTGAAGAATGTACATCCAAATCCATATCAAAATAAATTATTTTGTTTAAGAAAATGTTGTGATTTTCTAAAAACATGCATAGATGAATCAAAGAATGGAGAGCCTAAAGCATTCAAGAAATAAGAAATTTAGTTGTTCACCAAATAAATCGGCATTCCACATTAAATTTCCTCCTAAATCCACTATTTTAAGAAGAAACTTAAGTGTCCTGTATACTTCCAGCGCATATGGATGAGAAAGATCACCTGCAAGGAACATTTTAACCAAGCCATCAACTTCTATCAAGCTGCAACCAGGTTTCTTCTTAATTCCAGCTTCTGAGATCAAATTTCTCACTTGCTTTGATCCAAACCAGCCTCTCTATACATGTTATACAAAACAATATGAACACTACAATCAGATATTCCCATTTCTGCAAGCTTCTTCCAGACTCTATTTCCAATTTCCACATTGACATTGGTTCTACAACAACCTAGTAGAGCTCCCAAAATGTTAGCATCTCCCCCTCCCTACCCGCCCATCTTCTTCTCTATAAAACTCTCAGCTTCCTCTACCATACCTGCTCTGGCTAAAAGGTCAACAATACACGCACTCTGCTCAAGCTGAGGTTCAACCCCATAGACACTACTCATTTTTTCAAACCACGGAGCCCCCTCCTTACCCATCTTCACATGCATACAGCCAGATAGGAAAACAAAAAATGTAGTCTCTGTAGGTTGAATACCACATGCAACCATTTGATCAATTAGTTCAAGTGATTGTAGGTTGAATACCACCTATAACCATTTGATCAAATAGTTCAAGTGATTTCCTTACATCTCCACAAATTGCAAACCCTTGAAATCATTGTGGCCAAGATTGTGTTCCCTTCCAGGTAGTGAATCCAATGGCCTTGCATCACAGCACCAAGACGAGGACAAACAGTGAGAACACCAACAAGAGTAGATTCATTAGGTTCAGTGCCCACTTCTTGCATTCTCCTAAACAAAGAAATCACCACTTTCAAATCACTAACCTGAGAAAGACCTGCCATTGCCATTATTGCATTCTCTCAGGCATTTCTTTAAAAAAAAAAGGCTCTTGAATCCTCAATATCCACCATCTTTTCATACCCATCAATCATCACCGTCCACACAACCGCATCTCTCTGAGGACTTATATCAAACAAAAACGAGGCGTAACCATATCAGGAATTGATGCATAAAACTCCGCTAGCGCACTAAGAACAAAAGGGTCACACCTAAATCTGAATTTAATCACGTGGGCATAAACTAAACGTCCTAAATTCTTAGAAGAAGCAGCAAGATCTATACGAGGGTGGAAAGATATGGTTATTAGCCTCTAGCCCATATTCTAACATGTTTAAACAGCACAAAACAGCCGAGAGTATTGGTGAATTTGCTTGCTTATACCCTCTGATCATGGTATTATAGATGAAAGTATTGCGGGGATAAATATGCTCCAAAATTATCCGAGCTACCGAGAAGTAAGAGGGATGCTTTGAGATTGGCGCAACTGAAAGGAAAGGGCCGATCGGTGAGCTGGCTCAGAGTTTTCCATTTCTGTAAAGGGGAGACGAGGGAGGTTGCAACGGTTTTTCGAATCATTAGAAATGGCGGGACGATTTTTAGTGGAATTATAATTTTGTAATGACTTGCTTGATAACAAATGAAGGTAACCATTTCATGTATACACAAAGCATGTTAGTTTGACTCGGATTGGACTGGTAACTTGATTCTCCACCTCGACGGGACAGGTTTGAGGATTAAAAATCGAGAAATGGAATTCCCATTTAAGGGACCATAACAGGGAGAGAAATATAATCAATTGTAATTAGTTTGAAATAAATATAGAGGCGATTAAATTAGATTTTTATAGCTTATGACATATTTTGTTTTCATAATGTATTCATTTGGTTAAAAAAAGTAGTAATGTATTCAAGGAAAAACTAGTTTTCCTCCCAATTACTCTTCTGCAATTTTAACAATTTTCTTTCCAATGTTTTGACCGCGATAGAGACTGATAAAAGCACAGGGGATGCTCTCGACCCCATCCGAGATGTCTTCCAATGGCTTAATTTTACCAGTGCGAAGGTGATCACGAGTCGTTGAAAGGAAATCTGTAAAGATGTTCAAGTAATCACTAGCTAGAAACCCCTGGATTTTGATTCTCTTGTATATAACGTCAATCATACTTGGGGCAGCTCGCTTCCCAGCATCAGTATACTCTGAAATTACCCCACAAACAGCTATCCTACCATGGATCTTCATGTTAACGATCGCTGCTTCTTGCATTTCGGCTCCCACGTTGTCAAAATATATGTCAATTCCATCAGGGAAGTACCTGCAGCATTCAATGCAAGTCCCCTTTATTTGGCTCACTTTAACATTGCAAATGGATATATTTTTATTACTCCTACTGTGAATTATATATAGGTAGATATATGATGTACGGGTCCTTAAACCCCACAGACCCAACCTTTTGAGAGTCGACACCAGATCAGTTTCTTCCTTGTAGTTGAAGGCCTCATCAAAACCGAGCTTTTCTTTCAGCAATGCTACCTGCGACAAAATATGGTATAAACTTCTTATATCATAGCTTTCGATTAAAATTCTTCAAACCAATTAAACCTTGAATAAAGAACACGGAATTAGCTTAAACTGACCTTATCCTTGCTTCCAGCACAGCCAACCACATAACAACCAATCAATTTTGCATATTGTCCAACCAAATTTCCAACTGATCCAGACGCAGCAGAAACAAACACTTTCTCCCCCCTTTTGGGCTTACATACTTCGAAGAATCCGGCATAGGCCGTCAGTCCACTGAACCCTGAAAGAAGCATGATGGTAGTTTCTTACTATATGGTAGTGGTTTTTAAGATAAAAACTCATTTGATTCAAAAGTTTCCAATGCTGTATGATCGTTAACAACAAAAGCGCACAACAGATGATAATGGCAGCGGCAATTATTTTCATGTCATCTTCTTGATGTCACTACAAGAGAAAAAATATTTATATACTACTGCTGCAAAGGTATTAACAATAACATTTCTATAGTGTTGATGCTATAAATGAAATGATGACAATGATTACCCAAAATTCCAACATGGTAAGACAACGGAAATCCCATGGGGTTAAGCTTGTTTAACATGCCACCGGGTTTTATCACTGAGTACTCCCCCCAATTAAGAAGCCCCGCAACAATATCATCCTCTTGAAATTCTGAATTTTCAGAAATCAAGACTTTGCCCACACCATAAGTATCAATAGCCTGTCAAAAAAAAAATTAATGCATGAGAGCCTTTTATCTCAAGCTCCTTAGCGCTCTACAAAATTCTTAGCGGTGAAATGTTGACTTGCCTCACCGGGGATGATGCCAACTGCAAAATCGGAACTCTTTTGTGATGAGCTGTAGCTTTTCATGCGGTTTAACTGGTAAGGATCAATTGAAACGTAGAGATTTTTCACAATAACTGCATTGGATCCAGGCTCCAGAGACAAAGCCACAGCTGAAGCCTTGAGCTCGAAATCAGACTCCTCTGGAGCACCATCTACGTGGGTCTTGATTGTAACGTATCTGTTGATAACTTCCATGCTACAGCCTTATCCTGTTGTGCTTCGGTTCGGAAGCACAATGGCTCAGACTTATAGACAGAAGCTGCCAGCTGCCATTGGTTACAGCAGCATCTGTTGGCCGCCAGGTGGCAGTACACATGGATATTAAAAAATGGAGGAGCCAAAACATATGACAAAAAAAGGGTATCCCCATGCTCGAAAGACGCATAGATTCTTGTGCAAGTTGTGACAAGAGTCCATGCCGTCCTCAGGATTGAGCAATTAGTCGGTTTAGTTTGATCCATTCGTTAGTTGACCAAATTTTTTTGAAAAATCAATCCAACTTATCAAAATTAAAAAAAAGATCAAATCGATTAAATATCAAATTAATTCAATCAATTTTAGAATTTGGATCAAAGGTATGAAAAATTTATTGCTTTTGTTTTTTATAAATTAAAATATTAAAATTTATCTATAATTATAAAATATATAAATAATTTAAATATAAAAAATATAACATTGCATACGGAAATCACAGATAAAGCAAAACTGTCATTTTTACAAATAAAACATAACATCAATGCATAATAAGTGAGAATTATAGGTGAGAGTTATAAGCAAGACAATACCACCATTCCTACTTACCATCATCCCTGCTGACGACATCCATAATCATAGGGATATCGGACTCACTTAACCTCATGTCATTATATCATCCAGAATCATCCATGGATTGATTACACCTTACTCATATCATAGCGAACAAAACTCCTTATAATTTTATATAGTACATACATATGCTTGGTTTTCTCCATAACCATCTACGATTCATAACAACTCATTTATTCTATTGCATACAGGGCATCATCAAAACTCAAGTACTAGGATCCATCATAATTCACATTAACATCATACTATCATATGTTCATTTCCTAAGGTCATCATCAGTCTTACATCATTTCTCATAACATAAGTTCATATGCATATGAACAACATCTAGCTTAGGCACAATACCTTTAGGCAATGTACACAGCTCATAGTCATTTACTAGTTTAGACACACCTAGCACATACACATCACACATAGCATCATAATTGTCATAAGGAGCATACATGCACTCCTAGTCATCATGCTCTTAGTTCTTAGGAATTCTCACTTACCAGGACAATCCAAGTGGTATTCTATCAACACTAGCACATACAGCTCACTAATGCCTTGGCTTTAATCCATACAATCTTAGCATGTGGGCAACATTCTTACTCCTATAGATATCTAACATTCAATAAATTCATAATCATCATTATTTATGCAGTTATTCTCTACTTCATAGTTAAATTTTAGCTTCCAAATTATTTCCAGCTATCAAATATAGCTTAATCTCTAACTACTCAACATTCAAACTCAAATTTCTTTAAATTCTTCAACAATGGGCTACCTCATTATCTTAATTGCTGATTTTGGCTCACTTAAACTCCAAATCTCCAGTAATACTCAAACACCCTTAATCACCATAATTGAAACATAAGATTTTTAATTACTAACCGTTCAGATTAAAAATGAATCAATCAAATGTTTTAATCATACCTTTAGATTGATTTTCTAGCCTCAAAATGCCTTCTCCAAGCTTCAAATTTCCACTTGTGGGGTGTGGCTTCAAAAGCCAACAAGAGGGTTATTTTCTTCCTTTTGTTTTTTAAAAGGCCAGACTGCAGAAAGCCTTTTTATTTTTGAAAATTTACGTGCATCTATTGATAGGTCTTTCACGGATCTTAACCTTTTACCTCTCATCTATCAATAGATTTTTCAAGTTTATCGATAAATGGCATTCTGTGCACTTCATCTCATTCTCGTAGTACAATCTATCAATAGTTTCCATGCATCTATTGATAGATTGTGCCTTAGCCTCTTTATCATCATTTATGAGTGTTTATCTATTGATAGTTTCCATGAATCTATTGATAGATCATGTCCTTGTTACTTTCAAGTCATTCTCAGGCAACTATCTATTGATAGTTTCTGTGAATCTATCCATAGATATATTTTAACTACCTCCCTTTTATTCTCGTATAGACATCTATCAATAGTTACTGTCTATCTAGCAATAAACTCGTTTGTTGTTATCTTCTGTTTTTAACTTTCATTAATCGATAAACCATGAACATCTATCGATAAATTATACTTAAACTTTAATTCTTCACGAGCTCAACCCTTTAGGTTCATTCTTCTAAGTTCTTAATGCCTTCATTTTCTAGTAATCATTTTAATCCACCACACTTACTCATCATCAAGGCAGGTGTTCAACATATAACTTCAAATTCTCATTTATTCTCTATGCCACATAGTACATCCATCATACTTAGCATAATTTACTCACATATTATACTCATCTAAGTGCCAAACAATGCACTATATTATTTATGTGTCAAACATATGCACAATATAATTTTGGACTTTTACGTACCCCGTATATTTCATAATCATTTCTTCATAGATATAGACATATCCTTAAGCTCATGTATAAGCATCAAAATTTAATTTAACTCATCCAAATAGCTTAGCTTACATTAAACATGTTTAACATAAAAAATCTGGGGTGTTTATGTGTTACGTAAACGTTTATTTCAAAGTTGTACATTGAAATCATTTGGCCAAAGCAAAATGAAATACGTAATTGTATTCAAAGGCATGCGAGTGCTGTGGCTCATTTAATTAGGTCTACAAGGCTACTAGCATACCATCTTACCCTTGTCCACTTGCTCAATTAATTAGGTCTCAGATGGAGTTATTAACTTCACTAAAACGCTGGTTCTAGTTCTTTTATTTCTTTGGCAAGTTTACGCAGAGAAAAAAAAACATTAAAAGTCAAAGTTAAAATATTTGGCGTCAAATCTTACTAAATAAAGTTGTACTATTTGTTTTTATTAGATAGTTGGAATCTGTAGTCATTCCAAATTTATGGATTAATTTGGTTTAAAACAAATATAAATGTATACATGGAGTCGATGGGCCAAGGCATGTTATGCAGGTGTTGTGGAATATGGATGAATAACAATGCCTTTAAATGGGATAAATGGAGTATTAATAATCCAACCCATTCACACAGAGCCCTGATCCACATATACCCACTTTCTGTCTCCCTCGTTTCTTATTCCTTGTTTCTTCCTGTTTGAATTCGCTGCCACTTTCAATACCCGAACATTTCATTGTCAGCAAACGTAAAACAGCCATTATCTTCAAAATCCCAATGAATTCTAATTTTATAACTAGGAATCTGGTAAAGATTTTACTTATTCGAATTTATGTCTTAAATCTTAATCACTACTAGTATTTGTAAAAGGAATTATCTAATTAGTTTTAGGTTAAACCTTAGTCCATATCATATCCAGTTTTATAATAACTTTTCTAAGTTTAATCTATAAATGGTGTTACCAAATATAGATAATTGATTTTGGTTACAAATTTATTATTTTTTGAAGAATTGTTTAACAGCGACGTAATACTATATAAAGAATATTAAAAACAAATAGAACAAATGAACTATTACTTCACGCGAATAATTAAAATAAGTAAAATATTGTTTTACATGAACTTGAAATAAATAGTAGGATTCATAAGTTATTTTCACTTTAGGATATTATGTAGAATTTAATTTGCTTTGATATGGAAATAATTAAGAAACTCACTTAATCATTACTTATTATGTGCTTTAGAGATTTTTTTTAATAATATTATTCATTATGTGTATTAATATTTATTTTCGAGTGACAATCTCTTATGGCCCTATATATAACTTTTACAATTCATTTTAGGGAGAGATTTTTAGAGCTAGTCCAAACACATTTTTAGTTAGAGTTTCTCTTTCTAATTATACTAACTAATTCTCTATCTATTCTATTTCACATGTCACAACACTTGATATTTCAATATTTCTCTCTATCATACGTGATATATCTTTTACTTATTTACAATACTTATTCTCTTCCTATCACTAAGAACCCTTCTACACCACCAATTGTGCAATGTCAATTGAAGATTATTTAACAAACACAAGCATATATTATTGACCTTAACTTAAAATGTCAAATTGAATTATATCAAAGTATTTAATTCAATTATTGGTACATGATTTTTTATTTAAATAATAGAATTTAAATTATTTTTTCTCAAACAAGAGAAAATCAAACTAAGCTCCTAATTCTTAAACTTAAATTGTGCAATGTACAGGATATGTATAATTAATTAAATTCATTCCATCTACACCTTTTAATTTCTTTGTTGTTGATTTTACCTTTTAAGTAGTGGATTTCATCTTCTAAAATTTTGTTATGATGGTACTTTGATGGGATAATATATGCGGAACACATTGAAATTGTGTCATGTTGATATTAACACCATGTCCCAAGTCAAACACTTTGATGAATTGAAAATAATAAAAACATAACAACTTAATTAAAAGAAATTTTCTTAGGGAAAAAAATCATACTCTAATTAAAGAAAATATCATCAAATAACAAGTAAAATATGAAAGTGTTTACTGTAAAAAAAGAAATATTTAAATAATTCGATTACAGAATTTAGTTTTTCTAAGTATAAAATTTTAGACTTTGTAAAATTCTTTTTGGGATAATTGATTTTTATTATCCAAGAAAAAAGGGGTGAGCGAACCTGTTACAAAGTCCACATCTGCCTTTATAGCACACTAAGAAAACCAATAATTCAACAGAGAAATTACATAGCAAAAATTTTATCAATTAAAGGTTTAGAGGAAAATAAATTTATATTGGTCATAACCATAACTGTGTTTAAGTGGTTGACCGTTGATGTATGCTTTTAAGAATAAGAAGAGAAAATAAAACGGCGCGTCGTTTCAGCGCCGTTCCGTCTTTACTAATTTTGACCCGTTGTAATTTTTAGGGCTAAGAGAGGGTTTTTTTAAGGTTTACACTCCCTTCTTCTTCTTCTTCTTCTCTTCTGTCGTACTATTTCTACTTAGTCTCCCACATCCATTTCCCGCCTAGTTTTTGATTTTTTGTTTCCTTTCATTTTTTTCCTCTCTGTATGCTACTCATTTCCAAGATCTCCCTCTCTCTCTCCTAGGGTTTCACTAGAAAATATGGTATCGCCAAAGCAACTTCTTTCCACCATCGAATCCTCCCTCCTCGGCCCATCCCCTCCGACGCCGGCGCAGCGAGTCGAGCTCCTTCACGCCATTCGCAGCTCTCTTTCCTCTTTCCAATCTCTCCTCTCCTATCTGGTATCTCTCTCTCTCTCTCTCTCCTTCGCTTCTTCAACAGTTTATGCAAATGCTTTTTGTTACTGCTATTGTTTATTGATTTATGAACTTTTTACCATTTTGCGGTTTTGTAGCCACCGAAACCGTCTGACAGGGCGCAGGTTCAGTCTAGAGAAGTTCGGCTCCCGGATTCTCCACCAATTTCGCTTGACGATCAAGATGTCCAGATTGTGAGCTGAATTTCGCTTTGATAATTTGCCTTTTGTTTGTGCAAATGTTTTGATTGTTTTTTCTGTTTTTCTTTTTCCTTTTTTTTTGGTAAGAAAATGAGGTGTTGATTTAGTGTTTTATTGACATTTTACTAGAAATTGACTCTAAAAGTAGGTGAAATACTTCTAAGCCATTATAGTTTAACCTGGATGGAGAGGGATGTGCAGCATGCGCGTTTGTTTGTTTTTATGAGTCTATTTATCAACCTTGATATGGTCCCATTTGGTTCAGTTTTACTAATTGCTTCACTACTGAATAACTTTGGCCCCAGTTTGACGCCATTGTTAGAACTTAGAACCAAGAACCAATTTGATTATGCTAATTTGTCTTTATCATCTGCAATGTTAGTCTTCTTTGGTCATATATATATGACTTTAGTCCTAACTTTTTTGATTCACTTCCTCTTGGACATACTTGTTCTTTCTTTTTTGACATTTCGTGCTATGCTGGATTATAGGCATTAAAATTGAGTGACGACCTCCATCTAAATGAAATAGATTGTGTCCGTTTGCTTGTTTCTGCCAACCAAGAGGTAAATTTCTGTCCGGTTTGCTTGTGTCAATTTTAATTTCTGTTTTTTCATGTTTACACACAAACATTTTTTTTCTGGTATTTATGCTTTCTTATGATTTTCCTTTTCCAGTGGGGTTTAATGGGACGGGGACCACTAGAGATTTTGCGCCTTGCAGCAGGACTTTGGTATACTGAGAGACGAGATCTAATAATGGCTCTCTATACACTTTTGAGGGTAGTTCCCTCTCTAATGCACAGTCAGCATCTTGCATCATTTGGTTGCAACTTTATTCTTACAGTTTTTTTTTGTTCTAAAGAACTGTTAATTGCTTTTTTTAGGCTGTTGTGCTTGATCAGGGACTGGAAGCTGATCTTGTTGCTGATATTCAGAAGTATCTGGAAGATCTTATCAGTGCTGGACTGAGACAGCGATTGATTTCTCTAATAAAGGTTTGAAACTGTGTAAAATGTTTACTTTCATATTTTGCCTTCTTAGAGTGGGTCAATTGTTTTGCAATAATCTTGTACTTGTTATTCTCTGAGTCATGGGCACATTCAAACTCTTTTTGATTGTTGAATTTTGTTCCCTTGTGGGAGAACTGATGAATTGTTAGAATGCAAATGTTTAGATGTCCACTTTTCTGAATCATTCAACTTTTGATTTGATCTTCATTTGAGTAGTTCAGCACAATATTTTTCAATGAGATTGGAACAACTGACCAAATATCAATGTCTAGCAAATACATGGTTTATTTGTGAATCATATAGCTTTATAGGCAATCTGTAATTTGTGTTTTTTTCTTTCGTTTTAACTGCTAAACCCTACTTGTTAACTACTTGAGGTAGAGCAGAGAAACTGTATAGAGCATGTACATTGATGGATATAAGCATGAATATGATTTTTTTGTAAGTGGATTTGATGGACTGATCTTATTTCTACCCTGAATCTAAATGTACTTTTTTCAGTGAGCATTTAATGGTTGTTCACCGATTGCATTATATTGGAATGTTTCCTAAGTGGAGTTCTTTGTAAACAAGTTGTGGACAAACATAAAGTGACCAACTGGTTTGGTTTAACGTACTTTAAATACATTGTTTTGAATGGATTAGCCTAGCCTTTATTGTTGAAGTTAATCTTATTAAGAATTAGTAGCCTGATTGTTGACCAATCAACTTTAATTTTAATTTCAGGAAGAGAATTGAACTTGAATCCAACCTTTACTTTCTATTTCTTGTTTCATTTGATTTAATTTGTGAAGTAGTAGCAAGTAGTATCAGCATTTATGTTTTGACATTGGATTTTCGAGAACATCAGTGATTTCTTCAAGATGCATTAGTTTTTGCTTTAGGTAAAATCCTGTGCAATTGATTTTTAGGGTGAGAATTTGCCTTTCATTTTTGGCCTTATGTGTTAGCTTTCCTCTAATCTTTTCTGTATGTGCTTTTGAATGCAATTGATGTCTTTTCCACTTTAGGAACTCAATCGGGAAGAATCAGCTGGTTTAGGTGGGCCTCTCTCTGAACGCTATCTTCTTGATTCTAGAGGTGCTCTTGTTGAGCGGCGAGCTGTGGTCTGTAGGGAACGTCTTATACTTGGACATTGCCTAGTCCTTTCTGTTCTAGTTGTGCGGACAAGTAAGCAGACAATATATTGTGCTTTTCTTTCCTTTATGATGAAAAGCTATCATGTAGTTCTTTTTAATGAAAGAGGTGGACAATTCTGGATTTGAAAATGTGAAAGATGGCAATAACCAATATTTGATTTAAAGGTAGAATGCGCATTTGGTATTTGTTTTTTCTGATTTCTGAATTTCGGCATCATAGTTCTTATTTGATTAAATTTTAGCATATTTCTCAGCTTTTAATGCAATATTATTCCAGTTTGTTGGCTAAAAAACTAATATTATCAAATAGTGTTTTGGCCTGCAATGAGGGGACCTATAAATGCCATCAGGAGAAGATATGATTTGATATAGCATTCACATCAAGAGGAGTGGAGGAGCAAATATGTAGAAGAGGATCTTAAGTTTATTGATCTTACAGAGCATATGGTTTTGAATAGAGCATGCAATGGTGCAACATGATCCATAAAATCTCCTACAGTGGGAAATGTTAGTTTATTATAGTTGATTGATCTAGCTTATAGAGGTTTATTGCTTTGATGATTAAATTTAGCCTGGTTCAATTATCAAAAACTGAGAAAAAACTAGTAAGCAGGTTAAGCTATCTAGGCTTAACACATTTTGTATCCAATTCTTGTTGAAGCTGGTTTCCTCATATATTACTATTTTATGCAAACAGCAGTTTATTGTCTAGGGTTTACACTATCCTGCAATATTTGTTGTCAAAATGGGTAATGCACAATATGGGAGGAATTGGGCAACTCTCCAAGATGGAAGTAGGTATCAATCAAGATATATGAGGTTCTTTTTGAAGGATTTGAAGTCTGCTGATCTTGAATAGAAAACTTTTTTGTTAGAAACCTGTCATATGAATTGTTATTTTTGAGGGTATCTGTTGGCCTTTGCCACATGCAATTGTTCTTGGGTTGAAGATTTGCAACTTTAAATCCCGAAGGGCCTAGGTATTTTAGATATATGTGCTGTTCTTTCAAGGGATTTGAATGTTGTGGTTGAGGCATTCTCTGAAAATATCTGAAAGTCATATATATTGGCTCCTGAGAGTTCTGACATTAATATGCTCTTGTATAGGAAACCGAACTTCAAGATCTTTTAACTTCAATTCTGAAATGTTATGATACTGTGAACTATGAAGTAACGCAATGGTGGTTGCTAACATGGTGTTTGTGAGATTAAATGCATTTACTATGAAGGTGTATTTACTAAAATTAGACATGAATCATGTCTGCTAGACTTATGCTTTTTTTTTTCAGTGGAACTGTGATGGGCAACCTAAACCAAAAGTAAAAGTTCTCTATGAACCCATTAGCTATGCTTGACATGCTATTAATGATATAGAGAATAGGGATAATGAACTAATTATTAGGAAATACTATGCCCCATCCACCATATTCTCATTTGGACTCAGGTTTCTTTAAGTTCAGTCTTCTGATTCACTTGCTATTGTGGACTTGCATTCAGGCTTCAGTTGTATCACCAAAATCTTTAATTCTTCAAAACATTTTGGTTTTGGGTGGTTATTTAAAGGTTTTCGAAATGGGAAGATTGACAACATAAGCTATCTCTTGCTTAGGAACATTCTGGCATAGTATAATGTAGAAGTAACAGTGAGATTCGCTTTGATCTCATTGTAGAAGACTATACCTAGCCCATCTGCTGTTAAGCATCCTTTCTTGTCTCAAAAGTTCTTGCGTAAAGTTTGAAACCTTAATTTGTAACTGTGATGGTAGAAAAAAACTAAGCTATGTTGAATAGAAATGTTGTAGGTTTCTGAACACTCATAATTCATGTCGAGGTTTAGTTGCCATTTTTAAAACTACACTGCATGAAGTAAGAAAAGTTTCCCACGGTTGCATGAGGTTCTATGTTTCATTTAGTGACCCCTTTCCTGTCATGGTTCAGAGATTTGAGTTTGTTTGATGAACTTTTGGCCATTTATGGGGTCATGAATATCACTTGTTTTTGATAGAAAAGGAGTAAGATTAATTATAGTCATACTTTAACAATGTTTTATGCAGGTCCAAAAGATGTTAAAGATGTTTTTTCTGCTTTAAAAGATAGTGCTGCTGAACTTAGTGAGAGCAATGACACCTTAAAACATCAGGCATGTCTTTTTTGTTATAATTCTGTGCAAAAGATTTTCATTTTATGTGTCTTGGCATGTCGCAGCGACATGCAGACAGATGATATATGTATAAGCTTTCAAGGATGCTCCTTGGCACTTATTATTTTATTTTATTTTCATCCCTGTGTGCAGATTACATATAGTCTTCTTTTTTCTCTCATCATTGCTTTCATATCAGATGCTCTTAGTGCAGTATCTGATAAATCATCCATCCTCTCTCATGATGCTTCTTTTAGAAAGGAATTCCATGAAATTGTAAGATGAACAACAATCTCTCTCTCTGGTTTTTTTCCTAGTCTACTTTTCTTGAAATTCTGGTGATAGTCTTTGAATTACTGAACAGTTCTGAAACACTTGGAACACTTTAGGTGATGGCTGTGGCAAATGATCCAATTGTTGAGGGCTTTGTTGGTGGTGTAAGGCTTGCTTGGGTTGTACATTTGATGTTAATACATGATGAGATTGGCCTTAGTGAGGCAGTTTCAGCTGCCTCTTCAAATGAATTGGGTTACATGAATTTGTGCTTGGAATCAGTTTTTGCACACAATGTGTTCCACTTTTTGCTGGATAAAGTTCTTCGAGGTGCTGCATACCAGGTGGATAAAGCTCTTTCAGAAAGATGTTTCTTTATTTCTTGGTTCTTGCATTTATTGTTTCAGTGTACCCCTTCCCCCCCTTCCCCCTTTACTCGGTGGATTGTCATATTGATTTTCCTTTTTTTCATTGTTATGATCATTCTGAAAGATGTTTTGACATTGGTCGTAGACATTATGTTGATTGAGTAATTGATTTTTTCTTTTTATTGATGTTGAGATATGCTTTTATGTTTTTGTTGCTTATAGCATATTCTTAAGGCAGTTGGCCTTGTTGTTTGTAACTTTTTGCAGAATGATGATGAGGATATGGTGTATATGTATAACGCATATCTGCACAAGTTAATTACTTGTCTTCTATCTCACCCGGTTGCCAGAGACAAGGTTGGTTGAGTTCTTCAATTTCCTAATTTTATTAACAATTTACATGTTGAAAGAAACTTGTACGGAACACAATGCACATTTGATAGATTCTGTTGTCAGTCCTTTTTGATATTAAATTAAGCTAATTTAAATATTCGTGTCCGCATGGCATCTTTTTTCCTTTCTTTTCCTTCTTGTACTTCCTCTTTAGGGCAGGGGTGGGGGGCTTATGACTCTGTTTTTAGTTACATGCAATTGTTTTGCATCCATTTTTTTTTCAAGGTTTGTGTTTAGTAGCACAAGGTTTATTTTCTTCATTGGCATGCAATATGTTGCTTTGCTGTGAACTGTGTGTATGCAAAATGTCATATCTATAAGAAACATTTGCCAGTCTTATGTCATGTGTTCTAGGCCAGATGTGATGATCCTTAACTCATTTAATGATAGTGACTTTTATGCATGCATGAAAAATCGTCAGTACACTTTTTATATGAGTTTCCTTGGGCCTAATTTATATAACACCAATCCTTGGGTTTTGTCATCTGCCTTATTCTTATCTGCCCATCCGTACAGCTCCATCACTCTGACGTTTGTGATATATTTGAGGAGATACTTTGGGAAATTCCAAGTGGAGAATATTGCATAATCCTTAGCATCTCACATAATTAATTGCTGTAGAGCGTTTAGGAAATAGCCCATTTGTTTCAAGCCATCTTTGGCTTTAGCAATATATTTGTCTTAGATGTATTCTCATTTTACATTGAAAAATTCATATTATTCTCATTGGTGTCACCTTGAACTTTGAATTGAAACACTTTGGCGTAGGTGAAAGAATCGAAGGAGAAGGCTATGATCACCCTTAATACATATCGCACTGCAGGAGATTTTGTGCATGATAGCAGCTTGCAAGGTGAACAAGCTGCTGAAGGTGTCCCTTTACCTTTTGTGTCTCTCGTGGAGTTTGTGAGTGAAATTTATCAGGTTGGTTCATTAGTTTATGAATGACCTAGTGAATTCAAACACAAAAAACTTTGTATGTATACTAGGTGATTCATTAACAGTCCAGTGTAATGTTTAGAAACCTGAAAGTTAAAGAATTTTGTTCTTTATTGAAAAACTAACCAATTGAGAGTTATTTCTTTTGGTAAATCTGATTTTAAAATTCTTAATCGGATTAAGCTATTACTTTCTTTTGCTTGTATAAGAAAAGCCATTTCCATTTAATGAATGGATATACTTTTCTTTCCTTTGTACTGCTGTTCTGCATCTCCCTATAATGAGAATGAGTCATTCTGTTGATGTGCAAAATATAAAAAATGCTCTCGTTTTTTTTTTTTAACAAAAAGTTCTGTTGTTGTTAGTTGAGACATTCATTATATCAGAATCTGAAAATGTTTCCTAACATCTCATTTATTGTGGAATATATTCTGCACATGCAATTCACTTTCTCCTTTAACGTGTTGCTTCACGTGTTTGTTTTATTTTGTCGAATATTTCAGCCCACATTGACATTTGCTATATCTTTCAGAAGGAACCAGAGCTCTTGTCTGGCAATGATGTCTTGTGGACATTTGTGAATTTTGCTGGAGAGGACCACACTAATTTTCAAACTCTTGTGGCTTTCTTAAACATGCTGAGTACCCTGGTATGCAAGTGTATTATTTGCTTTATAAAGCAAGCTTTGTTATATTTTTGCGGTTTATGACACTATGGTTTTACTTGATTGGATGTTCTTTGCAGGCTTCTAGTCCAGAAGGTGCTTCAAAGGTTTATGAGTTACTTCAGGGTAAAGCATTCCGCTCTATTGGGTGGAGTACATTGTTTGATTGCCTTTCAATTTATGATGAGAAGTTTAAACAGTCTCTTCAAACTGCTGGGGCCATTTTACCTGAGTTTCAGGAGGGGGATGCAAAAGCGCTTGTTGCATATTTGAATGTTCTTGAGAAGGTTTTGACCTTTTCTTGTTTTAGCAATATTTATGACTATAATTCCCTTTTCTCCCTGGACATTTGATGTTTTCACAGAATGCTTTATTCTAGTTGTTTACAAAGAATGTGGTGATCTTTCCTGTTTCATGTGATTTTCCAAAATTGTAAACTACTTTAGGCATCACATAATGGTGAGCATGATTTTGAGACCGTAGTTATTGAATGTAGCATGTCTCCTTTTTCATGTGTCTTTATCATCATTGTTAACTGCCTTAAGTGTCATATGGTGATAAGTATGTTGATTAATGATTGTTGGTTCCTTTTTTCTGGTGATATTTCAGTTTTGGTTGGCATTTGCTCCTAGTTGCTGCCATTCTTTTCATCTTCTTTCTTTGATATCATTTCTTCTCCTAGCCTCCTTCCCTCTGCCCTCTTCTTTCCGACTTATCTCAAGGACCTTCTTTAGGATATCATTGCAAACACTTGAGCATCGAGAAATAAAAGCATCTGATCTCAATAAGATTCCATCCACACATAATTTTCCAATAGCAGAGTTGCTCTTGGGGCAAAGTTTTCTAAATGACCTATGGTTTCTTCCTCTCTCTCTCTCTCTACACACACACACACACGCACACACACACACACACACACACACTTTTTTTCATGAAAATTCATTAAATTTCATGTCTCGGAAATTTGCACTTGTCTGTCTCTTTTTAAGATTTTGCAAATGATCAATGTTCATGGAGAAAATGTCAAAACAAATACAATCCAAATTCTTGGGGTTGGTCCTATGTGCAAATTTGTTGGATTTTATTTCTTTGGTTACTGGCATGCTAAAAGTATATAATTCAAATTTTGTTTTAGCAGCTTCAAATGTATGGGACATGATTTCTCCCTTGATTTGATTTCTAGACCTTCTCTATGGAAGATGTATGGAAAAGGAGGTGCAGAACTCATGTTACACGTAGTTATTTATTTTTTATAATCTCCATCTTTTTTCATCAAACTATGAAACAAGGAGAATCAATACATCTGGAAGCAAAAGCTGGTTATGTCAGTTACAAACTTTTTTCGTTTTAATATTGGTGAATTTGGATTATAAATATCTAATCCCTATGTTTGTTGTGTATTTTCCATTTCAATTGTTTGTAGCCTACAATCTCAAAGTTTTGAGGTTTATATTTTAATTTTCTATGTATATCCCTGTTTGTGTATGCATGTCTATATAGCTATGTATGTTTATGATTGTAAAAGCATATGCATGTTTGTATTTACTTATTCTAGGTTGGATATCTTTGTTTCATTATTTACTAAATTGTACATTCTCTTTTTCTTTGTCCTTCCTGTTGATGAAATTGTGGTTTTCACTCTTTATTTGTCATCTGCTACAGGTTGTGCTAAATGGAAATCCTATTGAAAGAAAGAACTGGTTTCCAGATATTGAACCATTGTTTAAGCTCCTTAGTTATGAGAATGTGCCACCATATCTCAAGGTTGATTGTTCTCTCTCTCACTCTATTCCTTGTCTTTTCTTTTCTCCCAATTTAACTCTTTTATAATGTCTCCCTCTGAAGTGATTGATGGCATTATGGCTTCTAGATGAAAATCTTCTGATGAGCTTAACCTCTTCAAGAATTTCTTTTAAAAATTTAGTTTTATGCTTTCACAGGGTGCTTTGCGGAACACAATTGCTACTTTCGTGCGTGTCTCTCCAATCCTCAAAGATACTATTTGGACTTATCTTGAGCAGTATGATCTACCAGTAGTTGTCGGCTCACACATTGGGATTGGTGGCCAGCCAATGGCAGCCCAGGTTAATATTTCTATTCAGTATCAAATCCATTAATGGTTGATGTCGAGGTGTAAGTTATGGGTACCTCTTGCCATATGGTTTTCAAGCTTTGTTTTTATTGGTTAGGTTATTGATGAATTGCATCAGATATGGATATCTACGACTTATTTACTATATTACAGACAAAATCAATAGTAGAAGGGAAACTGTTCATTTAAACCAGACTTTTAGGAGGAAGAGGTGGCTGATTCAGAGGAGTCTAAGTTGGAGAATTGGAAGCTTATCAATCTGAAGGATTCTTTTAGCAAATATCTGTTAATGATTGTCTTGTTATTATTATTTGAGTGTTTCAGGTGATATATCAGACTATATTGGGGAAATCTTTAGATGTTGGATCTGAAATGGAGAAAATTAGCTGTATTAAATAAACTGGATGGACTTGATAAATGAGCTCCAACTGAGATTGTAGTGTGCAATCTCATTTTGGTGAAGGAGATAAAAATTTTGTTGAGACTTTTAATGGATTATGTGTAAAATGAGGGTGAACCAAACAATGAATTTCCAGAAGCAACTTGCTTGTTATACACGGGGATTGATTGCATTTTCTTTTGCAGGAAGCCAGGCAAATAAATTTGATAATGACCATTAGTTTTAGCAAGAAAAGTGTGTTGTGCTTATTCAAAAATATACTGTTCATGTTGGGTTTTGTGTTGACAGGTTTATGATATGCAATTTGAGTTGAATGAGATTGAAGCAAGGAGAGAACAATATCCTTCGACTATATCTTTCCTTAATCTGCTAAATGCTCTTATTGCTGAAGAAAAAGATGTAAGCGATAGAGGGCGTAGGTATGGATTGATCCTTTGCAATTTCTGTTTCATTTTTCCTTCTGTGGTTATTCTGAGTAGAGTGTCTTTCTTGCAGATTTTTTGGCATCTTCAGGTTTGTATATGATCATGTGTTTGGGCCATTCCCTCAAAGAGCCTATGCTGATCCTTGTGAGAAATGGCAATTGGTTGTTGCTTGTCTTCAACATTTTCATATGTAAGAATATATTATAGTTTTAATCTGGGAATCTTTTGTAGTGATTTGGTACTTTTATGCAGGGTGAATTATACCAGTTATTGTTCAAATTTATGATTATTTAATTGACACTTGCTCTCTTTCTTTTCTTTCTTTTACAAGCTGCATTACGTTGTTATTTATAATTACCCTGAACCTTGATATATATTTTTTTGTTTAGACTGTTATTTTTGTGTAATTTATGTTTGATTAACCTTATAACTATACTATACCATTAACAATTGCTTTACCTATAATCTATCTTGCAGGATTCTGAGCATGTATGATATTCAACAGGAGGATATTGATAGTGTTGTTGATCAATCACAACTTTCAGCAGTAACACAACCACCTTCACTGCAGATGCAGATGCCTGTCTTAGAGCTGCTGAAAGTATGTTGTATGGTTTTTGCTTCCTATATGGTGGACAATCATTTTTGAAGCAAGTTTAAGCATGTTAAATATGCGCAGTTTTTTATCCATTGGCTTAAATTTCTTGCATTCTTATTGCCTAATGCAATTGTTAGTTACTTTGTGGTCAAGCAATAATTTTCTGCATGGAAATGATGCTTTAGAACTAGATTATTCTAATTATGCATTATTGCTTTGACTCTGATCTGTTGTAATTTTGTTTCTTCCTAAGACACCATCCTTTGGGTAGTACTTGTAACATCAATGTTGTAAACAAACTGCATTTAAAGTAGTGGTTCAAGAGTTTGAGCTCTTTCTGAGTTTGATGTCAAAACGTTTTTTCCTATGCCTTTTTGAGTCTTGGTTAGAACTTTCATGAGTAAATAAGTTTTGTTTCCGGCTGAACCTTGTGCCACTAGGAATCTTGAACAAATACGAAGATAAATGCAATGGGCTTGAATATTAATGTAAATTTTTTGTTCCAAGTTTTTAACAATATAAGTTGCACTGAACTTTAAGAAATATTTTCCTTACATTAAAAAATTGCAACATTTCCCCTCCTTTTTCTTAATATGAAAAAACAGATTTTTACACTTGCTTAATGTTAAATAATTTATAGCTCACCCAGAATTGCATCATCAATATTGCTTTCATATTAATGACTGTTTCTCTTGGCAGGATTTTATGAGTGGTAAAACTGTTTTCCGGAATGTTATGAGTATCCTTCTGCCAGGGGTGAATTCAATCATTACTGAAAGGAATAGTCAAGTATATGGACCACTTTTAGAGAAGGCTGTGCAGCTGTCATTGGAGATTATAATCCTTGTTTTGGAAAAGGATATGCTTTTAGCTGATTTCTGGCGTCCTCTATACCAGGTAATTGTTTCAACCATGCAGCATCTTTTTATATTTTTTCTCTATAGACTGGTAAATGTCAAAGCAACCTTGGTGATTGCCAAAAGAATAGGTTGGGATCTGAAATTTCTTTTCTTACTTTTTAAGCGAAGTTTGGATGCTAAGCAAGTTTTCTGATGATAATCAAGTTAGTCTGAAATGAATATCTGACTCGGGCTTTTTACTTTGCATATTTGTTGATGAGCCATAGTCATGTTCACAGTTTGTTTGGGAAACAATGAGCTGCTTTGCTGCATGCAAGGGTGCATGTGTGCTAAAGGAAATTTGCAGCAAGACTGATTACCACATTTGATACTGGTGTTTTAAGTAATTTTTTTTTTATATTTTTCTATGAGCATTGGCTTTTAACATATCTTGGGCTATTGGTTCATGAGCTTCAGTTGTCTTTGTACTCTCTCTCTCTCTCTCACGTGTGCTTGCTTGTAGTAAACTTTTGCATAGACATTCAAGCATGTTCTAGCCTGTAGAAAACATGCATGGAGAAGTTTTTGAAGAGTATAATTATGAAATGATGTGACAATATTTTTTCTTGTGCGAATATCTAGGTACAGGTAAATGTAAACTTCGTCTTGCATATATTTCAGTTTGGCTGATGAACTTATATCTCATCCCTGATCATGTTGCATGCAGCTAATTCTCAGCTAATTTATGTTCCATGACTTGCACGGTAACAATGAACCCTAAGTAGTATATTTTTTGTTGCATGTACTGGATTCATGATGTCAACAGATAATTCCTGATAAAAGCTTCCATGTTTTAATTTTTATGTGCATGACTAGATCGAGGAGAGGAAAAGAATTTTAGTTTTTGCTTGTTTTCCTTGCAGCCTCTGGATGTTATACTCTCCCAAGATCATAATCAAATTGTTGCTTTATTGGAGTATGTTAGATATGATTTTCTACCACAAATTCAGCAATGCTCTATCAAAATCATGAGCATTCTAAGGTTGCCTCTTTTGGACTACTTTGGTTTTTTATTTCTTTCTGGTTATATGGAATCTGATTTAGTTTCTAATATTACCTTGGATGAAGTTCTCGCATGGTTGGGCTGGTGCAGCTGCTGCTGAAATCCAATGCTGCAACTTCGTTGGTTGAGGACTATGCAGCCTGCCTTGAGTTGCGATCACAAGAATGTCAGGTTATAGAGAACAGTGGTGATGATCCAGGGGTTCTAATAATGCAGGTTAATCTGAGTTTCTTGTGTGTGTGTGTGTGCATGTGTGTTTTGGCCTCCAAATAATTCAAATGCTTTGAGCAGTGTCTAGAACTTTCCAGTAATTTCTCTCTACTTTCAGCTTCTGGTCGATAATGTTAGTCGGTCTGCACCAAATATTACACATCTACTGCTTAAGTTTGACCTGGATACCTCTATTGAGCAGACGCTTTTACAGCCAAAATTCCATTACAGGTTTTGTTGCTAGTTATTCAAATATGTTCATGTTTGTTTGTCCAAATGTTGGCTTCAACCCTCTTACAGTGCACATGATTATTATACAGCTGTTTGAAGGTTATTCTTGAAATTTTGGAGAACCTTTCAAAGCCAGATGTAAATGCATTGCTTCATGAATTTGGTTTTCAGGTTAGAGCTACTCTATCTGGCATATTGGATTTCTTAAAAAGAAAGTTACTAGCATTTAAATCCGTTTCTTTTCTCTTTCATAGTTTCCCAAGTTTCTATTGGAGTGGGACTGTTTCTTAGAAAAATTTCAATTGTTCACTGTATGCAGCTTCTTTACGAGTTGTGTCTGGATCCATTAACATGTGGACCTACTATGGATCTTTTGAGTAACAAAAAGTATCATTTCTTTGTAAAGGTATAACATGATTTGATGATTTAAGGATTTAATGATCTTAATTAGTCTCTTTCTTTTGTTATGGGGTTTGCTTTTTTTGAAGGAACAAAATCTTATGACACTGTTTTGTGGCAGCATCTTGATACTATTGGTGTTGCTCCACTTCCTAAACGTAACAACAACCAGGCACTTCGCATCAGCTCTCTGCATCAGGTTTTTTTTTTTTTAATAATTTTTTCCTTTTTTATTTGGTTCTAAGTTTTAGCTGTTGCATCATTTAACCAAATTGGTTCGTTCACATAGTTCTTTACTTAACATTGTCCATTTCTTTTTAGTTGTGAAACACATTAGAGGTAAATTTGAAGGTGCTTTGTTTTCTGGATTACAATTGGGTTGGCAACTTCCCTCAAATTTGGCTATCTTCTCATTTGCATTTCTAGTTATACTGAGCTTGACACTTCATCGATAGTTGATTATACTCATTTCAGTAAAAACCATGTTTGTTTTACTCCAAACGAGTCTGGATAAGTTTTCTCCATTTATCTATTTTGCTTAAAGCACCCTAGTCTTATGCCAGAACTTTTTGATTCGGTATTTAATCAATTTTGTATTGTCTTATTTGTGAAGTCTTGATACCTCAGTGATGGATCTCTGTACAGAAATGTAGTCTAAAACCAATTGCATGGTTTAGTTTAACTAAATTAATTGTCATCATGGTGCATGCTTCCTCCCTAAGGAATTCAGAATTAAGTTCTATTCTTTGAGAATGTCTTGTAAGTTGTAAAGTTCTATCTTATGGAACTTTCACTCATGCTGATTTCTTGCTCCTTGTCCTCTGCAGAGAGCATGGCTATTGAAACTTTTAACTATTGGGTTACATGCTGCTTATGTGAGTAGTCCCTATCATAGAGAGGCTTGTCAGAGTATCCTAGCTCATCTTTTTGGGCAGGGTGTTGTTGAAACTGGCACTGACATTATTTCGCAGTCCTTAATTCTTCAAAATAGCAAGGAACATGCTGCGACCAGAACCATCAGTAAGACCAAGGTATTACAAATTACTTACATCTATTTTAATTTGAAATAACAATTTTATCACATGGTTGCTGATATGTAAATAATAAGTATGTGGATGGTTATTGGAGAGTGAATTTAATCTCAATTTCTAAAATTTCTTTCCACTGCTGTTGCTACCAAGGTATTTTTTCCTCTTTGGCAATTTTGTTCTGATATACAGGTTTCTGTATTGAGGCAAAGTGGTGGTTCCCTGGCTTTTCTGCTTATTGCTTTTAGGTTGTATTGACAGTTGTAAGCCACTTTGACAAGAATTTTGAAAACTTTTTGAAAGTTTGAGATATGTTTTATGCCTGTTATATACGTGCTGAGGCATGTTGCATTGTTCCTTTTCTTTTTTCATTGGTGGTGGGGTCCTTAGTTCTCTTTAGTGCATCAAATCCTTTAGACAATTGTTTCCATGCTATATAGTCCTAATGTTATAATTTGCATTGAATGTATTTTCTGGTGTGTATTAAGAGTGCTGTTTTCCTTTATGAAGATAATGAAGTGGATCTGCTGTCTCATTTGTGGCTCTTTGCATTTGATCAATTTCAGGTGTTAGAGTTGCTTGAAGTTGTCCAATTTAGATCACCAGACACCACTATGAAGCTTTCTCAAATTATTTCTAATACAAAATATGATTTGCTGGTAAGGTTCTAGCTAGAGACAATAGGTCTCATACTGTTACTTTTCATCTGGACTTGCTTATTTCTGCTTTACAGGCAGAGGACATACTAGGAAATCCAACAACTTCTGGAAAGGGTGGCATCTATTACTACTCTGAACGTGGAGATCGTCTAATTGATCTGGCTTCACTTCGTGATAAACTTTGGCAGGTCATTTCCATTTTCTTTAAAAAACATTGCCTGAGAATGATAGTTTTTGTTTCAGTAGTGTTGTATATACAAGGCTGATGTTGATCTGGCTTTTCTTTTCAGAAGTTCAACTCTGTTTATCCTCGGTTGAGTAATGTTGGCAGTGAAGCTGAGCTGAATGAGGTTAGAGAGACAATTCAGCAGTTGTTGAGATGGGGATGGAGGTACAACAAAAACCTCGAGGAACAGGCTGCCCAACTTCATATGTTAACTGGCTGGTCACATATTGTTGAGGTCTAACCACTTTTTAATTGGGCTTGTCCGAACTTGAACTTTTTTCTTTAAAAAGAATTTTCAATTTCTTATGCCCTTTACCTGTGCTACATGCTCTGGCAGGTTTCTGTATCGAGAAGAATCTCATCGCTTGAAAATCGATCTGAAATTTTATATCAGTAGGCTTCCCTATTATCACTAGCATGTTTCTTTCTTGTTCTTGGGTTGCTTTATCACTTATATCTCTGGTAATTGTCAGGATTCTTGATGCCTCTCTTAGTGCTTCTGCCTCTCCAGACTGCTCATTGAAAATGGCATTTATATTGAGCCAGGTAACCCAGCTGCACTCAACTCGTCAATTTACTGCTTAGCTTTCCATTTCATGGCATTGGTTTTTGATAACTTGCCTTTTGCATGAAATGTTGCTAGGTTGCTCTTACATGCATGGCGAAACTACGAGATGATATATTCTTATGCCCTGTTGGTTTAAGTTCGGATAGTATTACATGTCTTGATATTATCATGGTGAAACAATTATCAAATGGTGCTTGTCACTCAATACTGTTTAAGCTTATCATGGCAATTTTGAGAAATGAATCATCAGAGGCTTTGAGGAGGCGGTATGGTCCTAACTAGAATGCTTTTCTTTGCTTGTTAAACTTTTTCAGTTGTTATCTGACCTTTTTATATGTATCAATCTTCAGGCAGTATGCATTGCTTCTGAGCTATTTCCAGTATTGTCAGCATATGCTTGCTCCTAATGTGCCAACAACAGTTCTTCAGCAGTTGCTGCTTGATGAGCAAGATGGCGAAGAGTTAGATCTCCAAAAGGCATGATACTCTCTGAAACCTTTTCGAGTTATTTTTTGACAATGTTGCAATTTTTATATGTTAAATGAAGAAAAGCTTCATTGCCACTGATCCATTGCAGATTGACAAAGAACAGGCAGAACTAGCTCGGGCTAACTTTTCCATCTTAAGGAAGGAGGCTCAAGCCATCTTGGATTTGGTGGGTGCATACTCCCCTCCCCACCTTTCGACCTCCTTTTTTTCTTCAGTTGGTTTAGTGTATAAAGACTGGTGTTAACTTTGAAGTTTATGACTATAGTTTCTTCAATATGGAACTGGAATTGAGATTGTTTTTCCTATCTAGCATTTTCATTCAAATAGATGTTTTCTTGCTGAGTTTGGACTTGTAAGATTTTGACTGGATTGAACTACTATAGATGCTTGTATGTATCTATGTGCAATCCTGTGAATTCATATGGACATACAACGAAATCTTGTCCACAAATCTCTCCAGTTTTGAACTGCAATGAACCTGAAAAATTGCTGATGTATTTTTCGATGTATTGCATAGACTATGCTTCTTTTATTGGGCAATCAGAATTCCCTTTTTCTGGTTAATCTTCTTATTTTGAAATGTTTGCTTGACTGTCTAAATTTATTTTGTGCTAGATATTTTAACTGCTGTATAGATTGTTGTTTTGTTCTGGTTGATGTGCGTCATAAGATAGGCTTTTTGTAGTTTTGATGCTGCTTTCTTTCTCATTCTGTTCAATTTCAATCTGCAGGTAATAAAGGATGCTACTCAAGGCAGTGAGCCTGGCAAGACAATATCTCTTTATGTTCTGGATGCAGTAGTTTGTATTGATCATGAGAGATATTTTTTAAATCAACTTCAAAGTAGAGGGTTTTTAAGGTCTTGTTTAATGAGCATCCGTAACTTTTCGTATCAGGTTTGTCTATCCTTCATATATTAGCTGCTGAATCATGGAAAATATTGTGCTATATCATGTTTAATAGCTAGCAAAATGTTATTGTTCTGGAATTATGTATACTAATTTGGGAAATCTGGTTATACAGATGATGAAGTTGGAAATAAAGATGCATTTTGTAATAGCTGGCTAAAATGCACTGGACATGCTGCCATGCTGCTTTTCATCCATAATTAATATTAATCAATCGTTGAAACCTCCAAAACCTCTTTATCTTTTTCTTCACCAAGGGCTGTTTACTCAGTTATGTCCCCTGGAGCTAGGGTCATTAATATGTTCAAACTTTTGTAATGCGTTCCATCCTATTTTCTTCTGGTATTGTTTGACTTGCACATGTGTAAAACTTTTTGTATGTGATATAGATTTATCCCTACCTCCTCAAACTGTCTTCCAACTGCTCAATGCTTCCCCTTCCTGAACCCTCCCCACCAACCCAATAAAAAAGAAAAAAAGGAAGAAAAACCTAAGAGGAAGTATTATGAGAGATTTAATACCTCTAGAACCCCTCTTTTGTTTATGGAATCTGGCTCATATCATTGCTTATAAAACTGTATAATTGATTCAGGATGGTGGCCATTCACTTGACTCATTGCAACGTGCTTGTACTCTTGAAGCTGAACTTGCTTTGCTTCTGAGAATTAGTCACAAATATGGGAAATCTGGGGCTCAGGTTTTATTTTCCATGGGTGCTTTGGAGCATATTGCTTCATGCAGGGCAGTTAACTTGCAGGTGAAATTGCAATCTTTGTGCCCATTATCCTATTTGTATTACCATGTTTCTGATTTGACTGAAATTTAACTATCCACCAGGGAAGTTTGAGAAGGGTTGACACAAAGCTAAGAAGGGATGTGACTCTGGACATTGACAAACAGCGGATGATTGTGACTCCTATGTTGAGATTGGTGTTTTCTTTGACATTGTTGGTTGATACATCTGAGTTTTTTGAGGTCAGTTGTTTCTCTTACTTTTTCCTATGATAGTCTGGTCATTTCATGCTTGTAATGGAAGGAAGAGAATGAAATTAACTCCTATCTATGCTTTGAGTCAGGTTTAGCTGCAGAACTCAAGAAAATGTTCCACCTCTTCCTAACCTATCTTACGTGGACTCGTTATTTTTTCTCCCTTACATACCGATGTTTGACTCATGTTAGACACTTCTAAGTAGATATGAGTATGAGGCTATGCCTCTGTAAATATAAGGCGAAACTCGCAAGGTTGAACATGCTAATGTTTGGCAGTGCAACCCAAGTTTGAGCAACATAGCTACAGACCATAACCAATAGCATCTTGCCACTAACTACTTAACAATTTTGAGATGGTTCAAATTGAAAAATGAACTGAGCTCAAGTGTGGTATTCTATTTATTGAAGGCTCCATTTGGTTGTTACTTTTGATATTCGCCTTTTGCTTTCAAAAACCTAAAGTTAAAGAAGTGCATTTGGTTACAAAGGTAACAAATAGTTTCGAAGGATTGAAAGTTAATAGTTTGACTAAAATGGATAGCAAGAACCATAATTTTGCTTCTATATTGAATCGTGATGATGGAATTGGTGTTACTTTTAGCCGTTTGCTTATTTTTAATCAAATATGGTTTTGCTTTTGGAGGTAGCAAAGATCAAGTGGTAAAAGTAATAACCAAACCAAACCAAACCAAACCCAACCGAACTAATTAAACATGTTGAGCTCATTTCAGGTTCTTTCCATTGTTATCATCATCATTATTATATTAAGTTGTTATTTTTAGTTTTATCATAATCATGTTGCATGCTCAAGTTGATTTCAAAGCTTGAGCTTAAGAGATGAGATCAAGCTTCGACTTTTCTCTTATGCTGAGCCATGCTTGTTGCTGCTGTTTTTTTTATGATTACCATTTGTAATAATAGGTGTTATTGTTGTTGTTCTCAAGTTTGAGTTGGTTGCAAACTAAGAGCTCAAGTTGAACTTGAAACTTGAGCTCAAGCTTCTTTAATGTTTGGATTGAGTTGGACTGATAGCTTCTCTGTGACTTACCCTTGTTTGACTTCTGGAATGATTTATATTCACCAGAACATAAGCAAATAGTTGAGACATATGGCAGACCAGAATTTATCCTGCTGCTATGTATTTATCTGGTTATCCTTGTGTTTTAATTTTTGAATCTTGTTGCCATCTTTCAATTCTTCAGGTCATGTTAGCTTTTATCTAGTTGACCTAGGCATATTGCAAGCCGTTAAAGTGGGTATCCTTACCTGAAAGTCCTGATTCTGTTTGGAACCTACTGACTTATGTCTAATAAGAGGGATGATGGGTTCAGCCAACCAGTTCTTGATGAGAAAGACTCAGTTGGGCTTTACAATTAGAAGTATCAAATACTTCTCTTTTTTTTTTTTTCAATATTGGAGAAACTACATTCTTTTATATACTTCTCAATCTTCTTCTCTTTCAACCATACTCGAGCATGCTTGTTTTGTCATGGTTCATAATAAGCCACTATTTTTTTAATTTGAAATAGTGGACATTGTTTCTTAGGTTCTATGTCAGTCCTTTTCCTGCCTTTCCTCAATTTATCTTCTTCGATTTTTGTGCCTGATGCAAATTTCCTCCTTTTCCATGTACTTTGTTTTATAGGTTAAGAATAAAATTGTCCGTGAAGTCATAGATTTTGTGAAAGGACATCAATTGCTCTTTGATCAAGTTCTTCGGGAAGATGTTTCTGGAGCTGATGAATTGATGATGGAGCAGATCAATCTTGTTGTTGGTATACTTAGCAAGGTGAGAACCTTTAAGATGTGTTCTGGGGTAATCCTATCTGGCTCCAAATTTACTTGATACTTGCAATCAGGCAGTGGCATCATCTGTTTGATTGGTGCTTTGACACGTTGAGAAATAGAATATGGTTGTAAAAGATTCAAAACTTAACTATTTTCTTTTTGAGGGGTTTTCCAGTGGTTCTCTTCTTAATGTCGTAGATTATCTTTGTTATCTTGATTGTTAGGTAGTCTTTTTCTTTCATATAAATTAAACGAAGTTTGATTTGATTACACAGATACACTTATTTCTTTTTTTTTTTTTAATTTATAGGTTTGGCCTTATGAAGAAAGTGATGAGTATGGTTTTGTCCAAGGGCTTTTTAGCATGATGCTTATTCTTTTCTCTAGTGATTCAGAGACAGCTACTTCTTCACACTCAGCGCGATCTCCCAAGGTGTGGCAATGTTTTTTCTGCATGTTGCTGTAGAAGCTATCAGCTTTTTCACACTTATGTATTGTTCATTTGTTTTTTTTTTTGAATGATCAGAATTCAAGTTAGTCAGAACTCAATGCTTTTCAATTATGCCATCACACTCATGTATTGTTCATCTTTCTTTTTCCTTTTTTCTTTCCAATGAATGATCAGAATCAGCGGAGGTCAGAACTCAATGCTTTTCGACTATGTTTTAGTCTGAGTTCTTATCTATACTTTTTGGTCACAAAGAAATCCCTTAGGCTGCAGGTATGTGTTCAAACTTCAAAGGTTGAGGTTTGCACATTCTTCCATTTATTTATATCGTTTGGTTTGATGATAGACAAAGAAATGCGTATCATCTATCACCTTGTCGCAGGTGTCAGACAACTCTCCTGACTATCATTCTCCTGCTGGCCTGCAGCAGCCAACACTTAATTTACTTTGTTCTCTTTTGAATGCTGTGACAAATTCTCTTGAAAGAGCATCTGAGGAAAAATCAATACTGCTTAATAAGGTATTATGGGATTGTATAAACATAGTGAAAGATCATAATGTTTTATGTTTTTGCATTTCTGCTCTGTTGTTTGTTCTTTGTGTTTGCATTGCCTTTTATCTGTCATTTCTTCATTTGTATTGCTTTTTTTTTTCCTTGGAGGTAAAAGTTTGTGTGTGGCATGTGCACTAATTACAATTTTGAGTTTGCAGATTCAAGACATAAATGAACTATCAAGACAGGAGGTGGATGAAGTTATTAATTTATGTGTTAGGCAAGATTTGGTTTCAGCCTCGGATGACATACAGAAAAGGTATGTTTCAGTTTTGCATTGCTTTTCTGTTTGGTTTAATTTGAAAATACACGTGCAAGAAGTTTTTCTTGTAGCCTTATTATTGAAATTAAAGAAACTTATCTCAATTGAAGATAAAATATCTATTATGTTTGAAAAATTTTTCGCAGTTTGCACTCTTCATGTATTTGTGGTATTGATGGATTGTTGGTGCATTCTTGTAGTTTTAACAAGATGGCTTTCCTGTTTTACAGGCGGTATGTAGCAATGGTTGAAATGTGCCAAGTAGCTGGTAATAGGGATCAGCTGATATCTTTATTGCTTCCTCTTGCAGAGCACATGTTGAATGTCATCCTAATCCATTTTCAGGATAGGTGCTTCGTTTTTTGCCCCATGGTTTTGAAATAATTCTTAACTTGTTGCATTGCTTATGGGTGAAATTAGTTGCTATGATACTCCTTGAATCTTGGTGTGTGTGTGTACATGTTTCTGGTCCTTCAAGGATTAATGAACTCATGTAGATTAGTTCTCTAGTTTTGAATTTATCGTTTTTTTGTTTAATGGTTGCATTGAAAATTAATGAGCAGAAAATTTATTTAGGCAATTTGTTTTTTTTTTTTAAAGACATTGGGCGATTTCTTTTGATGCTTAGTTTGATAAGCCATAAGAAATGAGAGGTTTAAGACTATTGGATGTAAGAGGAGCAGGTTGGATACGGTGGAGACTTTAAGGTCTCTAGCTGGCTGTCGAATATGCTAGTGAATGTTAAGCAGCTCTAGGAAATACTAGTATATTTTTAAATGAATGTGACCTAGATTGGAATGTATTAAGGTTTAGCTGTAAATCATTTCCCCGTGCCCCCCACATATTCCCCCTCTTTTTATTTTTAATTGGATTTTAGGGTGATTTGTCCTCATTGGCCAGCTGATATCAGAATGTCAAACATAAAGTAGATTGACTTTTATGCTTTTTCCTTTTTAGAATACTTTTCCAATAATTGTTTTGTATGTATATGAAGTTGCCTTATTCTTAATTCCTGGCTTTTATGGCAGCTCTGGTGTATTTGATGCCAGCGGAAGTATGAAAACCATTACATATGGTGCCAAACCTGACTCAGGGCAAGAAATTTCTTTGTTGTGTGGAAAGTTAATTCCACTCTTAGAGCGACTTGAGCTACTAAGTGAGGTATGCTGCTTCCCTGATCTCTGTTTAGACCTTCCGCGATTTGATCATTTGGCAAGTCATGGGAGAATTAGAGTATCAGACATGGTACAATGTGTTTTTAGTTTATCTATTCTAGTGGTGGTTGAAATTCTGAAAAAACAGCAATCCAAATGAAAGATCACTTTTATTCTATACCAAGTATGCTACTGACAAATTGTCAATTCTTTGCATACAAAATATTTATTAAAGAAGTTATGACTTATGTCATATAGATTTACTCCCACATTCAGCCCTTGTGCAGAGTAGGCTTGTCGCTTTAGTTGTTTGGAATGATAACGGTGTTTTTTAATTCTCTCAATTTCGGGTTTGGTATAAGCCTTTAACAAACTCAAAAATTGTGCTGGCTTTAGCCTATCTGGAAATCAGAAATAAATTGAAAAGACACTTTAGTTTTGACATTTGTGGCCTTGAAATTCTCCAAGGCAAGGATGTCTTGGTTCCATTGTCAACTGCTTTGAGTCTGCCCTTAGTTTTCTTTGTTGGAATATATATTGATATTTTTTTTGGTTGGTACTTGTCTTCTCAGGACAAAGTAGGACACAACCTTAGAGTCTTCCGCAGATTAGTGACTTCGCTTAAAGAAATGGTAATCCAAAAATTGGCTTTATGATGTTGGTTTAAGGAGTGAGAATTTTTTTTATATTGATGTTAGAAAATATTTGCGCATTAATGTGTGTGTGTGTTTTTTTTTGTTTCTGAAATCCTGTAATTGCTGTCATGTCTGTAAATCTAGAATGTATTAAATGTAATGTAATTATCCATAGATTTTGTTCAATCAATAAAAATTTAGTTGTTTACATATTGTTAGAAAATTTTTATTTTCTAATTTTATGCATCGATTTCTCTTTTTATTAGGGTACTATGAGCAATACAATTTGAATATGAGATCTTTACTCAAATCCTGTTTCACCGAAGCCCAAGTTGCCATTTAGTTTGCTTGGTTATTTCGGAATTTTGATGAGATTTACTGGTCGAGTTTGCGTACATTTATAAGGACGTGCAGTAACCCTTGAACTTCCTGCAAACACAAGATGCATCTCTCTGCTTATATTGCCCGTCCAGATGAATTGGCATAAGCCAATTCGTGCGTGTAGCCTATAATAAAATATATATATACATTTATGTATATCTATTTTTAGCAGAAGCGTTGGATGACTTACTCCAGCGTTGGAACATAACAATCTTCTTACTGGCTAGCATAAATGCTTTAATGTTTGGTAGGGTGGAAAGGAAAGTGAGGTTCTTGGAAAATTGTCCTATCCATTACTAGCCTAGAATGTACCAAATCAGTAGTTGTAACTTCATCAGATCAAAGTGTATTTCAATTCCTATCAAATGCAATGCTGATGATTGGTTTATATTTGCCTTGCGATTTCATTTGTCGTCATCTCAATGAATGTTTAAGCAACATTCGACTCATGTGTCTTTTTGCTTAAAAAATAAGATTTGAATTTTTTTTTCTATTTAAAAAAAAAACCTTTCTACATTACTTGCATACAGGTAAAAACACTTCTTAATACTAAGATGTGTATTTAATTTAAAATTCATTTGTACAATTAGAATTACACGAAGGTAATGTGAGAAAAGATAAGCCATTAGGATTATGTAAGATGTACAATATCGTAGAATCAGAATGTACAACAAAAAAAAAAATAGCTTCTCAAGTTTCTTTGAATGCAGAAACTGGCTTCAATAATCAATCTTGGAAACAGGGAGCAGGTTGAACAACTCCAATAGCTGCGCCATGAGCATTAATGCAACTAGAAATAACCTTCCTAGCCATGGCAGACTTAAGCCATATGGATTGCAATAATAATCCCGTGCATGAAACCGACTGGCTGCAGTTTATAGAAATGGCCACATGGGTGCTTGATGTTCCCCATAGATTTCTGTAAGTCACGTCCCTTATGTGAACTCCAGTTGGCTATACCCAACAAAGTAACAAAAATGTTCTTTTTGGTTAGTTCTGCACTTTTAATTATTCAACACCATGCAATTCTAAAAACCAAGGGCTCGTTCGGATTACCAATTCCTTGCAAGCACCCCTAACATTGCAGTAATTTTGATCTATGATTATTGGGTTTTTCACTGATTTGAAGAATAGATTCTCAAATGTTACTTGAACATAACCTCTCCCTACCTTCATTTAGTTAGAAAAAGAAAAATGGGCAAAATGAGAAAAGAAGAGGCAACATTGCAGTCAAAAAAATGAACTTGGAAGGATAGCAAGACATGTTAAGCAATTTTCACCTGCCAAGTCTTGATTCGAGCTCCATTGGTAGTTCCCTTGAAGGCAACTCTACTTACATGAATGTTCTGCACTTGTACAAAGTTTCCCGCCCTTGCTAAGCTTCCAATGCTGTTTCGAACCAAGAGAAAGAGACGAGCGTATACCAGAAGACAGTACTAACAAGTGCTTTAAAGCTACATTGCCTGCATGAGTCCCCGTGACCCAAGGAAAAGATGCAACGATTGATCATAAGCTTTAGAAAGAGAGGACAAGCTAAAGCCAGTAGTTAGGTAGGCACGTAGCTTGGAAGTTGGGACCATGACAAACACTCATATCGCAAGAAGAAAAACAAGAGAGCTTTGCCTAGCATTCAAAGGCATTGATTAAAGACTTTGTCATTTTCTTCCATAGAATTAACCATGACAGCAAGTCATTAGGGAATCTTTTACAGGGTGAATTTGGAGGAACTTGTCAATCCACTTTTTCGTTTAATAGTAAAAAGCCTTTATTTGCATAGACGAGCAGAAAAGCAGATGTTTTCTCAGGTCTTTTCTAGTAGTAGAATAAAAAAAAGTGAAAAAAAAGAAAACGCCTAACCTTATTCCATGACCCGGTCCACACTTGACACGAGAATGTCACTATTAGTAGTGTGATCTCCAATGGAAACACAATCATCACCTGTTTCATTCACAAGCTCAGAAAGGGTATTCAACTTTATCTAACATAAATTACTGAAAGGAAATGGAAAGAAAAACTATCCCAGTTCCAATTCTACTGTTTCTAATAACTATATTGCTAGCTGAACTGATATGAATTCCATCTGTATTTGGGCTGGTTTCAGGAGCTGTTATCATCACATCCTCAACGATGAAATGGTCACTCCCCTCTATTAGCACATGTGTCTGGGAGCTGTTTATTATTCGAAGCTCGCTGAGACTGCTGGTTTTACAGGATTGGAAAGTGATGGTCTGCAGTTCACGAAATCACCAGACGAATTAAAATAAGAATTCCAGGAAGAAAATCCGGGAGGGCAATCATTTCATTGCTTCAATAAATCAAGCGGCGCATGGAAATAGAAAATACTTTTACTGTTGGTGCCAATGATGTGCATCCTTCCTAGAGAAGTTGAAGGTCAAAAGGATATACAGATAATGTAAGAAAATTGAAATTACAAAGCTTTTTGAGGAGAGCAGATAATTTATGTAGTTGCTTATAGTACCAGGCCTGGATGATCCCTGCATGATTGGTTCCACCAACCCCAGCCCCGTTCATTAATTTCACCGGTACCTTTGACTTTGAGCCCAGAAACTCCGTTAAACGTTAGCCATTTGCCCTGGTCGAGTCCCTCCCATGTTTTAGGTGAAACCGGTGACACTATTCTCCCATGTATCTGTTGAATATCGAAAGAACAACCATGATAAGAAACAGGTTGCCTTGTACCGGAAAAAAAAGAAAAGGAAATTCCCATACCAGAAATTCTTCCAGGGTTCCCTGGTTTTCCTCATACCAGAAATTTGATCTCTTTGGCCTTGCATTGGCCACTAAAAGTGACTGGATGCAACAAAAACGTATGGTTTCCTGGAACAATCAATCTAACACGTTCGGTTTCTCTGCTACATACGAAATTCCAAGCCGTCAAAAAGGCCTGCAAGATTGAATATGTTGTTGGGCTTTCACTTGAAGGAAAAGGATAAAAAAAGAACACATAAAATTAAATTAGAATGAATTAAATGCACCTCAGAACTATCTGCTTTGCCATTACCAACAGCACCAAAATCCAAGACATCAACAAGCTCTGATTTCATGCCGACAGCATTGCAAAATATAGAGTAATGCAGGCAAAGATATCCTGCACAGGGAGAAGAGCATCAGAGCATTCTATTGCAGCACCAAACATATATGCAGCATAAATAAATGAATGTAAACTATACTTCATTACGGTTATACCAATTAGAAAGCTGATGTTCTCTGCTCTCAGCGTTATATTTTAAGTTACTAAAGATGAAAAAACAGAAACCCACCATGGCATTAAATGACCTTTGGAATGATCTAAATACACTGTAAACTGCAGTTTAATCACATGATGACAAGAGAAACAGAATTTAAACAAGTTGATTCTAGGTTGATAAAAAGATAATTAAAACATATTTTAAGGAGGAAAATCCATAAATTAGAAAATTAAGTAACCATAACCCTAATTAGATACTTGCATTTTATTTTATTTTATCGTAGTGGATGTTAACATATGACTTTGTAATTTGTAATCGTAATTCATGATAAATCACTACTAATTTTTAATATAAAAAATAAAAATTAAATATCAATTAATAATATCATAAAAAATTTTTGGAAGATATTTTGTCTTTTTATATCAATTGGTTTTTTAAGATACCTTTTTTATGATATTAAAAATCAAAATTGATAAATTATCACAATGTGAAGATATAACCGTAATTTATCCTATCCTCCACTTATAGGTAGCAATCTGTTTAAAAATAATAACAGAATATATAACGGTAAATAATTTAATAATCGAAGCCATGGAACTCAACACGACATAAACCATGGCATGAAACGACGCGATCCAACCAGCCCATGATTGGCAAGAACCAAAATACGCTGTCCCAGGAATCTCAAAGACACCAACGCATTCCACACAAAAAACTCAAAAAGCTCACCCAGAGATCTAATCTATCAAGCTCCACAACTTTCCGGGAAAACCTCTGTTCGTTCCCAAAAATCCATTTTAAAAGAAAAAAAAAAAAAACTCTCATTTCCATGGCAAATGCATGGAAAAGAGATAACAGCAAAACCCAAAAGCTCCTCTCACCCAAATCCCTCCTTTACCTCCTCCTCCTCTCCCTCCTCCTATACCTCTCCTTCTCTTTTCTTTCCCCTAAAAACCCCACCTTTGTTCCCACAACTCCCTCTTATAAGACCCAAAGAAAAGTCCAAAATTTCCCACTTCCTCCTTATAGCTGCCACAACTCCCCACAATCCCACCCCATTGTTGCAAACAAAGTAGAACATCTCAAATACCCTTTCATTTACTCCCTAGCTGACTTAGGTTCCCTCCCAGACAAGCCTCACAAGAACATTGTGAGACTTCTTAAAGGTAAGCCCTTTCGTCGACCTGACATCTCGGCTACCATTCAGGATGTCCTAGAAGGCAAAAACAGAGATGGGTTTGTCGTAGATGTCGGTGCCAATGTCGGGATGGCGAGTTTCGCCGCGGCGGTTATGGGGTTCAAGGTGTTGGCTTTTGAGCCGGTTTTGGAGAATTTGCAAAGGATTTGTGATGGGGTTTGGTTTAATAGGATTGAGGAGTTGATCACTGTTTTTGAAGCCGCTGCATCTGATCGGAATGGAAATATTACTTTCCATAAGGTATGGCTCTTTTAATTTATGGTTATTTTGCTGATTTTGCTTTGTTATAATCTTAGTAGTTTTTACATTTTGTGAAGTTAGGGAGTTATTATTTTACTGTTAGTTGTATTTGCTAAATTTATGTTTGATAACTAAGCCCAGATTTAGCTTAAAATAGAAGCATATAGGCTTAGCATGTATGCGGTTTATGAGATGTTAAAAATTTTGGTGGAACTGTGGATTTTGCACCCTTTGTTTTGTACGTTCATGCATCAGCGGTTGAGTGACTTTTTCAAAGGTTGATAATTGTGGAAACATTTTTATTTACTGCTGTTTTTGGGTTCTGAAGGCTCTATGAGTGTGGAGGCAGATCCATTTTGTTCCTTGTGATATTTGCGATGGAGAACAGGTCCATTTTGGTTATTTAATAATGCAGTCATCAGATTCATTTATAAAATAGCCCTCCCCACCTTTGTCTTAGGTGTATCAGTTGCATCAAGGAATCCAGTCTGGCCAATAAAACTTGTATGTGTTTAATTAATGGCTAATTTAATGTCAACTAGATCCAATAGGAGCACTAGTAACTATATGCATGATCAGAAGGCCTGTTAGGACCTGTTGAACTCTCTTGTGTTGGCTGTCAATAACCAATGTTCATGAATTTAATTTAGAATGGAGTTTTGAGAAGCTCAAAGCTGGATTTTTCTTGGAGTAGGGGGCCCTCACTTTCTTTTATGTAGATGTTACTCTGCTCTCTGCTTGAACCAGTTTGAGAATGTGATACTAATTTTGGAAGTCCACATGACAAGAGATCGTGGTTTATGCTACTTGGAAGAAGGAGAGAGCCGGTAACTTTTGTGAATCACATGATAGGTTGTGGGGAGTTTGGGTTGCAGAGAATTATATTACTATTATGATTTTGCTGTATTTATTACCTGTTGTCTTCTATTTCTGGCATTCACATTTCTATCTTGTGCGTTTTTCCTATCGAGGTCTTACTAGCTTATGCTATTAGTTGATGTACTACAGTTCTCATTAAGAGAAGCCTGCAGTTTTGTTTATCCATTCTTATAGATTCCTTTCCATCCATTACAATATTATTCCATTTTGTGCTTCTCATGTAAAATCCGGCTATGTTTTCACCAGTTGGTTGGCCGGCTGGACAACAGTGCTGTTTCTGCCGTTGGTGCAAAGTTGGCATTCAAATACAATGAAGAAATAGCTGTTCAAGTGAGGTCTATCCCTCTCGATGAAGTTATCCCAGAGTTGGAGCCAGTGCTTCTACTTAAAATAGATGTTCAGGGATGGGAATATCACGTATTGAAGGGAGCCAAAAAGTTATTATCCAGGAAAAAAGGTGAAGCCCCATATCTAATCTATGAGGAAGATGAACGACTGTTGCAAGCAAGTAACAGTACTGCCAAAGAGATACGGGACTTTCTAAGTAGTCTGGGTTATACTCATTGCACCCAGCATGGTACAGATGCCCATTGCACCAAGAATTAGTGCAAGTACTACGAATTTTCCACGGATGAGAACCTAAATGCAACTCTGTTGTTTGCATACCATTTCTCTCAGCCCTCAGGCAGTGCATGCAGTTATCCCAATACAAATTTCTTAATTTTTTTTGATAGAGAAGATACCTCAATCCTTGAGTTGGTAATTGGATGGTTAAGGTTAATGGAAGCTTTTGAATGCTCAACGCAGTAAATGGTGATGGGTTGGATGAAACTGTCGCTGAGCTCTCATCTCGTGCTGCTAGATTTTTACTTTCTGGTTTCTGTCAGATGGATGAAACTGTTGTTGAGCTTTCATCTCATGCTGATTGATTTTTGCTTTCTGGTTATTGTCAGATGT
The DNA here is from genome assembly GCF_002168275.2 of Theobroma umbraticum. Lineage (NCBI taxonomy): Eukaryota > Viridiplantae > Streptophyta > Magnoliopsida > Malvales > Malvaceae > Theobroma > Theobroma umbraticum. Next base: position 7,955,453 of record NW_018397256.1, on the reverse strand, counting down.
GTACTCAGTGGCTTTTAAATGTATAATTCTTCTTTTCCCAATTTCCCTTTACAACTCTATTTTTTTATTAAATATGTAGAGAACAAATTAAAGCAAAAGTTACAATATTTGAGCTAGCAAAGGACTGTTTTACTTGTTTCTGACTTTCCTGAAGTTTTTAGATACAAACCAAGTTGGCTCTCGGCCTCCCGGCAAAACTGTTACAGACAGATCAGAATAATGTATTACAATTGGTCAAATATAGACCAGTGATAAAAACCTAAAGCTACAACATATAAAGTATTAACCCTTGAGTCTTACATCTTGCATAGTTGAATGTCTGCAACTGCAGGACAGCTGAGTCTTACATCTTGCATGGTTGAATGTCTGCAATTGCAGGACAGTACAAATTTTGAACCAGAGATGATTGGTCTGATGAAGATAAGGTGCAGTCTAGAGTAAAATATGTACTTCATGAAGCTTCAAATAAAATGATAGGCAACAAGTCTTAACCTGTACAGCAAGAGTTTAAGACATGACAAAAGTTCAAAGATCATTTATAAATTTCCGGTAGGAGTTGGAGCTATTTCATACCTTATTCTTTTAAAGTTTGATATTGAGAATATGTCATCGTGAAAGTCTCAAGTCTTCAGGATTATTTTGGACCACTAGTTTTTGAAGGACCAGCTCTTTCAACCATAACATCATAGAGTTGCTTTCCATTCTATTTGTAAAAAAAAAAATGAGAAATCATAAATCAGGGATTCAATTGGCACTGAGGTATTTCATACCTGAAGTTTAAATATGAACCAAGGGCCAAGTAGGATAGACAGCTATAATATTCAATTATGTGAAGGGTTTTCCTATAACCTCCAATTTTTGTCAAAACCAAATAAGCTAATCCAGTAAACCTGGTTAAGCCAGGTAAGATGCCAGTAGCACTCCAAGAGATTATCTGTTTAATAACCAGAAAAGGAGCCAGAGAAGCAATTACAAAAGTAGAAAATACAAAACAGTCTATTTTTGCTCCTAAAGTAAACTTACAAAAATTACTGGGAAGAAGTGAACTTGTCCTTCAGGCTTTGTTTGTGTCTCCTTAAAATACACCAGAATGGGGAAACTTGGCCACCAA
>NW_018397256.1:7951660-7954332 GCF_002168275.2 Theobroma umbraticum | reverse complement strand
TCACAAATGTTGAGTATCTGTTAGTAAGTAACTAGGTCAGCTGCTTACTCTTTTGAAATTCGGATAGAAGTTCAAAAGAACACTTACTTCCAACGGTTTTTTCCACCCACAAAGACATTTTCACCTGAATCATCAAGCTGGTCTCCTACTTTCACCTCCTAAAACCACAAATGTTACATATGTATTAGTGAAGAATACAAGTGCCATATCTGCAATAATTGAAAAAGTATATAATACTCCAAAATTATTATTCTCTAATGCTCTTGAAGTTCAGAATTAAAGTTTATGAGGAACCCTTGCGGAAACTAACTCAGAATGATGTTTTGGCACCAATAATTGTTAGCCAAGAAAGAAATTAGGAAGCATATCCAAGGAATGGAACTAGATATCATATTAGCAACAAGAATTGCATAAGATGTCACTATATTTATGTTTGCAAACACCTCACTTAAGAAATAGCACAGTCAAGAGAAAAATTGACTAACCAGTGCCTCCCCATCAAACACAAATCTCACTCTGGTTGTCTGGAAGAAGAACAAACTGTCAGCTGATTTCAGCTGAAAAAGTGAAATATAAAAAACAAACCACATGATAGGAAATAGAAACTAAAAATAAGGTCAGTCTTGACAAAGGAGGAGCGGATTTGTATTGAAGATCTCATCAGAACGGTATCTTATGAACTGTTTCACATTTAATAAAGGGAACAAAGCTCTTTAGATGGTGGCAATTTGGATTCTTCTCTATTTCTACTTATTGGTACCTGGAACAATAGGAGCAATCCAAGTAGACCAACAGGTGCGGCTGGTAATAGGTTATTTGAATAAGCCAATCCACCAGCTAGACCTGTTTCAATTTACAATTTACAAAACACATATTATGAAATGCAGTCTTGTTTAGAAAGAAAGGAAGAGAATTGACTGATAACAGTAAGACAATGCTGCCCATTCAGTTTTATAAAGATCAAAATCAATCAAAAGATTATTATAAGGCTAGTCATCACAAGATTAATACACTAAATATGCATGTTCTAAAGAACCAAACACAGATATAGGTAGCAATAAGAGATTGCTCACAGACCAGTGCAAAACCATATCTAAGTTGATGCAACTCAAAACCCAACCTTGCTCACACCGGAATGCAGCTTGGATCTAGATATTTGGAAAGGGCCTAGCCTCAGACCATCAACATCAACAGGTAGACATAAACTACCGATTATCGAAGAACTATTATGGTCCTAGTTTTGACAATAAATTCATCCTTTAGACAAAATAGGCAAATTTGCTTAAGCAAGCTAATAAGTTCATTTGAATACACCATTCAGGACCACCGAACGGCAAGTTCTTCATCACTCAAAAGGGCCAAGATACCAAAAAAATAAGGTATGTATTAAAGAATAGAAAATACAGAGTACCCACCAAGTAGGACAATTGGTATGCGATAATCTGGGTCAGGAATCACAGTTTCTTTCTCCTGGACCTTCCTTCCAAGCTGCCAAGCATCAAATTAGAATCTCAAACCCTGAGTGACAACTAATGAAACTGGAATCATAACCCAAAATCATTACAATTAAAATTCATACTTCCTGACACCAAACTGGGTGTAATTCAAACTTTCAAAGTCTTTTACCTTCATCTACCATTTACTTTTAAGAATTCAAAGGAGGAAACAGATTTAAAAAATGAGCAACAAATGTCAAAGTTTATTCAGGAGAAACGACACAAACCACTGACGCAACAACAATTCTGCCTCCACGAGGACTATTGAATTCTCTTCTTAGAAAACTTTGTTTATATCTTACTTTGCCATGGAATGAGCTCCTCAACTGTCCCAAAAGACCACTCACTTCATTCTCTGTTTGAAATAAGCCTGTAATTAGTTCTTTTAAATCTTACTTCTCCCCAATGAAAACATAAAAAGTTATATTCCATATTTCACTACCCACAAATTCTTTTCACGGAATTCTCAGACCTTCTTTACGTATAGAACACTGAATTTTATACGAAAAGAAAAGTAAAATAAAGCATATTAAATAGGAGCCAGAGAGTGCTTACTTTGGGAACGCAGAAATGGAGCAGCAGACAACAGGTAAGCGCCAGCCATTTCTGCTCACTGTTTTTGCCAACACAATCTTTTGTTTTTGACAAAAAATTAAAAAAAAAAACTGCAGGTTCTGGTTTGTTTGTAGAATAAATTGACCTCATTGCCCCTGTTTCCAGATAGCAAGTGACTTCCATACCATGGCAGGTATGCCAAGGGCATTAAAGTAATTGAATTAACTAAATGTCGTCGCTTCCGTTTTGCCTTATCTAGTAGTAGCACAGCAACTGAAAGACACACACTTTTTCTCTGTTTCTAACCTGAAGTTCAAAGCTTTATAACACAAAAGGCGCTTCAAAAAAGTGAAAAGGTCTCTTAAAAATAAAAGAGAATGGCAAACTCTCTTTGTTTCACTTCTGTTCGTTCCTTCAACTCTACCAGTAAACCAGGTACTCTAGAAGTGGATGTTTCTTTGATATTAGTTTAATCCTAGGTGACAGAATTTTGAATTTCTTGTTTATTGTTGGTTTTAGGGATAACTATTGATAATTCCTATCCGAGGAAGGTTCTTCGGGTAAGTGAAGTGTTTAAGAGCTCCAGGAGTGCCAGAATTCAATCTTTAGAGGCTAAGGTGA
>NW_018397256.1:7823996-7951650 GCF_002168275.2 Theobroma umbraticum | reverse complement strand
TTTTTTTTTTAAACTATCCCATTTGATAGATAGTCTTAGTTTTGCATTTTATTTGTGAAGTTGGGGAACTTTAAGTTTGTAATTTGAACAATTCTTGCCAATGGGCTCATGCCCATTGGTAAATTCGCAAGGTGGGAATTGTGAAGGAATGATTTGGATGCTAATGGTTTGTATGTTGGATTTTTAGATTGTAATTTATATTTATTTTGTGGGGGAACATATAGTAAAAGGAAGGAAATAGTGGTCAAGACTGAAGACATGAATTAGAATGATTGTTTTTGTTATCTAAGGTAGAATGATTTCTGGAAATGGGTAAGGAATTTGCCCATTCTTGAGAAGGATGAATAAAATGCAGAACTGGGAAAACCAATGCAGCATTCCATTTTATGATTCTTAGACCAGAAGGTGTACAGTTAACTACCTAGATTGTCAATGTATTAGTATTCAGCTATGAGCTACTTTAAGGAATCAATTCATGGGATAGTGAGAGTAAACAGGTTGTGGATTCATACACTAGACCCGATGATTCTGATGGTAAGGATAGGCATTTTCATGTTTAAAGGCTGAATAATACAGGCTGAGGCCTATGTGAAAGTATTCTTGTGGCTGATGGCATGAATATAAACTTAAAACAATGAGGCACAGTTCTTTGTATAGAAATGGAAATGGGAAAGGTGGAACACAGTTAAGCGGGAAGTTCAGTTTTGTTAAAATATCTTTTCTTAATTTCTTCTTATCCTTCTGTAATTTTCTGCCTGCATATTTACCTAGCTTTTTTTAACAGGTTGCAAAGAACAATCAAAGTACTAAACCAAATAGTATTGTCTGCGCTGATTGTGATGGAAATGGTAAGCAAAACTGTGGCCACTTACATTATCATTGGTCTGGTCTTTTTGTCAGAGATCAGGTTTCTTCTTTCTTGTTTCATATAACTAAAAATTTTGGTGCAGTCTAAGGCTTGAAATGAAGCAGTATTGTTCTCTTGAAATATATGGATATTAATTTAAGTGTTGAACTTAAGACTTTCTGCTGTTGATATATATGGTATTGTAAACATTGACCTAGAATAAACTGCAAATTATAGATGAAATTCCTTTCTATGTATATTCCATCTGAAGAAAGATGTATGATTAGTTGATTGTTTTATGTGAAGAGTAAGCAAATAAAAGCATCCAGCACCTTGTTGTCTCTATGTAGCCAATGTTAACAGCTATTCTATGCTATATAAGCAACACGAAGTTGGTTAAACATGGAAAAGCTTAGATGCTGTGTACTTCATAACGGTTCATTACATGGAGCAGATAACAGCAGAGCTATATGTTTTCCTTTTTAATTTATTTTTAATTCACTGTCCTTCATCCTTTCCTACTTAGTATTTTTTCTTTTTTGACAATTTCAACTTTATAATTGATGAAAGTGAATAACAGTTTTATTTCTTTTCAAGTGTGTAAGAAGGCTGCTTAGCTAAAGGGTGAGCTTAATACTTGCTTGTTTAGCTTGACCTGCTCTCGAAAGAAACTCTTCCTATTGGCTAACTTGTTTCTTCCACATCATAAGTATGTTTGTCAGGTATGAAGGTTTTGTACTAACTGTCTTCTTTAAGCTGATCGTTCACTCTTCCAGACAACTTCCTTTATTAACCAATGTTTGAGTCACTATTTAGGCATTTTAAGTTTTTATTTGTCTTTTATTATTGTACTTGAGCTTTTCATGAGCATCACTTCCGAGATCCTTGTTTGAGTTTTCTTATTCTAATACAACCAACAGACAATTATAACTTGCATAATTTCTATATCCAACTATCAGGTGCCAAACAGTGTACTCAATGCAAAGGTACTGGAGTTAATTCTGTTGATCATTTCAATGGACAATTTAAAGCTGGTGGACTGTGTTGGCTTTGCAGGTGCTCATTTCCTCTCCGTCCTTCTCCTCCTTCCCCACTCCCCCACCCCAGTTGTTATAGCTTGTGTTAATATCATATCTGTCATTATCAGTTTTTGATCACCTTCAAGTTAATTACTCACTCCTTATCTTCATTATTCTGATGTCCCCATTAGAGGATAAATCAAGGATTAAATGTTTTATTTTTTATTCTGATTATTATTGAGAGCAAGATGGAATTGTGAATGTTGCACCTCTTGTTGGAAAAAAAATGAACTCTTATCTATGAGCAGGTCAACTGGCCAATATTCACAGAATTCTTCTGTGAGTTTTATGTTTAGGGCAGACCAGATTCTATAAGTGTCTTAAAAGAATTGATTTTACCTTTTTATTGGCAAAAAAAGGTAATTGATATTGATAGTTAGTATTGGGACTTCACTACCAAGAAATTCATCATTTCTAATTCTTGGTTCATCACATTCCTTCTTTCCTCACATGAGGAATCCTAAATTTGATGAATAAGGAACAATAGATTTGAAAATAGTGGCACAGGTAATGCTTTAATCTTCTTTCAACCATGTATTTTACTACATGGCATCACAATTCTTGGAAGCGGTTTTCTCAGTGCATCAGTAGCATTCTATTCCACAGTTCCGTCGTTAGATTAAACACTACAATTGTTAGCATGCAGTGTTTGATCCTATTGATGTATGTTTTGTTGCAGGGGGAAAAGGGAGATTTTATGTGGGAATTGCAATGGAGCTGGCTTTATTGGGGGATTTATGAGCACATTTGATGACTGATGTAAAGGCCCAATCTTGGTTTGTGTTTGTCTTCAAGAATATGTACTATAGACCATCTTTTGTAATTTTGTTTTGTTTCTTAGATAAAAGAAATACCTTTGTTTCAGTTTTAAGGTCGTTCTTTTGGAAATGGTTCAAGTACCTGTGGCCATGCCTAAACTGTAGCACCTGCTGTATGGCATGCAGAGCTTTAATATTTTCCTTACCAAAAGTTTTCTGTTACTTGTCAATCTCAGTATAGCTTGTTCTGTTTCAAGTCAGTAAATGATTCAAGCAAAAACACAAGTCACTAAAAAATTCAAGGATTCTGGTTTCAAACTTGTTTGAAAATTGAAAGCCATCAGCAACGTGGGTTTTCATCACCTAAATGCAAGGATGAATTTGAACATTTCTGATATAGTGGTAAAAAGAAAATAATACCACAACGAGCCAGGTAGGGGTTGAACCGACGATTCTCTGCTTAAGAAACAGGTGCCCTCGCATTAGGAGCTTGAGCTTGTAAGTTCTTCTAAATAGAATCAGATTGGCAACAAATTTAGAATTTCAAACTTCGATCTAATGTTTAGTAACAGAGATGAACAATAAAAAAAAAAATTTACAACGCGATAACCAAGAAACTGGTTCAGTACATGTTGCCTGTTATGGCAATGACGTTTTGAAGAATGTTGCCATTAAATTAAACAATCATCTTTCTTGATCTCCACCGAAGTCAAGTACTCGTCTCACGATTTACAAAAACTTTATAACCTAAAATAGGGACACAAAAAAAATGGGACTGTGAGATAACATTGTTGCTGTCTCAAGTTAATATTGTATTGTAAACCATAAAAAAAAATTTGCAAATAGTTTAATTAGTAAGAAAAATACTCGAGAATTACTTTGACTTTAACAAAAGCATTGGGAGGTTATTTTGAGAAATACTTTAAAGTCCATCATTGTCATTGCCATCGCCATCAATTATTGGACGCGAATCTACATAAACCCCTTTGAAAACATAACCAGAATACTTCCAAAGGGTCTTCCTTTATAGTTGATCCTAGAAAATTGGTTTATCTCTAAGAGCACAAACAAGACAAATTAGTTTAATTAATTACCTGTGCTTAGCACCTCGAATTTGAATATTTAACAAGTATTGGACATGTACACTTGATTATAATATATTAAAGCTAAATTATCGAGAGGTATAATGAACCCCGTACAATCAGGTCAAGAATATCAAGCACTTCCGTCAGATGATTTACACAAATTTCATACTTCTTAGTTTGTTCAAATTGTGATATGGCCAATGAAGGTAATTTCATATCTTAGGAAAATAGTTGCTCCATATAAAAAGGAAAAAAGAAGGAAAAAAAAAATATAAGACAGGTTCTGATACATGTCGTAGACATCTTGTGGCTTGCGCCATTACTTGCACAAGATCACAACAACAACAACAACAACAACAACAACAACAAAGCATGCTATGCACACTATGACAATATTAGTCGAAGGATCGACCCGGAATGCTTGAATGATTTCTCAGTTTCTTCCAAACAATGGTTCTTCTCATCTCTACTCCAGCTCTGAATTACCAGATAATTACATGTATGTTAGTCATAAATTTACCATTAACTTCTAGATTAGCATCTTCAGGGGAAAAATAGCAAAAGAAGGTCAGAGAGAACCATTGGTAAGTTCACAGGAGAATTCGGCATTAATACAAAGAAAATTTACCTCAGCAACTTTATTCAGCTTATCCCTCACATTTTGTAACAGCTGGGAAAGGTCGCCATCCCATTTATAAAATTCCAACTCCTTGTTGTCAAGTATCTTCTCAGCTACCTAATACAAAGGAAAAATGGAGCTCGATTACTGGACATAGGTCAAGATAAATGTACCCAAGGACTTTCCAGGGAAAGAGGGAAGAATGGGGAGGAAGGACCACATGGATCATGGAGAGTGCATGCATTTAACATGTTGCAAGATAAGTATGCCTCTGGGGTATCCACTAGATAGAAACTTAACAGATATATGAGCTGACCCAATTGAAAATGAGAGAGACAGGGAGACAGAGAGACAGAGAGCAAAACACCACATGTTTGCTTATACACAGTGTAGATCAGGACTGAGTAACATAGTCTTGAACACACACGTGAAGCTAGTATTTCTTATACCTTCTTTCCAATCATGCGACCACCAGCAGAGTGGGCAAAATATATATTGTAGAAGTGGCATATGAATGCTTGAGGATCCTTCTCTGATATTTCTTTAAGATACTCAGCATAGGTAACACCAGGAGAAGATGGCTCCGGAATGGCATAGCCTTGCTCTTTGAACCACTGTAAATCCCTTGACAATTTTTCAGACCTTTCCAATCCAGTGTTTCTGAATTCAGCATCTGCAGCAGACACAGGAATATCACTTTAGTTTTCTAGCAGTATCCTAGAAACAATAAAAAAACCACCTCAAGAAAGATTGCAAGCACATACATGACATGAGTGAGCTATTGAATAGATTGATGCATGATAAACCATCTTAAACTTCAGATAAAACCCAAAGTTAGCACCACTGATGCTTTTAAAGGCATTCATTTCAAGGATTAAACAGCTATAATTCAATCATCTAGTTGAGATGGTAAAAGTCCTTTGGTGGTTCTGTGAAAAACCATCAAATCTGCCTTCATCAAGGATGGAGGTTTAGAGGAAGAGAGAAGGCAATCCCATTTTGTATCCAAATCATTGGACCAAAAAAATAAAAATAGAAAAATGAAAAAAAAAGAGAGCAGTAGGCCGAAAAATAAATATGTATCTAGTATCTATTCCTCTTCTTGGTACAGTATAATTGGTACATTACACAACTCAATACACTACCTCTGCCCTGTCATAGCAAAGTGCTGCTTGGGAATTTAACCTCCCCACTGGCCATTCTGGTCAGTCAAGACACTCCAAGCCAGTTGACACCATGAAACCATCAAGTCATAATAAAAAATTATTATAAATATTTATAATTCTTAAAATTCCCCAGTACATGGGGTAATTCATCAACAAGTTTCAAATATGCATAATTTCATCCAACATGATCATGAAATAAAGTGCAAGGGAAGTCGAGAGTTTGAGCTACACACAGACATCAGAAGCAGTATATAGTAGACTTCATGGGGGTGACTGTCAAAACATGCAAAAAATATCACAGCATGATGCCCATCATTTCCAAGATTCTTAACAAAATTTAAGGTGTATATTAGTGATCATCATTATTCAGGTGAAACATACCAAGAAATTTATCATGGAGATCTGCATGATCATGGGAAAAAATGAAAAACACTAAACATAGAACCTGTTAGAAGAAAGAATAGAATGAGACTAACCCAAAAAGTTGTTCAAGTGGATAAAATCCAGAAGCCTAGACAAACTAAAACTACTTACCAAGTTCCTTTAACAATTTGAAAAATGCAATCACCCTTAAAGCCATATACTTCTATTTGAAGGCTCACAGACATATAGAATCGTTGCTCAGCAATGATTAGTATTAGAAACTAATTATCAATCTTCAAACTCAAGTACACACTACATACTAAAGTCTCAAAACCCATACAGAAGAATAGATCACTGATTTAATGGAAAAAGACGCATTCCATCTTATTCTTGTAGACTTTTAGTCAAAATCGAGCTATGTTACTCCAAGTTCGCTCTTTGGTGCCATCTAACAACACCTAACTACCATCATGAAAAACACCTTCGGCTCCCTTCTTCTCTTACTTTCTCTTTCTAACCCCCTCTTTTCGTGCATATTCCAATTCTGAAAATCAATCACGATACTACTAATAACATAGCTTTGATGAAACTCCATGACATTAAATTCACTCCGATAGATAATGTATTGACGTGGAGCCCCATCTTAAATCAAATAAGCAACCCTTCACCTAAACAAAAATACTACTTTTAAGAGGTAGGTTCACAATAGTAAAACTTAAACAACTATAGTAAAATAAATTAAACAAACACATATCAGAAACAGAAACATTAACCAAGTCTAGAAAAAAAAGCTCTTCCAATCACAAGAAAAATCCAAAAAAAAAAAAACTGACGAAAATAACTAAAAGAGCAAAAGGGTACCCAGAAAATTAAAAAAAAAAAAAAACTTACAGCTAGGAAAAGCAGCCTTATCTATAATCCCTTCAAGCGTATCATACACCAACTTGCTATCCATAAGGAACTTCAAGTAACCGTCAACGGTGGGCTCCCATTTCACCACGGACCTTTCTTCGGGCTCTTTCACTTCCTTTTCTCCTTCCTTTGCTTGCTCTCCTGTATGCAACTTCATAGCCACAAACCTCATCTCCTCCACGAACCCTTTAGCCTCGCCAGGGTACCTCTTCCTGGGCTTCTCTGCCGTAGTGGCCGATACGACGCCATTCCTAGTAGCCATCCTTGGGGGAAGTTTAAAAGACTGAGTTTTGAAATATGGGTAATCCCTGGGAATAAAACGGAAAGAAATTGGGAGACGGAGGGTTAAAGTTAATTTTGGTTTTTTAAAAAGAAGTCGCATTGGGGAAATTGGGTCAGAGACGCCATTGAAAGACAGGTTTCTTGCTGGGTTATAGAAGGGATTTTTTTTTTTTTTCTTGGTTGTTGTTAAGAAGAAGAAAACGAGAGAGTTTTCAACAGAAAAGAGGAGACTGAAGGCTTGAATCGGCGGTTCAAGTACTCTTGAAGCTAAAGCGATAGAAACAAATTGTCTATAAATTAAAGGGTAAATAATTTTAAAGGAAAAAGAAATTTTGGGGGTTGCTTAAAAAATGGTGAGTGCAATGGGCAAGGGTACGGATTGCTTTTTGGTTGTGTCTATTATCTGGGAGGCATCTGCCATTGCTGTGTTATTGGACCTTGCTTTTATTCTTTAAATAATTAGGACTTGAGAGATAAAGAAAGGAGGCGGCTAAAAATAGAATTGTTTTTTCCTGCCATGGAAATAAAATAAATGTAAAAGCTGTATTATTTTAAAATACTATACCATTTATGGAATACCGTATTTATTGTTTTATTTCAATCATAAATTACTAATATTATTTTTTTATAAGATCTATGAGTATATATTTTAACTATAATTATTTTAACAACAAAAAGATAAATTATTGAGGAATCTGTATAAAAAAAAGTTTATTGTTAAGAAAAATATTTTTACCAATATTTAATGGTTAAAACACTCCTTAGTGCCAGTGACAACTACTATTTTTGAGTAAATAACAGAAAAAAACTACTATTTAAAACTAAATAAATTTATGCTTTTGAGATTTAAAATTAGCTAATTTTTACTAAATTTCATCCATTCCAACCTAACTCGTAAGTGAATAAAACTTTTATTGTAAAAAAATGAGGCATTACAAATATTCAAATTAGCTTTCTAAAATAACAAAATATATAAAAAAGTGGAGCAGGGATTACACAAGCAACGTCTGCTCAAAACGACGTCGGCATGAGCAGAATAGATGGTCCAACACGAGAGCGGATGGCCAGTTGTTGCGGTGGTTGGGCAAAGAGAAAAAAGTCAAGGTATTTCACCTGGATTTATTTGTGGTCTTGGTTAATTGTGTGCCGTGGAGAATAGAGAAGTGGAACAAAGTTTTGGGGCTTTGTTTTTTGTTGGCTTTCTTTCTCCGTGGACTTGACGCGTCTTCATGAAAAACGTAGCAAGTTACGTAAAAATCCAACGATTGAGTTCCTATAAATGATTTCAGGAATTTGTTGTTATTTATAAAATTTGTATATAAATATTTTATCTTAATTTATAAGGTAAAATATATTTATTTTTTAAAATTTTAATCAAAATTTTAAACAAATTTATTAATTTTCGAAATATACATTCCATTATAAAAAAAATCTATTGGACAAATTCAATGTTAGTATTTTCGTTAATTTAATAATATAATAATATTAAAAAGATAATTTTATTTTTTATTAATTTTAAAAATTACTATTGTATAATTTTTTTACCAAAACAATAAAAGGAGAGATGAAATTTTTAAATTTTTTTTAAAATCAATAAAAAGATATTTTCATATTTTCTATTAACGATCTTCATACTTTTAGGACGTACTATCTATTTCTAATATTAATGAACCCACATAAAATTATGTCTAAAAGTTAAGAAACAATGATATTTTACCTTAATTTATATTTATAAATACTAATAACTTTATATCCTTGAGTACTATATTTCAAGTCTAAATTTATTTATACGTTTTTATTCGATATAAATATTAATTGCTTTCAAGCATGGTTGATTAATTCACATTATCTAATTATACATACAAATATCAAATAACAAATTTGTTCAGGTGTTGATAAAACAGCGAGCATTATTGACTATTATCATCTTAATTTGCATTGAAAAAAATTTCTCATCATTATTGTATAAATGGGGACAACATAATTTGTTTTGTAATTTTATTAATATAAAATAGATGGAGTTAAATCTTTAATATCCAATAAGAATTAAGAAAGTAAAGCATAAAGAAGAAGATTTCTATTATTTTTCAATTAAAACTCCTTAATCTCGCATTCTCGTCTCCATAAATTTGCTTCTGGTTTTTTTTTTTTTTAACTCTCCATTGAGGGCTTTGTTTCATGGTATTTTTTTGGGCTTTGTTGGGGGATCTGTTGATAGCAATTGTTGAAAGCTGGTCTCTCTTGATGTTGGGGCTGGTGGGTTGCTACTGACCTGCTGGGCTTTGCTTAGAAGGAATAGTTAGTTAGTTAGTTAGTTAGTCAGTTCCAATAGCCATGGAAGAACAAAAGAATGCATAATATAATTGTTTAATACATATATATATATAAATATAAACTATAAACTTTAACAATTAAAATGTTCCCCAAAAACCTATATGAAATTTAAAAGAACAAAAAATCATTCATAATTATGCTTAATGGGCCATTTTTTGTTTGGCGTGGCTTGCTTATATTTGCGAAATAGTTTTAGTGTTGGCAAAGTTAAGGTGGATGTGAAGGTAAAGGAATGAATTGTACAAAACTTTAAATGAGAGTAAGCTCCTAATATATGCTTTTTCTCCTTATGATTCATTGATTTCTGACGGAGTTATATTGTTGTGTTTGACCGTTATTAATGAAGTCGCTTTGGCCGAGTGGTTAAGGCGTGTGCCTGCTAAGTACATGGGTTCATCCCGCGAGAGTTCGAATCTCTCAGGCGACGATTGTTTGCCTTTTTCACTTTCTATTTTTTGGCAACTTGATGCAAAAATACAACTCTTCAATAAAATTTGAGAGTGCACAAAACAAATTTTTAATATTTTTTTCCTTAATTTTATATATATTGATTCATGATGATTCTGTTGCTGTTACGCTTTCTATCAGCAATCAGTTAATCTTAGAACAAATCTTCCTAATCTCTCCTTCTGAACCAGTTTTGACCTCAATGCTGCTCATCTTGATCATTGCTTTCCGAAACTCAAAATCAAACCTTAACCCCAACAATCCTCTTATGTTCCCAGCATAGTTGTCTACTATGCTACGTGTAGCAGCATCCCCCCAAAGCCTCTGATCTGATTCCAAGACTCCTTTACCATCACGTACATTTTTGAAGAAGCTCACATCAAATTTAGTCTGGCCATCTATATCTAATGCAACCCTTTTCGAGCCATCACCATTTTTGGGACAAAGAGTTTGAAGTTGAGCTAAGAAAGATTGGTTAATGGTCGGGTCTGCACTTCCAGTTGTTGTGAAGTTGTATAGACGGTATCTGAAGAATAAGCAATCCGTTTGGCCGATGGTATGTGCCCCTGCCATAGAAACATGTGTACGGTTGGAAAGTTGTTGCTTTAGTTATTGTTTTCTGGCCAAGAAATTAAAGGGAGACACGTATATACCGACTAAAGTTACAAGATCACGATCGTCGAGGCCTTTAGCAGCAAATTTTTGCCTTTGAGCAGCGATGGACTCAAGTGGAGAAGGTAAACTTGAGGTTTGAGATGATGAAGACACCCTGCCATCTCTTCTTCCGGTCGGTACAGTCCAACTTGGACCATCACTCTGACATATGGAAACAAATGAAACCCCTTGAGTTGTACTTTGAGCTAAAATCATGTCTGTTTACATCTATATATATATATATATATATGTGTATGTTTGTATCTCTACGTATGCGTGCACGTATAGGTTACAAGGCGAAAAAGATTACTACCAAGTCAACAGCATCACGAGCAGCCAGCGCTAGTATATCAGCACATGAGACCACTCCAGGGCATAGAGCTTCTAGCTGTGCTTTTGCATCGTCAATTACTTCGAATCCTCTTAGACCAAGGTTTGGCAACGCACTTCTCTCAGCAGAAGAGCCGGAGATCAGCACCGAACCGTCACAGCCCTGAAAAAAGTCATGTCACTTTGGCAAATTAGATTTTAATTGAACTGGTTTGATTTTATTTATGCAACATAGAAGAACATAGAAAAATGAGTAACCAAAGCAACCTGTACAAAGCAGTCATGGAAATGAAGCCTGAGCAAGCCAGCAGCAATTGTAGGATCTTTATTGAAGTGTGATTCAACTGTAGACCTTACAGTTGCCTCAGCCTTTGGACATGAAGAAGAATAAAATCCATTCCGCAAACCTCCCTGTCCCTGAACTAACAAGACCATCATCAAGTTCACTATAGAAACGAACCAAACAGCTCCCATCTTCACAAATGGTAAACAATACCAAATCATAATTAGGCAACCAGGTTCTGTATTTTACTACCAGGGCAGGGCAGCAGCATTTATATATGGATTTGCTTAAGTTGCTTTGTTGGCCTGTCTTTTCGTCAAAATTTGGAGCTGGCCCTGAGCTTCTTTTAGTGGAACGCGTGGGACCATTTAAAATAGTGCTCTCTCGTTTAAAGATATAGCGAAAGGTTTTGAAGGTGGAATCACTGGGCATAACTGCATATCATTATGCTTCAAGAAATGGCAATTGATAACGTAAGACGCCTCTTTACTAATTATCTTCTGATTCTTTACCTTTATTCCTTAACGCGTTTTTCTTCTTTTTAATGTTGAATTAACAGTATGTCTCTTTCGTTGTCCTTCTTTTGAGATGTTTTTCTTCGCGTTCATATTGATCAGATTCAGTGCACTTTCGAATTTGAGTTATGCATGCATAATTGTCTGGGCAAGGCAGGCTTGAGTTACCGTAATTAACATGCAAAGTATAACAACTCCAAAGTGGGATGCATGGTGTACATGATTTGGTACGTGGCAGCCTTGGTTCTTTCATTTTGTTAATGAAAAAGGACAAGGCATTATAACAACTCTTGCTGAACTTAACAAAAATAGGGTTAAATTAATGGACGGTTTGAGATAGAGATGGTGAATCAAAGGAGCTAGCTACCATTATGGAATGGGACGGATAAGATGAGAAAATCATTGAAGAGTGACAAGTGGTTCGTGGAAAACAGTTTCACCCACATAATTTGGTGGGATCCGGCCCCTCCATTCCTTTTCTGTGTTTTGTCATATTGGGAATGTGGCGGTGTGAAAATATTAGTAAGTAATCCTATCTCAAATATTCATTCATTCTTGTGGCAGATCTTAAGCAACTGATTTGTCTTCCATTAATTGTTTTTATGGTGAACGACCAGGATAATGGATGGAGCTGGTTATAGACCAATGATCGACCAACAATTGAATATATCGTTTCCCTTTTAACATTTCATTGCTAGTTTGGTTTATATAATCGGATCATTCCCATTTCCTTCTTGCATTCATGCACCGAGCGAGGTTTTATTACTGATATACTTGTAAACAATCCCATGTCCTCCATGAAAAGTGTGGTGTAGCAGACATTGGAGCCTGATATCAGCACAGTGCTGTTTCTGGTGTCCGGATGATGTGGTTCTCACCTCCGGGGTCTATAGAAAAAACCATATATTTTTTTTAAATAATAGGGATAATTTAATTATATATGAGGCAAAAATTAAATAGATCAGTCACCCTGTAGATGCATTACCACGTGCATTTTCTGCCAGGGTTGCTAAATAAATCTATAGGCTGGTTTCGCATGTTTTATGTAAAGTCAGGAGAAAGGAATGGTTCTCTAATGATTAAGTATTCTTTTTCAAAAGGTCGCTTAAATAATGATTAGTCCTTGGAATTAGGTGAGGGAAGTAATAAATAATTATATTCTTAAAAAAATTTACAATTATTTGAAAATAGCAATATTTATAATTTATTGCAAATGAATGTTTATTTTTTATTTTTAAATAATTAAACATGTTAAATCTAAGGAAAAGAAAAACGTGTGTATATATCCATGAAAAGGATTTGGGCCATAACAAGACTTGTCTAGCCTTACCTTGGATCGCAATTCCGAACCCAGTGCATCTACATATACTCAAAATATTATTAGGTACGATTACAAACTAGAAAGTTTCCCTTCCACCACAAAGTTTCTCCTTTTCCATTGAATAGTTCAGTAGGGAGATCGGATTGCATATTTATGCTTTGTACTTAGGTATAAAAAGCCTCTCAACCATTCCGTTGTAGTCTAATTGGCTAGGATACTCGGCTCTCACCCGAGAGACCCGAGCAACGGAAAACTTTATTTTCCTAAATAAATTTTCAATCATGTATTTCTGATAAGTAAATTCCAAATCTAATTACAGCCTAGATAAGTTTAAATAAATGAATTTCTATTAGCCAAACCTGGCCATCAAAATTAGAAAATGGTTCTCTTCTTTCTAGAAAGTATTATGCCGTTGACGTCCTTTTGCCTCCATTGTGTTCTTCATTTAATTATTTCTCAGCAAAATAATAATACTAATAAGAAATCGCTCTTGATTTAGTTATTAAGCAAAGGGACTAGGGACGCCACACAAGAAGCAAAATGAGGGAATATTTTCTTTTGGCAACTTGATTAAAAATGCAGAAGCATTTGGAGTGTACCATAAGATTCTTTGGAAACGATACAAAAATATGCAATTATTGCATTACCTGTTTGTTAGGAAACTTCGTATGAATCGTATTGTTTCCTTGGAGCTGATTCCTTTGAAAGACTCTTTATTTTCAAGATTCAAAAAAAAAAAAAAAAAACAGATCATCGCTCTCTCTCTCTCTCATTTACCCTTTCCCTTTTCTTAGAAGGTTCTTTATGTATCTCTTGTAAGAAACCATCTCCATCACAAGCTTAACATCGAAGTGGCATGAATGAAAACAGAGGTGTCAGTCTTAGGGGTTAGGACATTTGTCTTTCTTGTCTTTTTTTTTTTTAAAATAAAGATTAAATTTTATTTATGCTAAAAACTGGTATAGGTTACAACTTATAAACAGTGAAATTTCAGTCTACTTATTACAAGTTGATTAGTTGTTTGATAAGTAGAAAAATTAAGAGTTTAATTAGGAATAGAGACATTGTACGAGGAAATGAATTTGAGCATTTCATATTTATAGAAGATTAAGTGTATCCCGTTGAAGAAGTTCATATTGCTTGAGGTGAATTAATTATGATAATAATAAGCTTGATCCAAAAAGACCCATCGATTGAGAGATTACTCACATCGATAATGGATAGAAATCTTGTGGCCTTGACTTCACCCTTTGACAATTTGCGTTGCGAGATGTGATAGGATTTGATACTTATAATACTCATATACTTCGTATCGTTGTACAAGAACCAATCATTCCTTTATCTCAACACAACTGCCACACCTACATGTGAAGAAAAAGAGCCCATTGATATTAATAAACAAAAATTTATGCTTATACTAATTCGCTGTATCTTCAATATAGCATTTACAGGTGTTAGTATCTAAGATTTGCATTATCGTACCATGGAATGTAAATGTAAAAGAACGAAACAAAATAACACGGGGCAGACTAGTACAATTCCATTATTACAAAATTCAATCTATTTAGCTGCTTGTTCGAGAACAGGAATCTTTTTCCACGTCTTGTCCAACCCGCTTATTTGCAATGGAGGCAATGAAAAAACGCTAACAGTTGAGCTTCCGCTCCGAATTTCCTTCAAAACACGCAATGCTGATATACTGCTTTTCATATAAAGGCTCTCCATGTACTCTATCTCTGCCAGCTCTTTGGGCATTCTGAGCAGATCTTCACTCTTAGAAGTAGAGGACGTTGAAGGATCACACCCATCATCCTCTCCATCCCTGCTATCATCCCCGTTCTTTGCTTCAGTTGAAGCTGGCTTTTCATTCTTGGGGAAGAGACGATCTAGCATTGCCTCACACTCCTTTACAAGCTTATAAAGCAAGTCTGTAGTGAAAAAGGGCTGTTGCAAGACCCTTTGGATGAAAGGCAAACGGATCAAAGCCCCAGTTCTTTTGTCATACTTCTTCAGTATTTTCACCAATCCTGTCCAGAGCATTGTGTTAATGATTTATCCACTTGATATGGTAGGCACTCTTGTTAAACTAGTGTTAATTCCCAAATACCAGGAAAAATTTCACTTAATTTCTATTCGTTACTACTACTTAAATAATAAACCACTGGCAAAAGCAAATTTTTTCCATACAGAATGATCTTCCTAATAAGCCAAGTGTAAACCATTGGATCCCCCTATGTGTGTTCTTCTTTTCTCAAAATTATCTCCTCGGCTTTTCAGTTCTCAAAGTAGGGAGGTAAAAGCCCTACAGATAATGGACCAATTTCCAAGGAAATTAAAGTGCAGGCCTGCTCTACACTAGGAGGATAAGAGGTCCATTTAGGACAAACTGATACTATTATCTTAGGGAAGAACAAAGAAATAATTCATATGCAGCCCACATACCATCCTAATAGTTTATAGAGAGAATTATACGTCAGACAAGACTCGCATAAAATTCATAATACACTAATAGTATAACATTATGATGCCTGGA
The DNA here is from genome assembly GCF_002168275.2 of Theobroma umbraticum. Lineage (NCBI taxonomy): Eukaryota > Viridiplantae > Streptophyta > Magnoliopsida > Malvales > Malvaceae > Theobroma > Theobroma umbraticum. Next base: position 7,936,122 of record NW_018397256.1, on the reverse strand, counting down.
CCATAAGTGCTCCATATAATGGCTGCATATGCTGAAGCAAATGCACTGAACACATTCGCATGGGGCCATCTAAAGAAAGATTGAATATTTAATGTTCAATTAAAGAATGGATGTGGATAAGTTGTCTGGGAGAATATTGATGTCAAAAGGAAGCATGCAGCAGATAAAGGGATAAGGTAATTCTGACTTCAAGAGAAATGAATCTTGCAGGCTGTTCTACAGGAATTGCAAGTTGCTGCAAACCTAATCATTCCCTAAACAACTCATTCGGCCGAAGTGGCAATAACTTAGATTAAACAAACAGAAGAAAGGAATAAGAAAAGCTAGATTAAACAAACAGAAGAAAGGAATAAGAAAAGCTGAACTACCTGTGTAGTTAAGGGCGCTATAATTCTCTAACAAAACCATCTCTCCATGGAAGTCCACTATCTCTTTCCTAATGTTGGTCAACTCTTCATTAGAAGCCTTCGCCTCCGCCACACTGTCTTGTAATTCCTGCATCCCAACCCAAAATAACTCACCAAATGAGCATAAAATTTACACAAACGAAGAACCCACAGAGCTAAACTTTAAGCATTACGAACTAAGATTCTTTACCCACTAATACACATAATCAAAACTTTTCTACATATAATAAATTTTTACCATAAACATTTTAATAATAATTTCTGAATCTTCTATTCATTAATCCAAGCTTACTCTTATGTTTTCAATTCAACTTTCAAGCACGTAATTTTTTTTCTTTTTAATCGAACGCCCATAGTCTTGAAGGTAAGAAAAAGTTACGTGGCAGCAACATTAACATGCAAACTCAAGACTGTGACTCAAGGACAACCCTTTCCTTTATGTGCGCCAGTTATCCAAGGAATTTTCCCGTAAGTTGCCAAAAAAATGTTAACGGTTTAACGGAACCGTTACGGACAAACAAACAAATTTCAAAAAAAAAAACAAAAAATGCTTTCTTTAGTTAAACTAAACGACAACGTTTATGGCTTGTTAATTAAGTTTACATCCATGTTTGTTTACCAGGAAAGCAGGAGAAAGAAACGAAACGAAAAATAAAAAATTTTCTCCGCGACCATACAGATCGAGATCAAACCAGAGTTGGAATTACCTTCAATCTAATGATGTATTCTTCCTCTTTCTCAACAAAAAACGTGTTGAATTTCTCGAGCTCATCTTCCAAAAGCTTAATGAAATCGCTCTCCTCTCTCGACATGCCTTCACCGACCTTATCTCCGGCATCGACAACATCACCAAGATTTTCATCCAATCTAGGCCGTTTATTCGGCCTCTCACCGGACTTCGGCTCAATAAGCTTCAGTTTTTTTTTAAGCTCCTTGTAAGAAAGAAACTTGTCCCGCCATTCAGGCAAAGTCTCCTCGATCTGGTTACTGAGGCTCTTTCCAAATTTCATGGCAAAACACTTTGTTTTTTTTATCTAAGGGGGCTGTTTGGTTGGTCAGAAAATGAGAAAGAAAGCGAGGCAAAAAGAGCAAATGGAGGGGGTATGTGTGAGAGTGGGGAGGGGAAGCAGGTGAGGGAGAAGGGGAGAATATAACGGGAAGCGGAGAATATTCGGAGGGTAGGGTTGCGAATATCCGTTGGGTTTCATAAGGAGAGTATATCTTGGGTTTTATTCCTTTCGGAAGAGAGAGGTGTAATTTTTTTATTTGTTTGTTTAATTCTTTATTTATTTTATTATTATTTCTTTTTGGGGCTAGTTTATCTTTAGGGGAGTTAAGATTGGGCACGTGGCAATGGTATTTTCATTTGTACTGTGGGTGTTTTCGTAGCGGCTCGAAGGCGGGGTCCAGGGAGGCGTTTGTTTGGGTCGGAATTGTTGAGTCGAGGGAGCTGACTGTGATTGTGATAGTGATTAGGAAAGATATTTTAAGTTAACGTATTTGGTCAAATTACCAATGTTTCACTATTCAAATTCAATTTTATGTTTGCACCAAATTTATTATTTATTCCTGCTTCCAGCATTTCTTCACATTTGAAAGTAAAAATAGATGGCTTAAACTTGATTTTTTTCATATTTTAATTGTGTTAATTTATTCATAATTCTCTAAACATAATTCATTTGATTTCTCTACCTACTTGTAAAAATTATTAATTCAACATTTTATTCAATAATATGTATATGTATTTAAAAAAAAGTTAAGCTATGTTATTCAAATGATAAACAAATATGTCAACATTATATGAATTGTTAATAAGTACGCACAATGTTATTATTTTATTGAGAAACTTAGTTTTATAAATAAAATTTTAAAAAATTCATAAAATTGAAAAAACATGTTGATGTACAAAAAAGAAGAGATTTTATCTCACATTATTGAGTTATTTACTTTGACGTGGTTGCATCAAACAATAATATTAAATAAAATAATCCAAAACCAAGACAATCTTTAACACCAACATCTTTTATTACTATATTTAAAAGAAACCCCAAAATGCTTCCTTACTTAGGCACTTTGGCTTACTACCATCTCTGCTCTTGCAGGTGGGTGGCAAGCTTGCCAAAGCAATGAAACATGATTAGAATTCTTGGAAGTTTTACAGATCAAATCTTCACATTTTATGCTCAAAATAGAAAACCAAACATTAATATTTTTTATTTTTTATTTAATTAGTTATGATTTTCCACATTTATAACTATATTTAAAGGATGCTTGACACTTGGCAATGAAATTGCCTAAAAGAGAAAATCAACTATAAAGCTCAAATCCAATAGTCAATTACTTTGTGAGAGATTCAGGTGAAATAGCATTTATATTGATTTAACTAGGCCAATTGTTATATTAATCTCATTTCATAAATTTATTAATAATCTAAAAAAAATTCCTAACAACCAAGTAAATGAAAATCAATTAAATTCAAAATTTATGGACATAAACAAGAAAAAAAAGTTAAGAGAAAATTGAGTAGTAAAAAGAAGTACTTTGTACAGTTATACTCTTTTGTTTCATCATATGTAAACAAGCACATAACTGATTATACAACTTCAAACCATTAAATCAACTTGATCATGAAAAAAAAAATACGAACATGCATTTTATATTACTAAATCAACTTGATTATATATAAAAAAAGAAAACACTTACATGTATGTGGACACATTATTTAAGCTAATAAATAATCTTATGTAAGCTTTTTACAGTATATTGAGTTTTGAAAATTATGAATAATCAAAAAAAGTTTGAATTGACACTTAACAGGGTTCTTGCTTTGACAGATGGTTGTTAGGGCATGAGCTTAAGGTTTAAAGGGTTTGTGGTTGGGTTTTTAGGTATGAGCTTGAGGTCTAACGTTGAGTTTGGATTAAATTTTTTTTGTATCACAATTTATGTTATAGATTTTTCTTTGACTTTTTATATGTGAGTATTTATAAAAAATAATTTTTTTATTTCATTATTTATTATTCACATATCATTTTTTTGTGTTAAATGTAATTAATGCACATATCGACTAACTAAAGATAGGGTTTTGAGAGAGATTGAGTTACTACATATTTTATTTTTCAAAGTGTTAAATGTAACTAAGATAAAGTGTGTTAGCTAAAGATAGGATTTTGAGAGAGATTGAGTTACTATATATTATATTTTGAGTATTAAATGTAATTAATAAAAAGTAATGCAAATCAACTAATTAAGAGATAAAATTTTAAAAGAAATTAAGTTACCATATATTTTTCGTAAGTTTGAAGATTTTATTTAAAGTTTTGTTTTTTCTTAAAATTGTTTATAAGTGTATTTTGTATGAAAGCACCATTATAAATATCACAATAATGATTATAATTATATATTTTATAAAATAATATTTATAATAATATAACTACTATTACATATCGTTTTCACAAAACATTTTCAACTCAATTGAAAAAAAAAATTATCATTCCAAACGTATAGCACGAACAGTAAATTAGTAAAAGATAAAAAAACCCTAAATATTGACTAAATTGTTCCATCTTATTCGAAAACTATTTTCCCATAAATGGAAAGGACTGCTTTCTAATCCTCTCTTATCCAAAACCTTCCACGTCGGAGACAGAGCCAAGAAAGTTGGCTAAGCCAAGCTTCAAAAGGCACAGCCACGAAGCCGGGCCGAAGTGGGGACAGTTGCACATTTATGACGCTTGGTATAATTCTAAAGCATTTGGAATATCCATATCTCTTTCACCTAAAAAAACTTTATATGTAAAATTTAATATTAAATAAATAGTACTACTCTATAGATTACTAAAGCAAATTATTCGCGGCCCTTTCACCGCCACCCTGTCACCGCTCTTTCCTCCAATCTGGCACAGGGGTTGGGAAAAGTCAAACAAAAGGGCAAAATTCGGAATTTAGCCCTTGATATCAAGGTTAAAGTTGGAATTTCATTTCCACTATTTGGTGTTTCTCTGTTTCTTTTTATTATTGTTGTTTTAATAATTTTTGTTAGGAGAGGATTCGGATCTATGGCCTGGATATTCCTGGCTTATACTTGGAATCTTCCCTTAATAATTAATAATATATATCCTGTCGATATCTCCCCTACTTCCCCCTCTAATCTTTTTTATTATTACTATACACCTTTCTCCACCTTTGAACTAAGATCAAGGTCTCTTGCGATCTTTATTTATTGCTCTCCCTTTTTTTTTTCATTTTATTAATGAGTTTTCTTTGCTAAATTAATAAGTTTTAAGATCAACTTTTATTGGTTATTACAAAATTAAAATGCACGGTCTTGAAATTTTTTTTTCAGAAAAGAGATGGGAAAACTCTTATTATAAGCTTTCAAAGTTAGTTAAATTGCCTTAAGTAAATAGTCTATTTATTTGATTTATTTATAAATTTGAAGAAATAATTTAAAAAATTCCCATGTATAATATTCTAATTTTGAATCTATTTGATTCATATATACGACCATTGGGAGCAATAAAAGATGGTATCGAAAATATGTGTCAATATAAAAATGAAATTTTAACTGTCAATTTTAAACGTTGAATATACTTGAATACGTGTGCGATGTCAACTTATGAATGAGTCATTTTTAAATTAAAATATATATTTTTTGAAAAAAAATTGAAGTAGACTTCAAGATTCGAACAATTCGTAAGTCCTAATATTTTCACTCCATCTTAGGAAATTGAGCTCATTCAAGAACTTGTAAGATGCAATTTTAGCTCTGAATTAGCCAATTGTTCTGTTTTGAATTGATTATTCAAACTAATTTATACTTTTGAAAGCATGCAGTAAAGAGTAAAGAGTAAAGAGTAAATTAAAATTGTGTAATATTGGTGATAGAATTTTGAATTTTGTAAAGAATTTAAGAAAGATATTATCCTATACCTATGTGTTCTATGAAGTTGTTGATCAAGTAGTATAAATGCTTAATGTTGAATGCTTAGGTGTACTTGTTTATGAGCTATTTATATCTTTTATATTTAGGCGAAGAAAGATCGTTTAGAGATCAATTTTCGCATGGAAGTTATATAGACGGCCTCTACCTATCCAAATTAATCGAATTTGAAGATATTCTAATTTAATTATGCCCTTGGGTTTCCCCCCCCAAATCTATACTACTCTTGTGTCTCTTTTCCCACCAGTTAGCTTCACCTTGACTTTCCAAGAAACCTAATTTTTCAATAATAATAATAATAACAATAATAATAATAATAACCGATATATTGTGAAATTAACCCATTATTGTATCCAAAAGGTAATTCCATTTTTAAGTTACGTGATAAGAGTATTTTTTTTTTCAAAATACATCTAAAAAAAGTTGTATTTCATTAAAAAATATGGAAGGACATAGATACCCTTAACATTTTATTTTTATTGTTACTTCAGTTTGATTTTTACATAATTTCATTAACTAAGTTAATATCATGTGACTCATGACACTAAACTCAATAAGAAGTTTTAATTATATTAAGTATAGACAATAAGGATTACTTTTATTGAATACATATTTATGATCTTATTTAAAAGCTAGGGACACCAATATATGGATGGCTACATCTTAATTATGGGATAAAAAGATCGTGCATTAATTTCTATTTCATGCCAACTTTTCATTTTTTTAATAAATATATGTAAAAGAACAAATATTGATAAATTTTTTGATTTTATAAAAAAGGACATCTTTGTTCATTATATCTAAATTGTCATCTTAAATATTTTTTATTATACATATTAATAAAATTTATCCAATTTAAAAAAAATAATTAAATGAAAAATTTTCATTAAATAGATTTTTCAATAAATAAAAAAGAATTAAAATTTATATTGAATTGCTTTATTTTTGGAATTTTAATTAATTTTACATTAATGGGAAAAGTAATAAACTCTATGTTAACTATGATATTTTTTGTACATTGGACAAAACTTTACATGTTAATGAAAATTAGGAATGGCAATGAGTATCTTTTCATAGTGTATAAGGTATGGGTACTCTTTGGAATGGGTTCGGATAGCAAGTTTAATGAAAATTTTGGATAATATTCATTGTATTAGTTTCAGTTATTTGTGCAAATGTAACTCTATATTAAAAATATTATTATTATTATTATAAAAATAGATTAAAAAAGCAATGTAACTTTATGTTCCACATATAATTATTATTTAATATTAATATAAAAAAAGAAAATATATTTGTCATGGAAAAAATGAGGTGTGTGTTGAGTTTTTAGATAATGATCTTTCATCAGAATGGCAATATGGCATACGAGTTGTTGCATATTAACTTCTGTCTATCTGTCAATGGGAATATCCTCTAGAAAACGAAAAAGGCATACCCATGTATATTTATCTCATAATGGAAGATCTTATCCCAAAAAAAAAAAAAATCTATAGAACTACCAAACATGTGAACTTGTTTTTGATAAGACGGAGATGAAGAAAATGAGGAACAACAACAATGCAGCATATTCCGTTTTGGGTTCCTTTCTGCTTACAACCAAGAGAGTTTTCCATGTTCGAGAACTGGTCATCCATCCTTTTCACAATCTTAATTTGTCTTAACCACAACGTTATGACATATTAATCGCCAATTAATTTCTATGATCTCTTTCATGCACGAATATGCTGCTTTGGCTGATGGATACCTCAATCAAATTCAAAGCTTATATAAATTAGGACGATGAAATCAGTTTTTGTTTTGTTAGATATGATATGGGGCTAATGCTTTCGCCATGTCGGTGCAATGCCAAGCATATACCTTAAAAGAATGTTAAATTAACAAATCCGTGGTGTTTCAAGTATTTGTTTCCATTCTCTGCTTTGGTGGCCTGCGAATCTGGGTCACCTGATGACTCTCAGTGATCTATTTAACATTCATAAACAGACAAAGCACTTATAGTTAAAGCAATATCAAATTCGAGAAAAGAAGAAGCATATGCTTTAGCCTTTACCTGCAGATAATATTATTTGATCAGTAGATGTGGATTGTTATGATTGTTTGGACTTTTGAAAGTGGAGAAATTATGTCTTTGATTTTTGCTTGCACTATGCATATGCCTTGTCCACATGCAAAAAACCTAGAAAATACATCTTTCATTGGGAGGCGAGATTACAATATTGGTGTTTTACCTATAATATTTGAACAAAGAACTCCCTCATTTTCTAAAACAATGCTCCCATCTCTTTCGAGAAGAAACAATTTTGAGTTTAAATTCTTCGAAAGAAAAGTTCTTGTCAGGATCATTGCTCAAGTTGTTTACATGCGAAGAAGGGTTGCAGATGATCTTGTTCGGTTGGACACTGGGCAGGGGCCTGGGCCAATCAATTAAGTTGAGAGAGTGACTAATGTATCATTGGGTTAGATATCAACAGAAGGAATTAAGGCTCTTGCAATCATATATTGGGGGTTCAACACTAAGCTAAAGTCCATTGCAATAAATAAAGAGAATAAGGCAGGATCAGAGTCCATGCGCTAGCCTAGCCCATTTTTTTATCTAGTAAAGAAGGGCATATTCAACTTCCTAATGTCGCCACCAATTACCCTTGAAATAAACAAAAAGTTTATATAAACAATATAGGCATACTACAGTTTCTTAAACAAAATTTAGGATGAGCAAAGCTTCGGATTTTGATGCAAATGACATGTATTAATTTTACCATTTGTCAAAATTCCTCACTCTGGCATAACCTTATTAGATACTTGAGTTATTATATTCCCAATTATGTCACCAAATACATTTGTTGCATATTAAAGATATCGGTTTTAAAATTATAAGATTTTAATTATTAATTTATATTATATAAATTTACTCCGAGTATAAATAAAATATATAATATCTAAGGAGAGTATGTTATATCATTAAACTAAAAAATAAACATATTATTTTTCTATTACACATTTTCAGGAAATACCTCATCAAAATATCAAAAAAATCAATTAAACATACAAAATAAATAAATAAAAACTAAACATGCACAATTTTTTGTTTTTTAAAAAAAGTAGCACAAATAGGTCTCATAAAGAGAGTGGAGAAAATTGCTGAGATAAAAAAATTGAAAAACTCGACACGTGTGCTGGACGCTCTGCACGTGTGCGTGGGATCCCAAGTTTTTAAACGCTTTCAACCAACTGCACCTATATAATTTGACCAAACTATTATATTGCACATGAATTAAGCATGCTTTAAACTCAAACTGCACTATACATAAAGGTTTACGAATTTCAATGAAATAATTACACATATTGAAAAATCAGACAGAATCTTCCATGTAGTTACTATTAATCATGTAATCAACATATGTTAGTAGTTAATTAGTATAATAATGATTTACTCCCTCTCCAAAGCCATATATTCATGTTTTGCACATAAAATTAGAGATTGAAGTTGGAGTTTTTAAGGTTTTTAATCCAAATTAGGGTAACTTTGATATCTATTGATAACTTTATGTATAATAAATTATACTTAATTTAAAATCCACCATAGTAGAAATTTAAAACACACAAAATGTACTTAATTTTTGATACATGACTTTAGTACGGAAACAGCACAAGCACCAAAATAATTGTTAGTAATCAATACATTAGAATCTTCCTTATCTTTTTCGACAACTCTTTAATGAGTGAGAAACTGAATGTGCAAAGCAAGAAGTAAGACTTAACCTTTTTCTTATATAGTGAATCAATCTCATCCATTATAAGATTTAAGGTTTTCTTATACAAGTTTATTCCATTAAAATGACATAAAATAATAGAGCTTAACCAACTCTATTAGATTGTATTTTGAATTATAATTTTATCTCATTATCTAGACTTAATTATTTTGAATTTGATTTTTATAAAACATAAAAAATAAATAATATAATTTTACACTTTAATTATTTGGAAAATCTATAAACAAATAGTTATAAATGATATTAAGCGAACAATATATAAATTAAGTAGCCAATAGCAATTGTACTAAATTTTACGACATATTATCTTTTCCTGTCCTTTTCGTTATTTATTTTTGCTTTTTGTCATGTATGCATGGGCACAGTCCAAGACTCTGTTATAGCAAGTTGTTAAAAATGGTACAGATATGTTGTCATGCTAATTATTATTATTATTATTATTATTATATTGAATTTTAATTTTGAAACCTAGAAAGTGTAGGAAGCATTCTTGGTAACGGTTGCTTTTGCTTTGATTGGACATGTATTTGTATAAAGGGATCAGTTGTTATGAGAGATCGGGGACCCTTTCCTTGTTGCCTTAGCACTTAATTTTGAATGTCAAATCAAGGTGCAAGAGTTGGGTGCTAGGTCTGGGGCCATTTGCAAAAGCTCCAACACAGACAGCTTACTACATATCCAACAAAACAATACAACATTCAAGACCAACCAACTACCTTGTCAGGACCTCAAATTTTCACGTTTATTACAAACTGGTTTTCTCGCAAATCCAACAAATTTTTGGCTTCATTTTCTTCTTCTTCATGCTATCAGCTAACCTAGATTGCTTTACTGGTACATTGGGACTGACGACATCAATTAAGCTTTCTGTCTGTTTTTCATTTCCTTTAAATCTAATAATCTTTTGAGAATATATATATATATATATATCATATTTTTCTAGGTCTTGGTGCGTAGGAGCTACCTATATACCAAATTTTTCTGCGTTAAAATACCTAAAACTAATTTCAACTGGATATTGATATGGAGTGATGAATAATGGTTGCATGCAATTGTCAAGGAAGCATTCCTGATGTGATATAACATTATTAAGCTTGATGTGAAGCTTTTCTTCGCAGAAAATATAGATGCAAGTAGATTAATCCTACATAACTAAGGTTTCCACTCACAACACTAAATAATAATAATAATAAATAAATAATATAAGATGTAAGATTATTATGAAATGCAAAAAAAAAAAAAACCAATCCTTTCATGTAATCCACAAGATAGTAGAATTTTATATGCACACACAAAAAGAAGGGATGGGTTCATGAATACAAGAGTCATATGTTTCATTTTCGTATGTAACCATACATGAAAATTCATATTTCAACCCTTTGGGTCAAAATGTCATGACCTGAAACAGCATATATATATATTTTTTTCTGAAAATTCTGAAAAAGTATATACTTAATTTGCTTTCTTGTGTGTATTTCAGTTTGTAGTTGATGTGCCAATACTCCTAACTTTTAATTAGAGGCATTGGTAATGATGTGTAGATGTCATAATTTTGATATTACCTATCAAGCCCATTGCTTTCTTATAATCACATTCATTAGTCCGTCGAAAAACCCCCTGTTACATTAACTGATGTTAATCAAACCTTGGACCTCGAATGATTAGACATCAAGCTTTAATGAAGAAAGTACAATGCTAGGAACCTGGAATTACGGCTTAGTTTGGCTGGTTCGTGGTTATATATCAATCACTTCCTTTTCTTTGAAAATTGTGTTAAGGGAAAAAGATATATATCAGGAAAATTATAGATTTGTTTCTGTATAATCCTTCATTATCTAACCGGAATTCATTATCATGTGGAAAATATAGATATAGTCTTATTAATGCTATTTTTTTATTTTAATTAAGTTTTGTTTAATTACGAGAAGTGACCTTCAAACTTTGTTTTTTAAATAGAAGATTATATACCAACCAATGAATCAAATGTTCGAATATTTTTTTTTATTTTAATTAAGTTACATGTTCATTCAATCTATTATTGATCTTTCAATTTTATTGATAATAGAGGTTTACACTTGAGACTAAGGTAGTTATCAACTTAATTATTGCCTTGCTTAAGCTTATAAATTGATGTGTGATCTAGAAAGGGAAGAAAAAGACTATCATCAACTTAAAAAAAAAAAGTTGAAGGAATCATTTTTATTGAGATCATATCCTCAACATTAGACTTATTACTTGGTTTATATTTTTCTCTACTCAAAAAACTTGATTGGAATCTTTTCATCACAACATAAAAAGGAAAAATCAAATTCGGATGTTAGTACACAAGGCCTTTTCTTCAAGGACAAATAATCAAATATTTTCTTCATTGAGAGGATTAAGTACTCATTCATATCTCAAATGAAACGATTGAATGATTCTATCAAATTCTATGGGTTAGAAACAAAATAGTTTTGCTCCCGCTTGCTTATTGTCAACTTTTTAGTGTAAACCCTTTCCCTTTCTATTGCTACTACTCTTGGAAAGGCATATTATCATGTGTCTTGTTCTTCTTTATTCCTTTCATCCAACACAATACTCGAGTATACTAAAGAAAAGATTTTCCAGCCTTGTTCTCTTTCATGTCTACTTTCTGCTTAATTGCAATATTGCCTCAACTTTCACTGGAGCCACCTTCTTTTCAACATCCATACATGTTTCTAGATCCTTATTAGTTTCTTGCATTAGTCAAAATAATAATAATGAATTGCGTCTTTAGCTTGGCTCAGGTCATATACGTCATCAAAGTAATGAAAGTAATCAAAAGATTTAAGTTTTTTTTTTTTTTTCAGAAGCAGGTAATGTATGGTTATATTCCATGAAAAAGAAGGGATGAATTATCCCATAACAACCAAGTCCAAAAACCGCAGCAACACCAAGAAACGACCAGCAGTGGAAGAACCATATGGGTAGACCTACAGATGACATATATCTTACACTGAAGATAAACAAAAGAGACCTTACAAAGAGCCTATACATCATTCCTATACATGAGAGAACCCCGTACAAGAAAATACCCCAGCAGGACACAGGAGGCAACGGCCTTCAACAACTTCAAAAAGGATCTTGGCATGTCAGCAGCCGCAAAAAAGCCTCAAGATTCAAGTTTTCTTAATAGTAATAAAAAAAAAAGAATTATTCTTTGTTAACGTGTAGCAAGAATCTGAACGAGTAATTAATTTCTGTAAATAAATAAATATATATGTATATAAATCAACCAGTTTGGAGCAACATACAGCTCCCCATCAAGAAAAATGCAAGATAGGAAAGATCAGCTGATTAGCCATCCGGTGAAGCATGCATGTCTTGATGTCCTCCAGTAACGAGGAACTGAAGGAAAAGGGCAACGGAGGACTAACCTAACAAGAGGAGATATCCCCTCCCATAAAGCCCCCAACAATTTGCCAGGTTGTGCCTTAAGGGGAGCCCTAGTGGCAAATTATTTTATCTACCCTTTTAACTTTAATCCCATGATGGAAGCAATGAATGTATAGAAACAGCACATATGGGTTGTCGGGAGTTGGATGCAGACCTGTGAAATGAAGTACTTTTATCACCTAAAAACTAACAAGACGTCTATACATGGATATATAGTATATATTTCATGGTGAGAACTGAGAATTGCATACCCGTTTTGGCATTTTCCATAATTCCATCTTCCTCAGTCAGATGTAATTAATGATCAATCTAGCTAGCTAGCCATGGAATAATTCCATATGCTTGCTATAAAATGGACTTGAGAGATTAACAAGGAAGAAGAAGAAAAAAATAATTCCATATTTTTTGGATCAGTTGTTGCTTAAAAAAAAAGAAAAAAAACTGCAACACCAAAAATTAACTGATAGTATATATATAATGATAAACTATAAAAAGAATCCATATTTATGAGAAATTATAATCACTTTATTCTTTCTTACGAAACAACAATAATTGCTTGTAATTATACTGGACACCTTCTATAGCTGTAACTATAATTATGATACATCATAGAATTCAAATGCTTAATGTAAAGTATCCCTCCCCTTTGTGCTCACATATATACATATACACAGGTAATATACGTATATGTATATGTATATATATTCACCGATGAATGGACATGATATTTATAATCCTATACAACACACATGACTTTTCAAATCATACAGCACGAGAAATTAAAGATTACAGGAACAAGTTACCCTCCCCTTCTTGAACATCAATGGAAGAACAGTTCCTATGAAGCAGCTCCTCTATCATTTGCAGTGCAATTCTCTCCTCTTCATCCATCTCCCCTCTCAGTTCAGGCCCTGCTAACCCTGGGGACTTGGAAGGCAATGTATTGGCAGACACTTCAGCATTTCCTTTTTCAAGTTGGACAGTCATGACCCAATTGGCATCTGAGCTCTGGCCTGCCCGCTTTTGCCACACTCCTATATGAGAATTCTCAGTGTCAAGCCTCAGACAAGTCATGGAAGGAGAAGGTGCCTTGCTACATTTTCTAAGCTTGGCATGGAGGAGTTCAGATAAATCATTTGGAGGAGATGAATGGGAATTTTCAGTGCCTGCTTTTGTGTCTCCACTTGGTGTTTGTGAGATGGGGAAGTTCGTTTTCGCATTCCTGCCACTCATTAAGATGGCTGCTTGATCATAAGCTCGCGCTGCTTCTTCAGCTGTTTCAAATGTACCTAGCCACACCCTTCTCTTTCTGCAACAAAATACGTCAGAGTTAAAGAAAATAAAAAAGATTCAATAAGAGAATTTTGAACATTTAATTGTATGTCTTTGCCACTGCTGTTTCTTCTTTCCAATAATCTTCCCCAACCAAGAAGGGAAAAAAAAAAGTCAGAAAAGCTTGTAGGTTGACTTACAGCAATGGGTGGCGAATTTCAGATACCCAGGAGCCCCAATGTCGCTGCCTGACACCTCTAAACTTCTTTGACTGCACCATAATTAGGAAACAGATGGAGGTTTTTTTTTTCTTTCTTTTTTCGGCTAACTCAAACAGATGGAGAGTTGAAATTGGAATAGGTACGGACAGAGAAGATGCATCATATATGGAGACGGATGAAGTACATAAGAGCTCAAAGAATTAGATATATGGGGAGATGGATAATCAGAGGAAGGTTTAACTGAAAAGATGCATTGTCGGCGAACAAAAAGGCATGTTCTAAGAAACTTTCATTTAAGATCGCCACCTACGCCTTCATTAAAATTATATTAACCTACCAAATAAATGACTGGGGCTTACCTTGCAGAATACTCTGTCATCAGCTGCTTCTCATGCACTATAATTCCATGTGATTGAAAATAATGTAAAAGTGACACTGATGGGACAAATTTTTCATCAATTATACTAAACCTATGACTTCTTGTTTAAGACCATCAGTAATATTGCAGAATCAAGTGTAAGGTCGACAGGTTATTATCGAAGAAAATTAATGGTTTGGACAATGATAAATGGTATATGGTTTTAGCTAATTAATCTTGTTTGGTTCTTTTTGGAGAAGTTTATGAACTTCACATGGAGGAACTATTCATGTAGGCCCAGGGATTAAAAGGACGTTCCAAGGAACCAATGAGCTGATTGGAAGATGTTGCTAGAGGCTGGGGGATATGGCTTATCGTTCGTCAGCATCAACTCCTAGGAAGGATGCCGACTGATCAGCTTTGTTCCACTAAGGACTCTGAGTTTCGCAGCTCAGCTCAAAATGCAACCTCTTTGCAAATATGATGACTTAATTCATATCTCTTTTAAGAGAAACTGACTACTCACCAGGCAAGAGAAAAATAGTTATCCTTGCACACGAGTGTAGGAACGATGGAGTACAACATCAGATCTTATGACTCTCACCAAATTCTATAGTATTCTCCCACATCTGCTTTGAATTGGCAACTCTTTATATAGATTTTTTGAACTCACTGTTCTGTCCATTCATTTTATTAATTTATCAGCTGAATCAATCAGCATGGTTTTTGTTCAGTCAAGGAACTTTTTTAATTTCCCCTACAAACCTATAAATAATTTTATGCTTAATGATATAATTCAGAGAGCTTTTTTTTTTTGTTTTTCATATAAGTAAAGACTATAACCTATAAAAACTAAATTTGCGGTTCAAGGAGCTATAGATAACATAGAGAGACTTAACTGGAAGCACTTGGATCTGCAACCAGTTAATTGACTCTCTCAAACAAATCGCATGCTTGATGATTTTTGGACAGCCTTTAAACTTTTTCCTTAGAAAGAGCCGATGGAACTTATATGGGAAGGCTAGAGTGTCCTACCATGATGAAGTCTAATGTGTTGAGCTTTTGATTCATGACCCCAAGTATTACAACCAATGCATGCCAGTTCATAAGGTTATTGCTGTTGTCGTGGCTGATTCAGAATCACTCAATTACACCCAAGTTAAAGCACATAGAAAGAGGTTAGCAATTAATCTTTGATTTTTCCTGATCTGCCATCTGAGATCAGTAATGTTCTAACACGACTCCATATCTCGACACAAGTTCATTTGATCTGCATATTCTACAGGTTGCTTATAGATTAGTTTAAACTGCTTAATTAAGCCAGGTCTAACAGATAAATTTCTCAACACCTCCCTCCCTCCAAAATTTAAAAAAAAAAGAAAAAAGAGAAGAATAAATGCTCATTTCTGTGTGGTGATGCTAACTCCTGAAATTTCAGATTTTTACATACAATCCAGTGGAAAATCTGTTCGATTAAAATTAATGAAACGCTATTGTTTAACCGAAATGAGAAGGTAGGGCAGAAGAAGTATGTACTGAATATAGATTTGATCTTTCCTTGCAGTTAGAGAAACGCCCTGCCGCTACCTCACTCACCATCAGCTCACAATTCCTATGACCAGTCCAACAAAGCTCACCCAGGAAGGTGGGAAGATAACAATGTACTACCTTGCTTTGCTTGGCTAACAACGAAAGACGACTTGATGATACTAATTACTATATTGATGATGAGGAAACAATTGGACCCCATTACAGCTGGATGGTGAAATGTCAAAGAATAGAGCAGGGCCATCAACCTCAGCTTCCATACGACAAGAAACTGAAAGATCCCTTCCAAATAAATTGTAACTAGCATATCGCATGTGCAACCTCTAGTCCTTTTTCCCTTTTTTTTTTCTTCTGGTTGGGGCCTTGTGGTTTACCAATCATTTCTGTCATCTAACTTTAGTTACTTGGTATGAACTACATAATAATTACCCAGGACTTGGAATTCAGTTAAATTTTATGATGTACCAGTAATACATTCATGGGATTTTGCAACCTTCCTGGGGTAGGAAAGTGAGAAGAGAAGTAAAAGCTCTTGTTCCATAAAGAAGTTATTTAATAATGGAAAATATTATTGTCTTCAAGAATTTCCAAGAGTACTAGAAACAGGAGGTACAGTTAAGGCCACAGCCAATAATGATTTTCACTGCATCTCCATTTAAAGGTTGCCAACATGTCTCTCTTCCGATGGGAAATCCCCACCATTACTGAAGAGATCTCTTTCTCTTGCCATTTTCGTGACCCCTTCGGTTGCAACTTTCTGATCTACAAAGGTTGAATGTTAAAATATGAAGTTATTCTGCTGTTTCTGTATGATCAGTCACACGATTGAAACTAGCTTTAAATTGCATGGTTGCATCTCCTATGACTGCGTTGAACCCTGGACTAGTGGGGATGCATAGGTGGTGAACCACTAGGCACATGGCTCAGCTCTCAGCTAGAGTTACAGCTTCACTCTCCATTCATCATCACCTAACTGGTTAAAACAAACCATGTAGGCTGTAGCCATGCTTTTTTCTTTTTGAAAAGCGATTTAATTAGCCTCACCACCATTATGCCATTACAAGTCTGTAGCCATACTTAATGGCTTGCTTAAACAAAGCAACTAATATCCAGCCATCTTGACCTGTGTACTTACTAGGTTTGTGAATTTAACATACGCCACGAATCCAAAAGCAAAATCCACATGCATGACATGGATGTGTAGCCATTGAATGAATTTTGTTCGCAAATGGGATCCCCATTCTCGATCGTTCAAAACACAAACTGGTGGCTGAACAATGTGGTCCAAATGACCCAGGAATAGTTTTCAGCATTATTATAGCACCGATCTCCAAATGTGAATGGTCCTTTTCTCCTTCTTACCCTTTCTCTTTCTTAAAGAGTTAAGTCCCCTGCAAAGGGAATCAACCGCAACCTGGTCCTCAGACGAAAGCCTGCTTCTTTTTCCTTTGGGCTTTGGCTTGTCATAATGGCATGTCCCTCATTTGGTTCAGTATACTTTTGGAAAAAAACTTGCAGAAAGATTGAACTACTACTGTTAAAATGTTTTATAACCCATTTAAATATAAGAAGACTTTAATAAATTGTGTAAAAGGAAAAAAACCACCAAAAAAACCCAAAGAAGAAAAGAGTGGATAAGATAAATGCAAGTCTCTGCCTCAAAATTTTTGAAGCTAAAATTGCTACTTGCAGTATTAACAGTGGCTATGACGGAACTACTAGAGAAGCCATGCTAGCATAGTTTTAGAACCTAAAATTAATACTCAGAAGCTGACAACTTTATATAGGAATGGAACTGTAGAGACAAGAATAGCCATGCGCCGAGCAAAAAAAAAGTATATCCATGCAGTGGAAGTGCAAAAGAGAGGAGAAATATCCTGTATGATACGGCAAATCTATAATGTGATGTATCCATTTCTTCAGCCAAATAAGCTATGAACCATGACAATGGTAAAAGCAAATGAGTTCATGCAAAGCAGAAATATGTTGGGGCAGTACACCCCAAAAGCGTATTCCTACACCCCGTGAAATGTAACATGACTGACGATAATCTGGTGCTATTACAAAAACGTAAGCTTGAGGCACCAAAGGACCATGAATTGAGAGTTGAAGAAAACAATTAAAACCTCAAGAAAGTACCTCTGTCAAAACAAGGACCTTGAATATCATTCATGTCATTATTATAGTTTTACATCCAAGAGCAATCTGCCCAGAGTAGAATTCTCCTACAATTTCATCGCAAAGAATAGGAAGTACCTGTTGCAGAATTTTTGTAAGATGCGTAAATTGGAGGGTTAGAGGTGCAGATTTGAAAATTCAGAGGAAAAGCATTCATCAAAGATATGCTAACGTAACTTAGACTTTAATTGAGGTCTTTCGTAACAAAAAGATCTACACCTGGAGGTATATTGTTGCATGTTGGATGCGTTGGGTTGAGGAAGTCGAGGGTACTTTAGAAATTGCAATATTGAAACAAACAGAAAACATAGAGATCTAGACAAGTGATTCGTATCAAGCTTTTCCTCCTTAAGACAATTAAGTATTGAGGCATATATACAAAGTAGAAAAGCAAGGGTTTTTCCTTTATGTTTTTTTTTTGTCAACCAAAATAAGATTTCTATTAATAATCTGAATTGGATACAATTCTGGTGAGAACCAGAAAGTTTGAAAGAACAGGTCTAAGGACCTGTTATTGAGCAGAGGTTTTTGGGGGGAGATTCCCCACAAAGACCGTAACGTTTTCTTCCAATGGTATTGTTTTTGGGTGCCACCAATCGTTAGTCACGATGGATTCCTTCTTGCGCCGATTCTCTTTTAGGCGTCCTCCCTCACCTACTGGTGGAAAATGTGAATCCCTAATCGTTTCGAGTTTGTGATTCATGGTGGGCACAAGGTAACTTACTTGAAGTACGAGATGATGCCTGTTTTTCCTTTCTGTTCAGTCATACGAAAACTAAAGTAAGCATGTAAGCAACAGAGTCCTAAACCTCTCATGGGCCAATAAAAGAAGAACAGAAGGCCGTTCATTACATAGCACCGATTTAAATCAAGAGAGAAGCAAGCAACTCAGCTTTTGAACTGCAGCTGATAGCCTTCTTCACATGCCTTACACTTTTAGCTTGGAACCTGCTTGAGGAGAGCTCTGCAATATCAACAAAGGGTAGCAGAAATTATTACTTTGGAGACGAAGTGAAAATAGAAAATACAAACATGCATTTGCACATGGCCTATCTGGCATGGTAAGAGACATTATAAATAGGAACAGATAACAATTTCTTTGTTCGGACAAAATCACTATCCTAATTTAAAAGCCTCTTCTCATTCATGCTGGTCTTCAAAGGCAAATTATAATTCTTCAATTAATCAGTCAGAAAATTAACATAGTGATAACCAGAGAGCTTTATTCTCAATGATGCGACAAATCTTCTGCAACAATAACAGCAGAAGTGTGTGTTCTTCATGGCTAAGAGTCCAGAGTAACAATAAATGTCAACAACAGTATGTACGTGAAAAGTTCTAATTGCTAGGCTCCATGGTCATCATAGTTTGAACCTATAGTACAACTACCATGAACATGAAGCATAGAGAATAAAAAACAAGATGAGTTAAGTTCAAAGAAGTTTGCATGGGCATCCGCATGGTCAAGCTGGTTTCACTGCAATGGAATCTGACGGATAGAGGAGCACCACTACTGATACCTGCATGTGCACCATGGGATCAAACCATCTCCTGGTTGCCAAATAAGTAAGCAAACGAGTCGCATTTCAACCAAACAATTAAAACCAAACTAACTACTTACATTCATCAAATAAGGTATGCCCACTCTATGTTCCTATCAATCTAATCGGTCAAATTAAACTGCATAGTTTTCTACAAAAGTTTAAAATCCCCCCCAACCCAAAATTTCTAACAGAAGAACTCGTGACCATGAAGCCCCAATTTGCTTAATCCTCGATTGCAGTCTGTCTCCCTTGACTGGAACCTCTTAAACTTGAAAGACTTCAGTTATAAGGAAATATTAAGAACTGGGCTTCTTTTCAACAAAAAAAGCAATTGACTTGTCGCAAATATAATTACTACTAATAATTAAAAGCATCAAATTGTAAAATATTATTAGAGTTATGATAAAGAAATTTTATGTATGTTAAGTTAGGGTATTTTAAGTATATAATTATAATAAAGATTTTTTTTATTAAATATCAGTCTTAAAATTTAAACATATTATCAGAATAAATGTTACTGTACCTGCTATATATGTTTCTTTTTGTGATAAATTCATTATCTTTATATTTAAATGAGAGTATTAAAATGATAATAAAAACACCTCTCATTTATTAAATTAAACATATTTTTAAAAAAGAACATAGATTAATTTTAAATCACATCCCATTTTAAAAATTTAACAAATATAAAAGCTAAAAAGTATGTTTAGTGTCAGGAGGATGAAACGGGCTAGTATGGAAAATAGTAAACAAGTCACCCGCCGAAGTGGAAAGCTTAAAGCGGGATGCATTCGGACATAGCACCGGCATTGAGGCCTAAATCACCGCTCGCATTATTTAGGGCACCAAAGCATCAGCCCACAGCCAACTGATTATATATGGATTAGAAGGTATAAAGTACTCCAAAGTAAAGACATTGTTTGTACGAACGAAGGGTCTTCGTCTTCGAAGATTGACGTTTGCTTTCTTCAGTACCCGTGTCCAACGGCTGACGTTTCGCTTTCGTCGGTATCGGAATGCTTGCTTCATTTTTTGACCAAATCTTTCTTCTTCGTCTTCTGGAAGAGTGTGGAAACGGGTGCTGAAAGAAATACCTTAAAAAGATTCTTTTTTTGTTTTTTCTGATGTTCTGCTCTGTCAAGCGACGTCGTTTATTTCGTCTTCACAATTCCGTTGAAATTGGAAAGTTCTCCTTTTTACCCTTTTCTTTTATCTGATCCTTCAAAAGTCGCTTTTCTTTTATATCTTTGAATTTCAATTTGTATTTTGGATGTTTTGGGTGACTTTTAAAATGGGATAAATGAAATTTATTAAAAAAAAAATAGCTGTCTCTTGTTGTGTGTTTTAAAGTATGAAAAGAAAATAAAAACCTGAAAGTTTAAAAGAAAAACAAAAAATAATTCAATATATAGTTTTCAAAAGAGAGAGAAAAATTATAAAAATGTGTATAAAAAAACCTATGGAGTGTCAAACTTATTTATTGTCAAGCAAAACTAAAACATTAATATACTCTTATTGGTACATTTTTTATTACATATGATTTGAACTTTTATTTAACTTTACCAATTGAATTAGTATTTCTTGACTCATGACACCATTTTAACTATTGAAATTAGTATTATTACTAGTATAAGTATCTGAAAATTTTACTACTTAGTAATGTGACCAAAATAAAGGCAATATATATTCAAAAAATTAACAAAATGGAAAAGAGAAAATATTCAAAAAATTAACAAGAGTCTTATTCAGTAAAGTAGGAGTAAGATAGAATTCAGCTGTCATCAAATCTATTATAAGGTTTATTAATCATTTATAGGATTTAAAAATCAATTTTAAGGTTTGATAAATCAATTCCAAGATTTTGTGAATTAATTTTATAGTTTGATGAATTGATTTTAAATTTTATAAATCGATTTTAAAATTTACTAAATTAATTTTAAAATTTGATGAATCGATTTTGAAATTTGTTGAATCGAAACTCCAAACAACAAGTAATTAACATTTGCACTAAAGCTCTACCTTGACAATCCTTCCAAGCAATTTTGCAACAAACTGGGTCTATGTACTTCACCCATGCTCAGTTTCAGCTCGAGGGAGTGTAACACACGTAAGCACACGAGAAGCTGCGCCTAGAAGTACAACAGAAAATGCAAATGATAACAAAACGGGAGCTGCGATAGCAGCTAGGATAGCAGAACACAACCAGTTGACTTCAACAGCAACAAGTGATAGAATCATCACATGTGCAACTGTTCAGGAGTAAATCAAGCCAAGTACCGTTAGAAGCTTTAGTTTAGAGATTGGATTGTAATTATATTACCTTTATTGCATATTGTACCATTAGGAGAGTTCCCTTATACTGAACTCTTCATCAAATGTACTGCCGATAGATACAAAAGAGAAGAAGAACTCACTCTTCACTCAATTCTCAGTAAGTTATTCTACTTTCATATCTCTTGTTTCTTCTTCCTCTCCTCTCTTTCTCATGTTTTCATCAATTAATTGATGACATGAATAGAGGTGGTTGTCAAGGTCTTCTTTCATGGATGGATTACAAATATGTCATTACAAGTCAATTGATTCCTTTTTTTTTTTTACTTCATTTCTTTTCTAATCTAATCTATTTTTTTCCTTTTCTTTTTGGGTTTAACTCATGAAAAATAGGAGGATTTCCAGGGGAAAGAAGAAGGTATGAGTATTTTTGTTTAAATATAATCTCATATGTGGATTTTTTTTTATTTTTAAATAAAAAATATATTACTAAATCTCTCAAATATTTGATGATTGTAAGGAGTTTGAATTTTTTTGTGCTTGGTTTTTCTCTCATTAATTAATTATAATTAAATTTAATTAATTTTTATATTTTATTTACTTAAAATTATCACATCATTACATCTCAACGTTTGACTCATTAGTTGATATATGATCTCTAAATAAATTTCAAATTTGCTTTCACTAAATCTAAAAAGAAAAATTATCTCATCGTCTATTTGTGCATATAAGCACTACCTTGTTATGAAAAATTGCCATTAACACAATTGAGTTAATTGAGTCATTAATAATGTCAATATTTTCCATTTAATTTTTTTAAAAAAAAATTATTTAACTCAAATTAAAAAAATAGGAACTTAAACGAATATAGTTTGATGGATTTTTTCAACAGTATGCCTTACATGATTAACGTGGCATTTTTCTATTGGTACCAAAAATACTGGTGGACCCAACTACCAGTCAAACCGTTTATAACTACCAGTCTCCCGCTTGGAGGGAAATCCCCTGAATCACTACCCAAGCTGAGTTTTTCGCTTTCCGAGTCATGAGATCTCCTCCAAAACCACTCAAAGAAAACCTTCCATGGAGCCAAACCACAGCCCAACTTGCCCCTGACTCAGTCCCATCTCGCCCACCACCAAAACTCGCCACGCCACCATGCTCAAAGGCAAAAAGCTCAAGCTACCCGATCGGCTCGGCAGCTTAGTCGTCGGATTTGACGACAAGGATGAAGATAGCGGAGGTTCCGATTCGGTTTTGGAGTCTGGAGAAGAGCTCGAGATCATTCAACCAAACGGATTCGGGTCGGGTCGTGAAAGTGAGACTGATGATGATGGTGAAATTGAAGAGGACGCAATGGTGAAGAGGAAGGCGAAAGTGGATGGAGAATTGGAGCAAAAAGGGAGGCAGAGACACGAAAAAGACGGGTGGGGTCATGTTTTGGTAATGAAAATTATTGAAACGGATGAGAAAAGGTCTGATATTGAGTATGAGGTGAGAGATTTAATATGTTATAAATAATTTGCTTCGTTTAATTTCAGTTTTTGTTCTTAATTTTTTAATCCAATATTTTCTTATAATTCAGATATCTCAGAAGGAGGTAAATTTGGAAAAATTGCAAAGAATCGCTAGCACAGGGCTTCCTGATGGAGGAGGTCTGCGTGCAACAGTTTGGAAGGTAATTTTTTCAGTCATTGCCTAATTATTTTCTCCATATGAAAGCAAAATTATTCTGTTTTTGATATTTTAAATTAACAGAGACTTCACATTAGTATTCAGAGAGCTTGCATTGCATCTATTTCATTGATCTATTTGATATTTGAACGGTAGGGAAATAGCAGTGCAATGCATATGGATAAGTAATCAAGTAGGGTATTTTAATTAACATCGAAGAGAACACAACCAATTTTTGCCTGAATCATGCCCTTTTCGCACTGTGTCATTAATTTAACCATGCAACTGTTGTTGCATTGGCTAGCAAAACACTCTGCAGAGTTTCAAAACAGAAGGATTATATTCATAAGAATCATAACTAGAACCTAACTTGTAGGCTCTATAATGTATGGTTTATACTGTTGCCTGAATGTTTCACAGGCATAATGACAGAGTTTGAATTGTTCTTGCTTTGTATTCATCACAAGTGTTTATTGTCTTTCAATGTTAAATTCTCGCAGCTGCTCCTGGGTTTCTTACCTCCATCTCGGGACTTATGGGAAAAAGAGCTAACTGAAAATCGGCAAAAATATTCTAAGCTGAAAGAGGAGCTTCTGTTAACTCCTGTAAGATACTGATTGCCGTGCAGTATATGCCTAGTCAAGACATCTTTTTATATACTTTGCGGAGAATTCCTTACATGTTTATAACAGTACCTGTCGTTAGTACCTTAGAAGTTCCCCTCGCACTAATCGTGATATTGAATCTAGTCAGAGCTTGCAAGGATTAAAGAAGAAGCTTTGCACTCTACTGAGCATAATGCTGATGTTGATACTGATGGACCACTTACACGACAAAAAATTTCTCATGAAGATCACCCTTTGAGCCTTGGTAAGGCTAGTGTCTGGCATCAATACTTCGAGGTAAATCTCTTCTCATAAGGCATCACTTGATTTTTATATGCTATGCTTTAGCTGATGTTTATTATAATGGATACATTGGTTTCCAGCATACAGAGATTGCAGAACAGATTGACCGTGATTTGCAACGCACACATCCTGAAATGAAATTCTTCTCCGGAGAGTCATCATTCAGCAGGAAACACAGGGTACACGACTTCTCACCTTTTCCTCCCTCCCTACACGGTGTTTTCTTCTTGTCATGACACTTTGTTCAATCTATAAGCACACCAAATTTCGAGAATATAGGGTATTGCTCTTCTAACAAGTAGATTATCTAGCATCTATTGTAGCAGTCCTTGGGGTTTAAGTTCTCACTCAGTGCTGTGACGCGTTTCCATGGCAGGAAGCAATGAGGAATATTCTTCTCCTATTTTCAAAACTCAATCCTGCTATTCGTTATGTCCAAGGCATGAATGAGGTCTTGGCACCATTATACTATGTATTTAGCACTGATATAGATGAGCAGAATGCAGTAAGAATCATACTTTATTCTTTTTTGCTTTGACTTAAGAACATTTATGGATCCTTTTGTCTTATGATCCTTGGTCATTGATGGTACTATAATCGTATGATTCTCTGTAGACCAACATCTGAATTGTAAAATATTTGTTTGCTAAGTTGGATCAAACCTATGACAACAAATCTCTTACCTGAGTTTACTTGTGACTACTTTTTGAAAGCAGGCATAAGTTCTATAAAAGTTAGTTTCTCTTGAAGTATCTAAAGCTGCTCAATCAACAGATTTCTTACCTGGCATGGTTTTAATTGACTGAAGAAAGGTGTTATGTTAGAATTTCTGGACATTAGAAAGGGATCTCTATTTTTGCATGAGTTTAAAAACATATTCTCTCAGTTACAACGCCTCACCCATATCTTCACTCCCACTTCATCCATGAACATTTCACTTTTCTGTTACTCTTTTATTTTGTTTACTTGAACTTTACTTTTATTTTTCCTTAAGGAACATAAACGAGGGTTGGGGATTGTTTAATAGTCAAATTTTCTTTTATTAGGCCAAAGTATTTTTTCTGTCAGGGGTTGAACATCATGAGAAATTAGTAGTGCAAAAGAAAATGCAGTGTCTGACAATTCAAGCTATTGATAACTAGTTTTATGCGTTAATTCAATTCCATTGTGCAGTCTAACGCAGAAGCAGATAGTTTTTCTTGTTTTGTCCGCCTCATGAGTGACTCAGTGGATCACTTCTGTCAGCAATTGGATAATAGTTCTGTGGGCATACTGTCTACTCTTTCCCGCTTGGCAGAGTTATTGAAGGCGAATGATGAGGAACTATGGCGGCATCTTGAATTCACATCTAAGGTAAGTTTAATGGAATTTTGAGATGTGTTTTATTGGGCGTTCAAATGTTCAACACATGCCATATATATCAATTTTTGATTAGATGCGTAACATGTTTCTTTATTTCTTAATCCCCTGTCATTTTAATTTCTGCTTGGCTATCCCTCACCAGTTTCTATCATTAACCATGAATCTTGTTCTACTCTGCGGACTCTCTGTACGACGTCCATGTATCTCAATGAGCAGGTTAAGCCTCAGTACTATGCATTCAGGTGGATCACTTTGCTACTTACTCAAGAATTCAATCTCCAATCTATCTTAAGAATCTGGGATTCTCTTCTGAGTAACCCTTTTGGTGTGCAGGTCTCTCTCTGTCCAGCTGACTTTGCTAATAGTCCTTCTACTGAGTTTTCTAGGGGTTGATTCCTCTTTCTACATCATCTTCGTAAATTTAAACAAGTACTTATCAGCGAACTGTCCCTTTTGTAGGATATGCTTCTACGTGTATGCTGTGCCATGCTGTTGTGTGTGAAAAGCAGGCTTTTGAGCGGTGATTTCGCAGCTAACTTAAAGCTATTACAACACTACCCTGATATTAACATAGAACACCTTCTACTAGTAGCCCGAGATCTTAGTCCGGACACCTCTTCCTATCGTTTGTCTTTGTAAATTCACATTGCATGCACTTTTGCAGACAAAGGTATCTCTTTACATGATTTGCAATCCTGAACGATGTTTCAGCTGCTGCACAAGTTGTTATCCAGAACATTTTCATCATATTTTTGAAGGATGGAAATTATTTGGCAGCAATTAGACTGAAATTACCGCCAATTCTCTTCTTCTTCTCTCTCTGCCCTTTTAATTTTTATTTTGTGGTAAATAAATAAAAATGCCATTGATCAAGAAGTAAAAGATAGAGCTCTGAACAGCTTTTTTGATGATCTCACCTGGTCCTGCAGTTTCCTACGAGCACTGTCATAGACTCCATTAAAGACAGATTTGCCAATCCTACTTTTCAATTCCTAAAACTATAATGCTTGTTACATTCTTGTTAGCTTTGTACTATTTACTGGGTTCACCAGCTGAATAACTAATGAGGTTAGTTAAATAAATCAAGTTTCACTAATCACTGCAATGAAAATGTAGCTCTTCCTCATGTGGGCTGAAAAATAAAATATCTCAAAATAAGGGAATCGGAAAAATTTTATTCAAAATATTGTTCAGTTTTACAATAAAATATAAAGAGACTATTTATAGATATAATTTGTTTTAAACTTACTTATAATGTTAGTAAATTGAATAAAAAAGTATTTTTATTTTAAAATTTTTTAAAGTACAAATAAAATAAATAACATAAAAATAAATATTTCAAAACTAGATTTACTTGTTATGCAAGGAAAACAAAACAATTACAGTGCACATATAATTTTCTTAAGTGTGTAGTCCAGATCCCAAGTTAATTCTTCTTTGACTTGTCTGAAAACTTGGAAAAAGTTTCCATATCATCAAAAAAGAAAATAAGAAGCTCATCGGAAAAATACCAAATGGCTGCTCTTGTTAGCTGTTAATTGCATCGAATATGAAATTTGAAATCTTCATCCGAAGCAGCATGTTTAGGCCGTGGAACCTAGACTCTATAACCAGAATTCAACTCAAAAGATGGGCTTAGAAAGATGCAGCCTACGGGGATGGTCGATGTTGCAGCCTTGCAAGTGGTTATGATTAAAATTAGCAAGGCCCATTGCAAGTAGTCAGACTCGTCGGAAAAGAAAATTCTTGCTGCCACATCATCCCTTCAAGTCATCTGCTGGCTGCTGTTAAAAACTCAATTAAGAAAAGAACAGCAAGGAAAAAACCGCAAAGACTTTTCAGTTAAGAGTATCATCTGCATTGTCGACTTAGTGCGTTAGTGGTGCAGAGATTGACTGGCCATTAGGCATTGAAACGCGGTTGCTTCTACGTGTGACGCAATTTTGCATTCAACCATGAGTTGTTTATGCTAACCCTGTTTTGTTAACACTAATTAATGGATTCGGTTAAGGAAATGACGCAAGTTGTAACATGTCTAGACAAGGACGAGGAGTTAAAATAATTTCGAGTGCTCTCGTTTCAGCCATTTCTTCCTTCCTTTCTTAGCGGCCGCAAATAAGCAGAATGTAGGAAGAAAACAGAGACATTTAACCTTGGATGCACATGTCCATTGCAAGTTGAATTGAATAAACACAGAAGGAAAAGAAAATTGGGAGAAAAACAATTCACCTTAGCAGTTGTAGAAATACATGAAAAGAATGGAGAAGGATCCAAATTGTTGAGGATGAGAGCTTGCATGCAAGATGGACCTACCACACTTGCAGGTGCTGGTAGCTTGTGAAGATGGTTCTGCTGAAATGTCAGTGCCATGCAATGCAGCCAATGTATTCATGGGTCAGATTTTCACCCTCTGCACCTTGTTAGTGTATGTAGCAGAAGGGATTTGATGTGTTTGGCAGTGTATTAAGTTCATTCGAATGAATGAAGAGGAAGAAGCTCTCTTAGTTCACTTTTCTCCGTTTTTTCAGATTAAGCTTCAGTTCTTTAATGCTCTTACTCTCCCTTCTGAAATTGCATGTTGTCATGTTTTGTTTGCTTAATTACAACACAAATAAAGAAAACTAAAATAATGCGTGTTGACCTATCATCTCATAGCCAAAACAGCCAGCAATGTTTCGCATGCAAACGAGCAAGTTGTCAGGGAATAAGAAGTATATGAACCAGTCTACTCTTGCTCTCTTGGTAAGCCAGAGAGGTATCCATCGCTCTGTTCCTTGTAACTTCCCAGAACTAAGACCAATATATCTTTTTCATCTCTCTTGGTCTGGTCTTTCAAAATTCAGCACGGGACAGAATACTGTTTGTCCCAATCACGGCCTTCCCCCACAAAAGAAAAATCACAGCCTAGTTGTTAACAAGGGCATATTTTATTTCCATTCTATACAACCAAGCCACCACTACCCTTGTTGTCGTGCTAATTTCAGCAGATATATAATAAAATCAATTTTGCTGGCATAACTAGATAGAATCCATACCATATAAGTTTTACCTGTTCAACTCATTCTACGTGCTTGCATTGCTCTATGCAAATTTTTAAGCAATTTCTACGAAACACAACTGTCTCTGACCCGTGATTTCTTCATCCAGTCCGGAATCTTGTTCTAGGTCTTTTATTACTTTACCCTCTTTTTCTGACTTGGTTTGTACGTTCACGGTTTCTTAAAGCCTTACGCTTACAGTTCATTTATCAGCGGTGTTTGTGTTCGTCTATGCCTTCTCTTCTCAAGGACAGATTGCTATATAGGTCCTTAACGTTTTTACGAGAGATAGGGAAAAGCAATGGCACCTTTTCTGCTCCATGGGACACTTAATGTGACGATTTACGAAGTTGATGGGCTTTTTGGAGCAGGCTGCTGCAATGTTTTCTGCAAGGTATACTCCTTTTGAATGGTTGATTAATATTATCAGTTGGTGAATCTGTTGTACAAACTACAGAAAATGAATGGTTGCTAGCTTGTTTAGTATAGCACTTTAGTATGTTTTTCTTAGTAATTTCCTGTTCTGATATATATATATATATATTTATTTATTTAGTGTAAACATTTTGAGAAGTGCAAAATGTCGTTTCTTCTGTTCTTTTAGGGTACATAAATAGACTTCTTGAGTTTTCTCTTACACCATATGATTAAGATGACCCTTTTCCATCCTTTAAATCCACTCCTCCACAAAGTTTGAACTTGAGGCTTTCATAACTAAAGTCTCAAGTTCAAACCGTTAGAGTTGTCCCCCAGGACCAAAACATCAGCTTATCAGTACACAGGCAAAGCCTATCACTAATATGGCATCCTGCTCGAGAAGATTGTACAAGCTAAGAATTGTATAACATTCATGTTTACATGTAAAGACCAGAAGTTATTGTCTAAGAAGGCGCCTGATATCTACTAGATTAGTGAGCTGCTATCATTCTTCAGTTATACCAACTACCAAGTACTTAGAAATAAATTTCTTCTTCACAAGGCATTTAGAGGCTTAAAAGGAGGGAGAGTAATTGCTGTTGGCAGAAATTCTCTCATCCTAGCCCAAGAAGCAAAAACAAGTCGAGAGAAAATATCTAGCTATTTATCATATCTTACATACAAAGCTTAATTATGTCTGAACACAAAAAAAAAAAAAAATGCTATGGGCAGATCAGTGCAGTATGCTTCATTTACTCTACAAAAGCCTTCTGTCATAACTTGTGGAAGAGTACAGGAGCAAACACTATCTCGCAAGAGCACTCAAGTCTTCTTCCTCCCAAGGGACATTTCTCTACAACTCTCCCCAGTTGTCTAGCCAGCAACTAGACCTAGAAAAAGGTTTATTAGCCAAGAATCAAGACAATATTTTATTCATCAATCTTTAAAACCGAAAAGAATAATGAATTGTCTAAATTTGGTCTTCCCTCTTCCTGATATTACTGATACGATTTCAGAATTTCAGTCGCTTCCAGAGCAGCAAAAACTGGTTTTCCCAAGTTTTTGGACATGTAGGAATCTCTATATTATATATGGTCTGATAAAAGGCAGTTGTCGCTCTGTTTCTTCAACACGTCCCTAGATTTTTGGTCATCTTTCTACTCTTTAATATTTCATTTTTCTTCCTACGGACTTGTGAGGAAAGTAAATGTAAAAATTTGGACAAATTCTGCACCGACTTGAACCTAGGACTATATTTTATATTTTTTCAGCGTTTAGCTTGAAGTGCAAGTTTTGATGCGAAGTCAACTAATCATTTAACAGTTCTCTATTTATCTGACTTTTAAGATTTAATGTTAAAGAATGTTGTTCTTCCTTGCAGCTAATGCAAAACATTGAAGAAAGTGTAGGAGTTGGACAAGCATTTTCCAAACTGTACGTGACCATTGATTTAGAAGAAACAAGAGTTGGTCGGTCTAGGCTATTACAAAACGAAGGCTCTACTCTACAATGGCATGAATCGTTTCACATATATTGTGCCCATAAGGCTTCCAATGTTGTTTTTTCTATCAAAGAAAATGATCCTATAGGAGCATCCCTGATTGGAAGAGCTTACCTGCCTGTTGAAGAACTTCTAAATGGAGAAGAAGTAGATAGATGGCTTAAGGTTGTGGATAAAGGGTACAAACCTCTTTATAGAGAATCCAGGATCCATGTCAAATTACAGTTTTTTGACACAACTCGGCACCCTAATTGGTCTCAGGGAATTAAAAGTCTTAAATTTCCAGGAGTTCCATATACATTCTTCAGTCAAAGAGAAGGTTGCAGGGTTACCCTTTACCAAGATGCTCATGTTCCTGACAAATTCATTTCTGGAATCATCCCTCTTGCTGGGGGCAAGTATTATGAACCACACCGATGCTGGGAGGACATCTTTACTGCAATTTCTAATGCAAAACATTTTATTTACATAGCCGGGTGGTCTGTGTATGCTAGAATAACCATGATAAGAGACTTGAAGAGGCCAAAACCAGACGGAGATTTGACACTTGGTGAGCTTCTTAGAAAGAAAGCCAATGAAGGTGTCAGTGTTTTGATGCTTGTTTGGGATGACCGAACTTCTGTTAAGTTACTTAAGGAAGATGGAGTGATGGCTACTCACGATGAGGATACCAGACATTATTTCCATAACACTAAAGTCCATTGTGTTTTATGTCCACGCAATCCCGATGATTTGCATAGCATTGTTCAAGACATGGAGGTTTCTGCCATGTTCACTCATCACCAGAAGATTGTGGTCGTGGACAGTGAATTGCCCAATGAAGAATCAAAAAGGAGGGTTGTGAGCTTCATTGGTGGCATTGACCTTTGTGATGGGAGATATGACACTCCCTCTCATCCCATTTTCCGAACATTAGGCACCGTCCATCAGCATGATTTTCATCAACCTTGCTTCCATGATGCCTCAATTGCTAAAGGAGGGCCAAGGGAGCCTTGGCATGATATGCATTGCCGATTGGAAGGGCCTGTTGCCTGGGATGTATTGTTCAATTTTGAGCAGAGATGGAGGAAGCAAGGAGAAAAGGACTTGCTAGTTCATTTACGAGAATATGATGACATATTCATACCTCCATCTCCAGTGACATTCCCTGAAGATCACGAAACATGGAATGTTCAACTGTTCCGGTCCATTGATGGTGGGGCTGCCTTCGGCTTTCCTCACAACCCTGAGGATGCAGCTAGATTGGGTCTTGTCAGTGGGAAGGATCATGTTATTGATCGAAGCATTCAGGATGCATATATCAATGCCATTCGTCGAGCAAAGAATTTTATTTACATTGAAAATCAATATTTTCTTGGAAGCTCTTTCAGCTGGAATTCAAAAGATCCTAAGGTTCAGGAGATTGGTGCTTTGCATCTTATTCCGAAGGAACTGTCTCTAAAGATCGTTAGTAAGATTGAAGCTGGTGAGAGGTTTACTGTCTACATTGTCATTCCAATGTGGCCAGAGGGTGTCCCACATAGCAAATCTGTTCAGGTAATATTGAATTGGCAGAAGAGAACCATGGAGATGATGTACACAGATGTGGTTCAGGCCCTGCAAGCCAAGGGACTCGAGGCAAACCCCAAGGACTATTTGACATTTTTTTGCCTTGGCAACCGAGAGAGAATAACTCCTGGGGAGTATCAACCTTCGGAAAGACCTGAACAGGACACTGATTACAGTAGATCTCAGCAATCTAGGCGTTTCATGATCTATGTCCATGCCAAGATGATGATTGGTAAGTTAATTCGACACATTTTTGCTTGGATAGCTTAAGTATCTTCAATTTTTTATACCCCTTGCCAACTGTATCTTTAATTTTCTCCATTAGCAAGAGATGCACATGCTAAACTTGGGACCGTATGCCTTTTGCAGTTGATGATGAATACATTATAATTGGATCTGCCAACATCAATCAAAGATCAATGGATGGTGCCAGGGATACTGAAATTGCCATGGGGGCCTACCAACCGTATCACCTAGCGACCACAGAGCCAGCCAGGGGCCAGATTCATGGGTTGCGTATGGCATTGTGGTATGAGCACTTAGGCAAGCTTGATAACTCCTTTCTCCAACCAGAGAGCTTGGAATGCGTCCGGAAGGTGAACCAGATTGCTGACGACTACTGGGATCTCTACTCATGTGACACGTTAGATCATGAGTTGCCAGGCCATTTGTTAAGTTATCCGATTCGAGTTACCCATAATGGAGAGGTGACAGAGCTTCCAGGGTTGGAACACTTCCCAGACACCAAGGCTGGAGTTCTTGGATCCAAAAATGAGATGCTTCCTTCCATTCTAACTACTTAAACTCAGTTGTCTAATAATCAAAATGATGTATATTCTTTCATTCTGTCATTTAAGCACAGTGATATTCTGTTTGGTGGAAGCAAATATAGTAAATATTAGTACTTTACATTTCCTCTAGCTGAATGCCAAAGCAACTGAATAGAAAGGAATAATACAGCTCTGACACTAAGCCATTTGGCCAACAGAAAATGATGGGCAGATAATGAATGATCCGACCATCAAAATTGTTTTCCAAAGCAAAATTCCCAGAGAACCCTTTGCTGGTCAACCATATATGACTCAGAAAAGAACAGAAAATGAAAGTGATCTATTAGAGGATGAGTTAAAGAAATTCACAAAATTTGGAAGGGCCAGGTCCTCTTCCAACCATGAACTTACCTATGCCCCTTATTGCCTTATCCAAAATTCCCTATTCGTGCATTACAAAATTGGTGCACTCATGAAACCAAGGGCTACAATTTCTGTTTCTGTTTTTGGGAACAGACCAACAAGCTCCCAATATGCTGGTAGATTTTCAAGGCTGGTTCAATGTTGACAAACAAGTACGGTAAACATCCCAATCGCAACTTCTTCCATGTATAGCGCAGTTGAAGATATTTTAATAATATGCTTTCGGATATTCTTCAAGTATACCAAATTAATGCTAATATTTAATTTCCGATAGCTAAAAGATAATCTGCCGAGCCATTATTACTCCTAACCTGTTGACATCCAAGTTGTAATAGCATTTATTCCAAGACCAAATTATGTTTTCTAAGGAAACCCATTTTCTACATCCACAGAACCTCATTATCTTAATATAATATTGTTGCTTGCAGGCTACTTCTAATGCCAAATTTTCGTTGTGTAGGCTTCTTAACTTTTGATTTCATTGGTGGATATCTATAGCCTTTGCAGAAAATTATAGCTAGTGGATTCCATCAGTAAGACAGTAACCCTTGTCCAACAAAACTTTGTTTTCTTTTTGAAAATTTCGACTTTGGTCTATAGAGGCTTAGCCTTTTTTGTCCATACAGTCTAAAAAATTAATTACTTTGTGGAAAAACATTCCTCTTTCTTCAGCCTGTTTCCTACTTTTCTTGCCTAGAGATCAAACCACCCACAGTTTTCCAACATAGCATTCATTGCAGTCTCAAAGAATAGAAATGTGCATGCACACTTAATTCGTGGGCTACAAATTAAGTTTCAGAACCAGGAAAGAAGTTCATATCACGACTATTTCTTGACTTTGTGTTTGGATTTAGAAGGTGTATGGGAAAATTGTTAAAAATGACATGATTCACGTTGTCATGAGAAGTTTGATATCACCACATAAACCGTTTTTTGCATGTAGATTTCACGAGTTAATGATTTGATTTGATGCAAATGTGCCTTTACGTATATGAAACTTGTGACAAAAGTAAGGGCTGTAACTAGTAGAAGTTTGAGAGGCTGGATGACTTTAACGGCTAAATTCATGTGTGTCTGAGATCATCACAGGATGCAGGCAGCCCTACTTAGTTTTAAAGCCACAGAGAAACTGAGAAAAAACCTTCCCTTATCCGATTTCAATCCCATCCTAGATAGTTTCTGACAAGAAAAGAATCTTCTCCAAACGATGCTCGAAAGCGCATCAGACCCACTTCTCGTAACGTCGTTCATCATTTTCCGGTTTCCTCCAAACTATACGCAACATCGCATGATGTTGATTTTATGTCTCCTCAATTAGGTAGTACTTATCTATAGAATTCACTCATTGTATGGATTTAAAATCAGGAGTTGATATCTAAAACAGAAACGATCTCAAGAGTCAAAACGTTTCTTTGTACCATTGATTCGGTCTGATTAAAAAATGCAGCAACAGCCATATTTATCTGCATTCTTGGACCATGACTCTTTGGTACAAAACAAAGCAATCTGGTGGCTTACTGCTAAAGGACATTAAACACAACCATGTGCCCAACAGCCCAAGAGCAGTTTATTTATTTCGCCTATCCGGTGATCAAATTCAAGCTCTTAGCCCATTGGTGGCACAGTCATTTTCCTATCTTGAACCAGATCTAAGCATCCGTTTGAATGGGCATGGGAGAGTCTGCCACATCCTGGATGGTACACAACACCGTATATTCAAAGGTCAATAAACCAAAATTATTGAGCCAAAAATGTACTCTAGGTACGCTCTTTTCCGAAGCGTGAACGCCACTCTCCATATCTTCGTATAGGATATAAAGTATTTTCATTTTCCTTTTGGATGCCTTAGCAAAACAAATTTGCGGAGTTCGTAAGAGTTCTGCAGACAAAAGCTAGCACATCTCTTTCTGTCTTCTGCATACTCCTTTGTCTGTTTATTACAAGTCTCTATCGTCTTTCTTGTCTTTGGTCATTTCCTCAATTAGCGTGACCTTCTCGTGAGATGCTATCGAAAACAGAAATAGATTTTGCTGGTGAACTCTCAATGCCCTGCCCCATACACAGAAAATATCATCCCTGTCTCAGGGTTTTGATGGAAATCTAGAAAACAGATGAAAGTGGAGTAAGGAAGAAAAAAAAATCCTCCTGGAAATGATTTCTGTACAGAAAAAGAAGGATCCCAACAATGTAAGAAAAGGTTAAGATAAAACCTTGAAGCATGAAGGCACCCTTATCCTCAACATCTTATCACTTTCTAAATTCTGCAAAAAAAAAAATCAGACAACTAAGGAAATTAACAATTGCAACCAATGACATAAGGCGGCAGTTTTTCCAAAGAATCCGGAAATTACAAAAAAACAAAAGAGAAGGAAAAAAAGAAAAAACCTCCACCTAAAAATGAAGCGTCCTGATCGTCACGCGCTGCCAAAATTCTGAACAAAAATTGGAGCGGGCAATAAGATACTGCCCATCTAGTCCCTTCCTAAGAAGCAATTGACGTCACCCAGAAGGTTTCTGTCCTCCGCCTTGCCGTGTAGTGCACAAGCATAGCCTATTTGCCTGACCATACAGTCCCCTCTAAATGCCATAACACATGCCTTTCAGCCTTTTCTTACATAGTTTTTACAGAAAAATTCTCTAACATTCAAATAACAGCACATATTATAATACTAATATTTTATAAAAATATTGCCCATTTGATTCCAATATTTTATTCAGCATTCAGACTTGTTTATGCGCCACCATCACACTATTTATCCTCTGTAAAGGCCAAAACTAACCCCCTCCTTCCTCCCCTGCCCCTGGCAAAAACAGAACCAAAGCATCACTTTTTTTTTCACCCATTTCAGCTACAATTTTGGGTTTGAGATTTTGGTCTTGTTCTGACAAAAACATGGCTTCAATATTGAGCTCGCAAGGAGTGGTATTAGCCACAGCTATGGCAGTCTCTGGCACTGTAATTCTCCTTGCTTTTCGTCTGCAGAAATCTTTACCTCTTGATCAAATCTCCCAGCCTTCTCAACAAGTCCTCCGCTCTTGCATAACTTCTGGTAAAGATACATAAACAACTAGCCGTCTAGCTCTACTTGCATGCATATATATTAACTGCTAATTTGCTTTCTTTTTCTTGGGTTTATTTTTGTTTAAAGAAGGGAAGAAGAGGGAGAAGAAAAAGAAGAAGAAAGTGCACTTTGCGGAAGATGTGATGGATCCGAGAGGAGATGGGGAAGAGTTCAGGAGACAGCTGATGAAGAATCCTGTTAGAATAGGTAGCAACAATAATTCTCCGGCCGCTTTAAACTCATCACCAAAGTTCAAGAAAATTGGTGGTGGTAAAGATAGAGGAATGCCCGCTAACAGAGTTGCTCTTTACAATGGAATTCTAAGGGATCGTGTTGTTCAACGACTGGCTTATTCTTACTGAGAAAAAGGATAACAGATTTTCATTTTTATTTTTATTTTTGTACAATCAAATTTGTGCTTTTTTTTCGCTACAGTCTGTGTAGTTTGTAATTATGTAAATACTATGTAATTATGTAATTTTTTCTTAATATTTTGGTTTTATTATTTCTACATGAGAATCTTCTTGTTTGATTTTTATCTCAATAAAAATAAACAGTGTTACGTTTGATCTTATATAAGTAACTTTTGCATGACAAGGGATGTGGGTTGTTAATTTGACAAAAGTACCTTTTGAAAGTAAGATATATATATATATATATATATATATATACATTTTTTAAAAGTGAATTTGCAAATCAAACGATTATTTATTTCTCAATTGTGAACGTAACATTACATATATGTGACGACATTTTAAATTGCACCGTTACACATTAATGAATAAATTAGAGTAAGATGAAGGGTTGCAGTTTGGTTAAGTTTAAAGTGTAAACACAATCCAAACAAAAAAAGGAAATTAGATTCTACTTCTTTTTTTTGAAACCAAGCCTCATTTGATTTTGTTTGGGTTCTTATTCAGTTTGAGCATTTTAACAAACCAAAAAAATTTCTACAATTTAATGCTGCTTCAATCCTTAAATATTATTTTCCTTTTAATTTTTACTAAAATTAAATCAAAAATTTTGATTTTAATGTATTTTATATTAATATTCTCAATTAGAGATTTGAAATATAAAAAAAAAATCATATACCTCTTATGTCCCTTCCCCTGCTCAAAGGACAAAGCCGAAAGGAAAGATTAGGCTTCGTAGTGTGTAAGCGTGAAGGCTAACACAGACAACTTTTCCCCCTTACCAAGATCGTGGCAATGGCAAACAATTTAAGCTTTTGTTTTCCCGAAATGACAACGTGGCCTTACCTTCGATTTAATGTAATAGTTCTTTTCCGAGGTGGAAGCCCGTTTCACATGGACATGTAAACATCTAAAACTGATATGCATGCGTGAGTGCGAACGCTACCATGTGCTAGGATGCTTCCTTTTTCACATCACAGCCAACAACCATACATATATATAATCTCCTCAAATTTATTATACTCACAACTATATGTCAAATGACCAATTCATTGACCTGACTTCAACTTTTTTTTTCCTTTCTCTTCTGCGAGTGATGTGCGTCGTATTCATGCCGTCATTCAATTGAATGACTGACTGCTATTATTGGTGTTTTTGATAAAGATTAATGGAATATATAAGAGTTTAATTCTCAATTTGTCCAAGTAATTAAATGCAAAAAAAAAAAAAAACCCATAGAAGCCAAGGTTAGGCCGAAGTGATACACCATCTAACCAAACCAAGTCTAACATACAAATTTTTATCACCTAGTTAATAGAAAGCAAATGTTGGATGCCGTTTGGGGCTCACAACAGTCCTGAAGCCCTAAAATTAGATAATTGAGGTAAGAGGTTACTCACATCACCTTTTTATTACTTCAAATTTTGAAATTTTAATAAATTTATTAAATATTTATTAATTTTCCGCGAGAAACACAATGACTATCTTCTATTTGATATATTTTGAATTGGTTACACGGCTTATTCTATATTCAATTCATCAAAATTATGAGAATTTTTTTATATATTTATGTTGACAATTTTTTTTTAATTTGATGGCCCACTTGTCTCACTGTGTTTTTTTTTTTTTTCTTTGGACAGTTTTGGGGTACCAATGAAGAAAATGCTTTTGGAGACACTTGGCAGGTAGGTGTGGGAGACAAGTAAAGGAAGGAAAGCCTCAAAAGAGTAGCATGGGGCATGGGCAACTGAATATGGAGTTGGAGTTGCATTGTAATTGGAACCGAATCTTTATACTCATCACGCACCTTGTCTTTTTATATAATTTTATATTTTTTTTGTCTTCAGATTTTGGAAGTGCTAGTGTGT
Organism: Theobroma umbraticum; assembly: GCF_002168275.2. Classification (NCBI taxonomy): domain Eukaryota; kingdom Viridiplantae; phylum Streptophyta; class Magnoliopsida; order Malvales; family Malvaceae; genus Theobroma; species Theobroma umbraticum. Next base: position 7,897,207 of record NW_018397256.1, on the reverse strand, counting down.
TTCTTGTGAGGGCTGTTTGTGCTTCTCACATTTCTTCCCCCTTTTTTAATAATTTAATTGCATCCCATTTAATTGAAAAATATACTTGTCATTGAATCTTCCCAATGTCGTAATTATGCACCCAAATTGCACTAAGGCCGGAGGTCATGTTCTAAATATTCCAGAAGGTTTTTCAGTGTTTGACCAATCAGCCTAATCAATGGAAAAGAGGGCGGGTTATAAAGGAGATAACGGTATTATCGCTGCAGCCCACTGCACCCAACATGTTTGAGCTTGGATTGGACAAGCCATGTGTACAATTTCAAGCATGGACCAATCACATTTCTCCTGGCTGTAGCCTTCCCTGTAGGAAAAGATTTGTATATAGACAGAGAACATAGTCCCCCCGCCACCCTTTTTTTTTTTGAAAAAAAAATGGTGGCCGGCATTTTTCTTTATTTTTTAGAGCCATTCATGAATTGCGTTGACATTGCAAACATAAATTTATGGTCACATAGAATGGCAATTTGATGCTTGAGCACGATCAAGCTAAACTGTGACTTTTGTCTTATTTATCAAAAATTTTATCGGAAATAAGTAGTAATATGAGAGTTAACATGTAAAATAACCAAACGAGAAATGTCATTGGCATGGCCAATGGCAAATAGTCACATGTGTCAATGATTGGCTCTCCCATCCATAGAGTGGTGACGAATTTCAATGATAAATGAAGTAAATTAATACTCCCTATTAATTTGTCTTAGATCTTGACCCTTTATCAAATGAATATATCTCCTGAGGGCCCTAGGATTGTGAGCAATCAGCAGTAAAAGCTACTCCAACGCTTGGAAGAAACATTAGGCAATCGCCCAAGCAGGCAAGAAGGTGAAATATGCTGCCTGCTAGCTCCTATAGGATTCTCCAACTGAAATCTTTGGTAGTCACCAATAAATCTTGAAAAAAGATATGCAAAGATACCCTTTAAGTCACCTTGTTGGAGATTGATGTGCAATCGATGGTTACTGTAGGGCAGCGTCATGCGTCCTAGCCTCTGCGGCTCTGCAGGCCACTGTTTGAAAGTTCACGAGAAAGCGCTTCATGCCTGCAAGTTGATGAATGATTGCGCAGGATTTAATCGGAAGAAAAGTCGATGAATGATTAACAAAAATTCAAAAGAAAAGTAGCTCAACCATTGGCTGTCAAATTACTAAAAACAAATTGTATATATTTTTTTTCTATTACTGTTTTGCATGTCTTTCGGTCAATATATCAAATCATTTTGTGGATAAGGTGGTGATGGAAAATTTTAGTTGCTTTTGATCATCATCACTTAACGATCAATAAAATGGATAATCAGACAATACCCATTATTATCTACAAGAGAGATCTGACAAAGGTATATAAATTGGGGAAAGGCAGAACTACTCAATGCCATAGTTTGAGTTTTTCATGTTTGATAAAAGGTTGTTTTCATGTTTATGCAAACAAGGCAATGCCGATGTTATCATACGAGGACAAAAGAAGAAGAAAATTGACATTTCCCTAACTTCATTTCTCAAAAAAAATGTACTATTATTTAGGCATTTTTTGAGCCCCTTCATGTCGAGTTACTACTCACTACATATATATATATATATATATATGAAAAAAAAACTGATGTTTTTCCATATACATAACTGTGTATTTATACACAAATATATCAATTTCGCTTGTAAATTCAGGGGTTAAGACTCAAGACTATAATTGATTATTTACGGTCTCATTTACATGTTTTTGTGTTAGTATCAAGTAGAATAATCGTTATTTAATTCAAATTATAAGAGTAGAGAACGAGTGACATATAATTATCATGTAGCGGTGAATATAAATGTAATGGTACTAGACCCATTTTAAAAGCCAGACCGTTGATGCATGGAAAGGAAAGAAGGATGATCAAATCCCCAAATGGCAGCTGCCACAGCAAGGCAGTGGAACATGACACATCCCCATTCAAATGCTTCCATCAAGGATCACCACATCAATAAAAATTATAAAGGCACATGACATACGCAAAATCTCATGGTTAGAACCAATTTCCCCCATTACCTCACCAACCTTTTTGAACATTTCACTTTGTATATCAAAACAAAAGGCAATGGCTTTCACGTAACATAGGGTTCTTTTACTTTTGAGGGGTTTTTTATTATTATTATTATTATTATTTTAATTCCAAAGTGGTCCATGGCCACCTCTCCCATTTAGTCAAAAAAAGAGCCAATGATTTTGCTTAAAGTTGGCCCCTCTCCACCGACTTAATACACAATTAAGATAGATTCACCCAATAATTTGATGAATTCCATTTCCCTTCCCTCTTACCTCATTCTCCTTTTGGCTTTATGTCTGCATTATTGAGGGAAAAAGGCCTTCGGGTTTCTTTAAGAGAGAAAAAAGAAGAAGCTATAAGCGATTTCCTTTAGGGCATTTAGGATTTAGGTGGGTGAGGTAGGTGTTGAGTGGCCTGTGGTCTCGCCCTGAACAAGGTAAGCTCTCATTTCTTTACTAATAAAATGGTGAGACAGGCGGTTTGAAGATAAGGATTACCCGCGTTAATTACTAAACAAGCTAATAATTCTTTTGGGGTACTTGATTAGTGGTAATGACGTCGGGTTTGATGTTGCCATCGTCAAATGTTTGGAACAATTCAAACATCCCTATTTTTTACATTATTAAAGAAATGAATTTAACTATTCAGAGATTGCTGAAGTGTAACGTACGCATCTGTTTCTGGTTCGCCAACAATATTTTGGAATCTCTACTTCATTATAGTACAGATTAATTCCCAATTTAACTGTGGACGGGTTCATTATGCCGTCTTCTACAGTACCAAATTTAAGATTAAAGAAACATTCAAGGAAACCCGACTACGTCGCTCATTACGCAGTGCTTATGTAGCTACATGTAACGTTGCATCATGGCATGCTATATTATATCCACAATATGAAACCCTATTGGACTTCATCTCACTAAAGAAAAAATTATTGAGCTTTACAATTCAGATTAATCTTTTTTATTGTAAATTTCATATCAGTAAAAAATAAATAAATTTTAAATATATAAATATATATTTTTTACTTCTCGTCAAATATATCTTTTAAGTTAAAAATATAGATATATGATAAATGATTTTAGTATAAATTCAAATTTAATAATTATGGAACTCTATAAAAAGTATAAAAATCGAAATAAATTTAAATTAATATAAGAATTTCTCTCCTTTGTAAGTAGAGAGCAAGTACAAGAAGTCTTTTTATGGGTAAAAAGCATGTTGCACAATTGGGTGCATTGGATTGTGTTGTTTTATTCATGTGGAATATGTAGTTTACTCTTCTGTCCTTAGAATATGAAAATGAAAAGGACGGGATTGAGTAACATGGCTGCAAATGGTGACTTCACACAATGTGGTGAAAGTATTAAGTATTGCTAATTGATTTGTTAATCAAAAGTGAAGATTACTCGCTGCTATTTTATATTTAAAACATAATTAAAGGCACAAAAGGCGAAAAGAGAGGTCAGATGAGACACGACTTGAAAAAGTAAAATAAATAAAGGAGCTATATGCACTTAGTTTGCTCAGCCTGTTTAGGCCTGACCTGAGAGAATAATGGGCTTTCCTTTAGTATGTATGTATATTTAAGATATATCAACAGATATTAAATTTTTTCTTTTATTCTATTTATAGTTCATAATTGAGTCTATATATGGTCACTATCTAAACCCAACACAATTGAAGTACGTAACACTTTAAGGAAACACCATACTTGCAAAAGATAATCCGATAACTGGGAAGATAAAAAATAATGAGATTACATGCAAATAATACAAATTTTAAAAAACAAAAAATTTAATATTTTTTCAAACTCTTTTAACACTTCACCAGGGCAATACTACTGATAAAGAAACGTTAGAGTTTGTCCCGTTAAGGATGAAGGACCAAGCCCAATAAAATTGGGCCCAAGTTCATGCCCTTGGATCCAGCGTTTCAATCGCAACTGGACCGGATCAGCTCACATCGCACCCTAAAACCCCGAGGCTGAACGAGAAAAGCCGCGTGGCATTTGCTCAGCAGAGAAAAAAATACTCCCAGAAAGAAAGAGAGAGGTGTAGCCCGCATTTTAGCCGATACCTCTCCGTTCCCAACTGGTATTTTTCTTCGCTCCTTGCACGGAACTCCGCGTTCTACTATAAATTTTCCGGTGCTTATTTTATAAGATTAAACTTCATTTCATGTAGAAGTTCTTTTCTTGGTCACAGTTCCTTTGACAATTTTAATCTGGTCCAATCCTTCTGGGGTTTTCATTCTTGTTTTATTTAGCAAGAATATACTGTAAAATTTTTTCTTGAGAATGAAATTTAATTGCTTGAAAAAAAAAGTTAGTTGTAATTGCAAATTTATGACTTGACGTGTTTCTTTTCTTTAGTTATAACCTAAGTGGTTATGTTAGGGTTAAATATGATTCGGGGAGTTTGATGATATCTTAACTATGATTAAATATGTTGGTAATTTCTATAGTCATATCCTAAGTTGTTGTGTTGTGGTTAAGTATGATTCGGAGAATTTGATGATATCTTAACTTTGGATATTGCAGTAGTAAGTATGAAGGTGCGAGCGTCAGTGAAAAAGATGTGTGAATTCTGCAGAACTGTTAAGCGTCGTGGACGTGTGTATGTACTATGCACTTCCAACCCTAAGCATAAGCAACGACAAGGCATTTCCACATTTGCGTCTGAAGGCACATTGCCTCCTACGTATGGCCCTCTCCTTAGTCCTTACATTTGCTTTTGTTTACTTTTGGTGTTTTCATTTGTTTCCTCACTCTTAGTTCCATGCGTTACGGTTTAGGAACCTCAATGGCTTGAACTATTTAAACATGGTTTATTTTCTGAAGTGGGATGCTACTGGTTTGTTTTTTCTCAGTTGTCTTTATATTGTTGCTTATTAGCGAAAGGCACCTTCATTTGATTTAGAAAATAAAAGAGTTGCTTTGATAAAATTACACATGGAACAAATATGCACAATTAGCCTGTTTTTTAAAATATGGGCTGATAAGTTTGTTTTAGTTAGTTTTGAAAAATTATTTTCAATATGATTCCATATTCTTTAATTAGGTATGGAGGCATGCTTTTGCAAGGAATTGTTTTGCCATACAAAAAATTAGTGAAGCTTCTGCACGCTGAGAGGCATGCGTTTCCTTAGCCATCCTGTTCCTAATATTGGCTGAGTGCTATGTGCTAAAATTGCTATTTCGCTGATTTGTGCAATACCTAGGGGAAGTGGCACCATTTTTATTGGAGGAAGAGGATAGGCTAACTATATTTATCTTTGGTACACTTGATCTGGAGCCAATTAGCTTCTTGTCAAGTTGATTGGGGCCTGATATTCAAAGAAATTCTTCCTGGTCACACCCATTGATTTATTGGTGCAATTGGGTTATTTCTGTTTTTTCAGGTTTAGGGTTTTTGTTTCACTAATTCAAGTATCCAACAATAAACCTCAAACTGAACAAGTTATATGATGAAAATAACAATTATAATTATGTTACAAGCAAAATGTTAGTTGATTTTTGTGGTTTTGGATATCTGATTCTCTGTGTAGCGTTACTTAGAGGAAGGTGTTTAAGAATTTCTATTTAAGTATTTCAATCTAATGAAAATAGAACTCCATAACCATAAGGCTTTGTCTTTATCCACTTCTCCATTTCCAAAATTCGATATCATTAATGGAATTGATATGAATTGCTCAATCACTATTTGTCTAAGCTCTTAGGTAATTAATTGTGTAGTCCACGTTTCAATTGGAAGCAATCTTTTCATTGATAATGGTTTTTATTGATATCATTGATGAAGCTGCTTGATAAAAGTCTCTGTAGATCTATGTGGAAGATTTTTGTCTGAATTCTTTTAACTTTGAATCTTTTATATGTTTATAGATTTCAGCCATGCAGACCCACACAATCAGTAGTTATTTATCTAACAAGTTATCTGCTAAGACTTGAATCATGGATTACCTAATTTCAGTACTATCCTTTCTGTTTGAAGAAATAATGGACTTGAATCAAACATGTAATTTACTGAAAATGCCAGGTGAAGGGGAAAAAGGACAAGGAGATACCAGAGAAAAGTTTTGCATTTCTTACCTTCTTTGCATTTAAAAGGATTTCTACTGAAGGTTCTACCAGATTGAATCTTTAATTGCATTGGAGGATTTTGGGTACCGGTTGAATTTGATAACATGCTGATTTGGGCCCCCCATTGTTCAAGCTGATAGTATTGCTTGTTGCTTTGCCTATATAAAGCCCAAACTTTCTGCAGTTAAGAGCTTGTTGCTTCTTATAGATTTAGCTCTGAAATGAATTCTTAATGAATGCCTCAAAAAGTAGTCTGATTGCTAGGAGACCATCTTAAAAGTTGAGAACATGCACCAGTGCATCTATTGCTTTTATGCACCTGATTTAGTGCAATAAAGTGCACCAAAGCTTTTAAAAGCTTTTGGATTCATCTTGATCTTTTAGACAGATATTACCTTACTCTATTTTATGCCTAACCATGATTAGACAGTACATGCTTGCATCTCTGATGTTCTCCCTCAAGTATTGGTATTGATCTGATTTTGTTGTGTTTTACCGGCTGGATGGTTTAATACAATTAGGCATTTGCTAATATCTTAGTCTGTGCAGTATGATTGTTAAAGTGTTGAATCTTTATTGGAAGATTATTGGACCTTTTCAATTAAGCAGTGCTTCTGAGATTTGGCAATATGCTTGTTGAATATTTTCCAGGTCAACTGAAACAAATGTCAAGCATGCAATTGTGCCCAGTCACAGCATGCGGCCAGGACTAGCATCTCTTCTTCCCAAAAGGCAAGAACCTTCATTGATGCTTGGATGGAGGGCTAACCTGGCATCTCTCATATTCAAATCAGGATCTTAAGGGGAACCAAAAAAAGAGATATTACTGTTGTGAACTAGATGTTCAACTGATACTGCTGAATATGGGATTCTCTGAATTTTGTTTTCGGTTGCAATTTATTTAGTGAATAGTGATGGTATATTTGGAACTTTGTTTCATCATGATGCTGTACTTATTGTTGCTGTCCTAAAACATCTGTTGGAACACAGATAGAGTTGAAATGGCAGTGCCTTTGACACTTTGGTGCCTGGGCTTGCATTTATGTTCGCACTGTGGGGTGCATGAAGGTAAGAACCAAGAGCCGCTTTGGATTATGGAGAAATTGGTAAGAGTGTTCCGTAACCGTTTCTTGCAGTAGAGATCTTGGAGCTCTTTTGCTATATTCATCTGTTGAAGGAAAGTTAAAGCTCTAATTTCATGTTTTCTTTCCCCCTTTATTTATTTATTTGGTTTTGGATTTGAGAATGGGGATTGGGAGATAGTTAATGTTAAGGATCTCATATTAATAAGAAATGGGATAAGTTTTGAGTTTATAAATAAGTCTTTTTGCACTTAATGGGCATGTTTTTATGAGTTGAAAACATAAGCTCATGACATCCAAGCCGTAGACTTGGTTTGAGCATGGAAGAAGAAACGCACTTTGATTGAAAGCATTAAGAATAAAGTAATGCTTAAAGCGTTGAGTTTTAAAAGGCGAACCGGAGCCCAAATGATTTCTTCTGGATTCGATGGGCGGCAGCGTTCTGGCGCTCGATTTGACATCAGGCACTTTCTTCATACTCTTGACTCCCATGCTAGGGGTTGCGGGTTTACCAATGGTATCTTTAAAATAAATCAATTATTCTTCGCCTCTTGTTGTCTTTATTCCTTTTTTTCTTTGTTTCGTAGACTTGTTTATTAAATAAATTTAATTTTGATAGTTATTTTTAACAAAATTATAAAGGTATAAAATGTTTAAAAATAAAATTAAAAATAAATAGTTTAACTTTTTATTTTTTAATAATATTTTTAAAAAATAATGGTCAAATCGAATTTGACTAACCAAAAAGAAAAAGACAAACAGAGACAAGTAAAATGGAATAGAAGAAATATTACGTTATTATGGTTATGGGAGATGGTAAAATGGTTTGAATATGAGAACAGGGAGATAGAAATATTATAACAGAATGTTATCATAATACTAACTTATGAGAGAAAGAGTTGATGTCTTCCGCTCATATAATTACTGTTGTCATATTATAGAGAATTTTTAAAGCAATAAGTAGCATAATACAATCCATAACAAGAGATTTTATTATTTTATTTTTGCAAACATGTAGAGATGCATGCATGAGGGTTGTCATGACTTTATAATCAAATGAGTTGATGATACATTCTATGATTTGAGTATGTATTATTAGGAGTTAGGACAATCTGTATCCACAAAACATCAATGATTAATATAAGAAGCTTTGAAGCTTGAGACTTTCACGATCATATGGCATCCAATTTTAATACTAGCAAGTAGTATTACTATTCTTTTTCTTTTTTTATTTTTTAATGTTTTGCCTTTTGCCGGGATAAATATTTAAAGGCATTTTTTAAATTTATTTTTAATTATAGTATTTCAGAATCAGAATCAGTATCTTTATTTTTCTTCTTTCCTTTTTTAGACTAATAATATTTTTTTATATATATTTATATATATATTCTCTTCCATACGTATCACAACGCAGCTTTTGTAAAAGACAGAGAAACATCATTTCACGAATTAAGTAAATAAATAATAATAAAAAGTAAAAACACCAAAACAAGATAACGAAAGGGAAAGCCATAATCGACCTTTACTTTGGATGCGTCTCATCTTTCCTTCATTTGGCAAAACCCAAGGCGCGTGCATTCCAATCCCCTTAAACTCCTCTTTATTAGTTAGAAAAAAACAAACACAGTTCCCCCACTCAGCCAGCGAGCATAATTTACGTTCGCAGCTTTTCACTAATCTCTTTCTTTCTTTAACTGCCCAAGCAAGTTGCAGCAACAACCGCCACCGGCTCCTATAATACTACGCCCACCACTATCCCTAATATTAAATATTGAAAAAAAAAGGGGCACACTTTCAAGTAGCCAATAATTCATTTTCTGATTCCTTTGCTTTCTTTCTTCTTCCTGTTTAGTTGGGTTTTGAAATTTTGATTTAGATTGTGTTGGTGGTGGTGATGATGATTGGTGTTGTTTGATAGTTTCGCCGGAAAAAGAAAAAAACGAACATGGTGACAGTTAATAGTTTGATTAGTACTTGGATCGGTGACCTTCTCGCTTGCATGGGGTAAGTATTTGATTCCTTTCTCTTAATGATTTGATTGTTTCTTTCTTTTTCGATAATTTTTTTGGATTTGTTTTTAGCTGTTCTTTGACTGTAACGCTAAAAGCGCGTTTTAAGGAAAGATAGAGTTGACTTGTTTGACTGTTGAACCCCCATTCCCCTCCCCCTCCCCTTTTTCATACGGCTTAAGAATACGCAGATTGAATGTTTTTCCTCCTTTATTAATTCAAGGGAGACTTATATTTTCAACTAGTGTATAATTGCTTATTAAAAATGGTACTTGTATTTGTTTGCTGATTATAGTAAAGTAGTAATTGTATCATTTTAGCACCGGCTTTGTACTGATCACTAGCAATTTGATAGAATATAAGTTTATCAGGGTCATGACCATGGTTAAAGGGAGGGCCTTTTTTGGGGCAAAACCCAGGGTTTTGAGGAAAAGCTTCAATCAAAAAACATTGATGACTTAGAAGTAGCGAATTCTTAAACATTAGTAAGCAACTACTAAAATTTTTCCTGTATTGGAATCCTCTTGTTTAGGCGCAACCATCGTCACATAGGAATTACATACAATTACATACAACTGCTTGATTAAATAGAACAAAATCATGAGTGAAACTGAATATGCTCGTATAGTTTTCTTGGTTTTACTGTTATCATATTTTTAAGGATGGAGCTTTAGTACCCTAAGAAGATGGTAAGACTAAAGAGACTTTTAGAGGAAAAACGTAGAAAATAGACATAAGCCCTACAGGTTGAGTTGCCTATTATTGAAGCTAGTCATATCTTTCCTCTTCACAAGAAAGCTGTCTCTACTTAGTCAGTTTACGAATCTTTGAAAGGGCCTTAATCTCTTTGGCCAAACGAAAATCTCCTATAGGTGGCAAAGTTCATGTTCTATCAAATCAATCTCCTATTTCTCAAGGGCTACCTTGAGAAAGTACCCCTGCTAAAATAAAGTGCAGTTGCTGCACTACATGGTCTTTTCAAACTGCAATGCATGGCTGCATTCAGCTTCATACATTTACCAAGGGACAAGTTTTATAAACAGTTGGGAAAGGATTCTAGTCCGCCTAGATTGAAAGGGAAAAGATCTATACAAGTGGAATATGAACCTTTTGAACATAGTGTTGCTTAGTGACAAAATTGCAGAATAATCTGTTGTCAACTTTATGCCTCTTTCACTCTCATCTTAAAAGAATGATTAAGAAATCATCAGGCAGAATATAACCCTTGATGTCCCTTATTTTTTCATGCCAAATTATCTTTGAACTCGTTATAGTTCCTTGATGACTTGTTTTCTGAAATTTAAGCATATAATAATTACTAATAAGGTACTATGTGAATTAAGCTAAGTATTTGTTTTATGCCATACCCCTTACTTTTGTATAATTGGACTTGGAAAAAAATCATTATGTTGTGCACTTTGTGTCTGTGGCAAAGTTTCCCTTTTTAGCAGCTAGGAAAACCAATTTAATACTATGTCTTTATGAAAACTACTAGTCTTGCTGCTCAAGCTGCCCAATGGAAGTAGTTTTATTCATTTGTTGTCTTTCCAACTATGATTTCATTTTTCTTGGAGATATAGTTGGCAAATTGCTTCACGATGTCCTTTCCGGAATGTTTCCTTGAAGTTAGAGTGGTCCTATGGTGACATTGTTGATGCACTCTGGGCTGTGTAACTACTGAATTTCAGCGATATATTCCTATTCCTGAAAGATGAAAATGAAGAGGGGAACATGTAGCTTTCCACTGAATTGTTTCGTTGAAACCATTAAAATCTTTTGCGATGGGCTAAGTTCTGCCATAGCTTCTTGGTAGATGTTTTATATCAATTTGTATGGTTTAACTTGGTTTTAAACAGAGCAGTGGTTGTTTTGGGTGCTGCACTAAACCTACACCGATTATTGCTGTGGATGAGCCATCAAAAGGATTGAGAATTCAAGGGCGTATAGTGAGGAAGCCCAGCATTTCAGATGATTTTTGGAGCACCAGCACGTATGATTTGGAAAACAGTGCTATTCAATCTCAAAGAAGCTTGTCGTCGATCAGCACATCAAATCCAACTCTAAGTCAATGCAGTAGCACTGGTGGCATAGCCAACCAGTCTGATTTCGTAAATCAGGGCAAGTTTTATTTTATTATACTCTCTGTCATGTCCACAAAATATAAGAAACCATGGATAATTGAAATTTTAGTAATGATATTATTGTAAATTTTAAGATTCTTAAATTAAATTAGGCAATTATATGTATTGTTACTTGCAGGTTTAATTCTCTGGAACCAGAGCAGACTCCAGTGGATTGGAAGTAGCAGGCCTAGGAATCATACTCAACAAAGTAGGGAGACCAGATTAAGGTGTGTCACTCATTTTTTTGATACTTTGTCTTTCAACTTTGGAAGCAGTCATCCAGGAAATTTATGGAGTGCAGTGCTATCCATCTGCTAAGTAGTTGCCTATTTATTAGACAGTTTCCTTTACCAACACTTTTTTTTGGTCTCAATTTGAGTGACATTCAGTGAGAAAAAAATTCATAATCAAATAATTATCAAGTCTTGCTAGCTTGCACCATTGTCCCTTGTAATCAACCAGGCAATCATATGCTTTGACTGGCATTGTATGCTGGGCCATTTGTTGAAAGATGAAAGTACACTGAATCTAGGTGAACTTTTTTTTTTTTTGAAAAGCATTCATGAACTTTCATTGATAATCAGGAATGAAGCATTCTTTTCCAGGGAAATATCAACAAAGCACATTCAGAAATCAGAAAATATTGGAAGATGTACCCCTAATAGATGCTAGTGTATTTTTCCAATATTCCCTCATAAGACTTCCCTCATTCGAATACGCAAAATTTACTACCTATCTTTGCAACAAAAATCAAAAGAGGATTGCCCACTAAACTATACAATTCCTTGAGGCATCAACCAGCGGAACCAATGCTATCTGAGGGCCATTCAAACATCCCCTGAACCCAATTTCCAGTGAACAAAAGACTCAAACACAAAGCAAACTTTACACTTGGTGATCCCTTCAGCAGAGACCTCCACATCCCATAGCTCAGCAAAACATCAACAAGTTCACTTCCAGCATTAATTAGAAACAGAAATAAGCAAAAACTGACTTACTAGAAAAGATGTAGAATATCAGACTGAAGCCGCACCCCTTCCTTTGCCAGATTATCTGCTCTTTCATTTGCTTCCTGCATGACATGTCTTATCGTCCAACCATTCAGATTTTCCTTCATCCTTTCAATTTGAATTAACCACTTCCTCAGTCTCCACTGGGTAAATTGTGTCCATTGGGCAATTTAGGTGTTATTAAGTTTTACTTCTTCAGAGTACCTAAAGCAAGCTTGATTGTTTATAGGCATTCTAGAGAATGGAAACTGAGAGAGGCTAGCCCAACTTATGTTGGACATGACAGCTTCGTTATGACTACGTTCCCCCATTCCATTCCAGATTGTACTTGAAAAAACCATAGCTGTGTGGGCAAAAGCCTTTTGCATGATGAATCTGGTCATGGGTATATATGCACAGCACAACAAGAGTGGTAAAGTTTTATGCAATGAACACATAAGGTAAAGAGTAAATGTGTTGAGGTAAGAAGAAACCTCAAAGAAGCGGGCGCAAGGCCTTATAGAAAATGAAAAGTAATTTTGTATTAGCTTGTATTCATTCGTACTTATGCTTAATTTCCCCTAACTTTACACATTGTTACAGTTGGAATGCAACATATGAAAGTTTACTTGGGACCAGGAATCCATTTCCCGGGCCCATTCCTCTTTCTGTAAGTCAACTTTGCATGTTGGTTTCTTTTGCCCTGCATTCATATTTACTTTTGCTGTCTCCTAATTCTGAGTTTGTGACTTAATTGGCAGGAAATGATTGATTTTCTGGTGGAAGTATGGGAGCAGGAGGGATTGTATGATTGGAGTTAATGTCAGAGAAAAAAAACGTTTTGTTTTTTTCACATATTAACAATTGTTCATCTTTGTAGTTTTGAACATTTAAGTGAAGTTGTATATAGTTGTGGGGGAAGGGAGAAAACAAAAGGAACAAGATACAGTATCTTTTTCATTGTATAATTTTAAAATCCACAGCCCACACGATTCTCTTCTTTCCTTTTTTATCTTTTTCCTCCCCCTGTGTTTCATTTTCCTCTTCCTTGCCATGTTAAAGCTTTGTTGAACCTCTTGCATTACGATTTGAAGTGAATAAAGAAGCAAATGTTTGGCATATCCGTATGCAGGGAAAAGTAAACGTAACGTAACAATGTTAAAAACGTGGTTATGGATTCAATAAATCGGGTGAAAATTCTGGAAGAACCTGTAACAATCTCAATTCACCAATTTAGAAAACAGAGTTGGAAACTGATACGCAAGCATGTTTTGTTAAGAAAACAAAACAATCTACAATTGTCGAGTTAGAAGATCTTAGATGCGTCTTGTTTCAACGTAGGGAAGTTGAACTCACTCAGGGCCAATACGAAGAGATGGTAGTTGGATTGGTTTTGTATTTGATTCAGTAGACAAAAAGAAGAGAAATACTAGATTGGCCCTGTGTCTCCGAATATGAAGCTAGGTACAGAAGCGTCATTAATAACTCGATGTTCCAATTCTGTTCTGTGAAGCAAAAGATGAGGCGGTGCCGCTGCCGAATCAGTCACCCGGCTGACGATGCATATAAGCATTTCAGCACACCATCCCGCGTGTCTCCCTACGAGTCAGACGACAACGCCTGCCATCTTCTTTCAACTTGGAATATTACTACCATTCACGATTCCAAAAGGTACAGCTTCACCTAATGAATCTTGAGTTGTTCATCATATAGAATTCACATTTCATTGTGACCACAATTTATCAAAACCACAAATGCACGCATGCAAGGAAATGACATCTGAATCCTGAGAATTCATCACAACACTCACGACAACAGTCATCGTGCATTGTTTTATCTTCTCCTCATCTATCCTTTCTTCCAAAGGAATGATATGCTTTCGGCTCATTTGGATATATTTATGCGTTCATTCATTTGTTTATACCTGCCGCTTTCTTCTTATTCGCTTAAACAACATGACAAAAAGAGTTACATACATTGTACGACTACCACCTTGCTTTTAAATCTGTATTAGCATTGATTTTTAGGATATATTATATATATAATATAAATAAATAATGGTAGATAAGAATAGATAGATGTGGATGAAATGCAAGGGAGGAATTTTCAAAAGTTCCAACTTTAGAGGTGCATGAACACAAAAGGTAAACATCAGAAGAACGATGACCTGGTACCCAACTTTCCGCTGTACTTGGCAAGGACAGCAAGCTCTCAAATCCTCATCACCACAAAAGGGTCATTCTCTAATTTTAGAAGCACTTCAATGTTCTTTGCCCTCTACCATTGTTCTCATCTTTTTCCCTCTCATGACACTAGCATTTATTCTTACCTACATTGCACATCAATTATTCAATATTATTAATATTAAGAATAATTTTTGTTAATTTATGAAAGTCTGGAATAATCTTAATAATCTTTATGATAAAAAAATATTTTAAATGAAAGTTATTGGCTAGAATTAATTTTTTATTTATAAATTGGATGAATTAAGGAAATATACTTTTTAATGAAAGCCATTCAATGAAATTAAAATTTTATTTTACCAATTAAATAAAATTTATAAACATTCATAATAAAAAATTATATAAAATGGCCATTTTAAAATATAATGAATGATTAGTCATTTCAAAAGTTCTTTAGCAAATTTTTTTATTGGCGCAAATGATCATATTGTATATTTCTACAATATATTTATAAAAATCACCATTTTAAATATTTTTATTATTTATCTTAATAAGATTTATCTAGTCTATAAATAAGAATTGTAGTTGCATTAGATGATTTTAATTAGAAATATTTTTAATTATAAAATTTTTAAATTTTATCTTATTTGTAAATAAAAATTTTAATTTCATAAAATGATTTTCATTAAAAAATGTTTTATACGTGGTGATAGAGTTATTAGAGGTTAATACATATTTTATTATGATATATTTATAAAAATTAATAAATAAATTCATTGTTAAATAGATATATGACAATCACCTAAATCTTTCTTGTGTTATTTAAAAAGTCTATTGTTAATGTATTTGTAATATAATATTAATGATAAACTTCACCTATATTTCTTGTGATTTCAGCTTTTCTCACATAATATCTCTTGATTTTTTTTTATATTTTCAATTAAAACCATGTGGATATCTTCTGTCCAATTAGCACCATCTAAAAAACTTCTATTCTCACCAAAAATCATATTGTTAATTTTTTAATAAAATTACTAAAATGTCTTAATTCAAAGTTAATCTATTTATTCCCGCTTAAAAGTATTTTTGTAATTTTATTAAGCCAAATCAACAATAATCTTTTGTGGAATAAAAAATTGCCCGAAATGGGTTAATTACAAAAAAAAAATTCATAGAATATTAATTGCAAACTAAAATCACATGGTGCCGTGTGAAAAACAAATTGAAATCACTAAGGTGTGCGTTTGGTACATTACAATGCAATGTGATTACAGGTAATGTGAGTGCAAATAAGTGATTGCAAGCAATGTGGTGTTACAGGGAAATAACATTACAGTGTTTGGTATGTAGTAAATAATGATTAAATGTAGGGAAGATACATTGCAGTGTTTGGTTTACAAGTACTTTAGTGGGAATGTTGCTAATTGCAAAATTACCCCTAATTATTAAAATATAAGTTTAATATATTTATATTTTTTTATTAATTTTTATATAATATCATTTTAAATATATGTTAATATCATATATTTTATATTATGTATAATATTTTTTTATTTTTAATATATTTATATTTTTTATTAATTTTATATAATATCATTTCTTAAATATATTTTATATCATTATATTTATTTTTTATTTATTAATTATAATATTTTATATTTTATTTATTATTATGTATATTTATGATATTAAATTTTTATATAATATCATATTTTTAATATATTTTTAATGTCATTATTTTTTTTTATTATATTATTATATTTTATATGTTATTTTAATATATTTATATTTTATTATTAATTTTATATAATATCATATTTTAAATATATTTTTAATGTCATATGATTTTGATTGTTTTATTATGTATGTATGTGATGATTGTTGATATTTTATTGTGTGTAATATGATTTTATATGTGTATATTATTGAATGTTTGTAATATAATATCATATTTGTAAATATATTTGTAATGTGCTGATATTTGTATGTTTATTGTTATATGTAATGTTGTGATAAGTTTTTTGTTTCATTTCTGTGTAATATGATGTGTTGTGATATGTTATATGTATGATGATTATTGGTGTTGATGCTGATATGTATATGAAATGATTAATTTGTTGATTTGTATTGTTATGTTTATGTGTTGTGATGTCTTGATGATGAGTATATTTTATGTTTAATTATAATATTATAAAAATAGTTTTAATAAGATGAATGAAAGTTGAGAGGGTAAAAATTATCTTTAAAAATTGCAGAGTGGCAATGTAATGTGATGTACATTGGTTTTGGACTGTAATCACATTACATCCATTGGCTGCAATGGTAGATTGCATTGCAATCTTACATTACAGTGATTTGTTACAAAACAAACACTACAATGTAATTTAATAAGCCATATTGCAGGAAATGTGGCTTACATCCCTGATACCAAACGCCACCTAAAAGTTGAGGTGTAATTTACTCTAAAATAAAGTGTTCATAGGAGAGAAGTCAAGTCTTAAAAATTTTGAGGAGGCCACAATTTGGTGTAACTACTAATCAGCCAGCCTATAGTGTAGATTTCATAAATCTTGAATGTGACCCCAGTAGGATACATCAAGCTTAGGCCACAAGTGACGGAAGAGAATTCGAGAAAAATATTTGGAGGACAAAGATTATCTTTGAAAAAATCAAGCCCTCCATGAGGGAAATCCTTTTGCATGATCTTCTTGTACAAGATAATATTGGATATATGCATGCACATTAGACATTCCTGTATACAATGAACATTTCAAAACCCCAAAAATTAATTAAAAACGACACGTTCAAAATAAAACAAACTAAAACAACAATATTTTTACATCTCAAAGGATATTGGGATTGCATGAATATGTGTGTCTTCAACAGATTCATTTGACCGAACCCATGCCGTGTCACATGCTTCGGATATTTGGTTGGGAATTGGGATATGATTACTTAGAGCCCTACACCTAATTATTTGTAGCACTAATATTGTGTGCATGTCAACACAGATACATGCCTTTCTACCCAACGCAAAACAAAAAAAAAAAAAAACAGGTAAAAACCGTGTCTACTTTACCATTAAGCATTACTTAATTGCAAATGCAATGTTTTTATTGGGTTTGGTATGAAAGGGAAAGGCTATAAATTAATTGGTAAGAAGAAGCAACATTTTTTATAAAAAAAAAAAAACACCTAAATGTAAAAGTAAGGAAATACAATTGTTAATGTCTACAAATTTAAACTTCTAAACTTAAGGATCCCATCTTCCACGAAGCCAATCAAGATAATACTTGATTTATATTCTTCCCACTTGGCAACTAACTCACGCCCCCTGCTCCATAGAAAGCCAGATGGATTTGGCTTAATTCCTAGTACCAGGCCAGTCGTCTTCTTTCCTCCCAATTTCTTTTTCAAAAATTGCGTGTTCTTCCATCTTTACTTTTTCTTGAAGGAATCTTTCTCAAGTGCCTAAGCCTCTAGTATTTATCGGTTAAAATAACTCGTACATTTTGGATGTACATGCACTAATTGATGCGTATAAAATAGCATTTTGCACAACTAGACTGAAAATCCTCGATGGGAATGATTATTTATATAGTCCTTGAATCATCTCAGCACGCCATGGTAGACACCATTGATCCACTGAAAATATTTTTGATTAGCTCACTTTTGAGGATGAAATGAGCTGGCATGATTCGCTCTGACGTTTAGATAGTATTAGAGATAAAAGCAATGACTGACAGCCACTTGCTAATGCTGTCAAAATAAAATCATTAAGGCTTTCTGAGCCAACAAGATGGGTGGTACTGGCAATTGGAAAGTGAAGATGATGAATTCATTTATTTTATTAGTACAGTTGTTCAAGCTGATCACATTATTACAACGGGGAGGGACCAATGTCTAGAAGCAGGCATTGGGACAAGTCAACATGATCCCATAAGCAGCATATGAACAACAGAACGCTGATGAGAAAGATTTCGATGGACCATTACACGAGGATTGCATCAGAAATAATATATATTAAATACGGATCTCATCAGAATAAATGTTGTAATAATAATAACTACTAATTTAGAGGATTAATATTTTTTAATATACATTATATAATAAGAAGCAATTATATTTTCTCTCATCGCATAAATTTCACCTCTCACAGTATAAGATTCACATTCAAAGCTCAATGTTATAGCATCAAATTCATATAGATTCCATTAATAGCTATGTTTTTGAAGTAGTTTCAGGGTATATATATGGTAAAATAGAGGAACAATGATGATGACTATGAATGTTGCTCTTGCAGTGCAAGTTGAAAGCCTTGTTGCAATATATATTTCACTGTCAAAATGTGATATTTTTTTGAATGTTTCTCATTTCCAAGAAATTGATAGTGTCTTGAAATGTTGGAAGCTTTATCTTGCCGATTGCCATATTTGCCAAGTCTTAGAGAGTTGGGAGATGGCAACAGAAAAAGAGAGGGTGTGGAAATTGAAGAGAGATGGAATGATTCAGCCTTGTTTTCCCTTTTAGAATCTAAATTTCTCACCCTTCTTCCTGAGTCACATTTTCAATTTTCTTCCCCCTTTTAATTTCAGCCCACGCCAAGTTACGGGACCAACATATAATCCTATATGCCAACTCATGAATTCAATGCTTTTTTCCATTACTTCCAAGGCAATTAGACACCAGAAAAATCCCATTCATGCATCTTTCTCTTTCTAGCTTTTGAAGTTGATTTCTCAAATTTGAACTGATCAAGATTTTACAGCCTAAACTGAAATTTTGTATCTTTTTGCCAAGTCAAAAAAAAATCTATAAAATTTTGAAAAAAAAATTACACTAGAATATTTAGCTTATTAATTAATACATAATCTTTTTATTTAAAAAATAAAATTCGAATACTCTCACGAATAAAAAAAAGAAAAGATTTGACATAGCACAAAGCTATCTATGGGGGAAAGGAGACCATAACCCTACGGATATCAACATAATTTCCTTTCACCTAAAACCATACCCATTGTGATTATGATGAGCCACTAAAATCTGATCGAACAAAATAATATAGATGACCACGTGTCATTATCAACATATAAATGCAAAAAGATTTTGTAAAGTTGGTGTCATTGAATATAATACATTAAGACTAAGAGTTGGAGTTTGGACCACAAAATTCTATCAAAATACATGCATACATCTAAACTTATAAGGAACGACTTTTAGCAAGGATGGACCACTCTGAGAATTGTACGTTGCCAGCTAAAGGAACAATGCTATCACTTGAAAGAAATATCGAATGACTTGAATCTTGTGGGTAGGCTTTGTATTTGGTCTATCCCACGGTGTTTGAAATCAGTTAACCTAATGTTGCATAATAGACTAAGTTAATTTAATGGGAAAATTAGCAGATCCATGTATCTTTGAATTTCTTTTAATTCAACAGTGACATTTCTCAAACATATGGTAAGGCAGAAGGGCTAGAAAAGGAGGCAAGTTAGATGAATCGGGTTACAGAGACTGACAATTGATGCAAATTTGCTACGTTGAAAATAAAGAAAATGGAGTTGCCAATTAAAGCGTCCTTATAAAGATGCCTCCCTTCAAGTGGAGCATGCTCTTTTAACTCAACAAAATATCTCCAACAGGTCACCTTTCCAATCCAGTTTCTTCATTTTTGGCCAAACACACTCACACATACATATAAACAATATTTTTTTATTATAATTTTATTATGAAAAGTAAAAAAAAAATTTAAATATTTAATTCATTAATTAATATATAATTTTATATTTTAAAAATAAAATTTAATTTTTTAATTAAAAAATACAAAAAATAAAAAAAAGGTGTAACCCATTCAAAAAAAAAAAAAAATAAGCGCGGTGTTTATCCATTTGTGCAGAGAAAAAACGAGGAAAATTGAGTAGATAAAAAAGATTTCAAATTAACAAAGTCTATCTTGTGATGTAAAAAAAGATTAGTGGTACAAAAAAAATAGAAAGACGAAATGAAGCCGAAATTTCATATGTCCAGAGCCTTCAATTCAATGATTCTAACCCATCTCTTTTGAAGAAAACAAAGACCCATTTTGTCAAATCTCATCTTCGTTTCCAGCCATTCATTGGACCTACATGAATTCACATTTGTATAAAAGCTAATCAAATTCATTGCACATCACTTTCCTTTCTTTAAGACAAGAGAACCCGAAACAATGCTCGATGCATTTGCCTCTGGGGCCCCTCTTTCACCGTTTACTATTTAATTTTGTTATTTGCCAATTCTAAAGCTCTTTTCCTTTTTTTTTTTAAATTTGTTTTGCCCCAAGTCAACCCCAACACCTATGACTCTCTCTTCTCCCCTTTTTGTATTATTTTCTTTCCTTTGGTGAGATGCAACAATTTTGACTGTTGCTGAATGACCTCAATGGTCGGCCTCCTTTGACTGCTGTTGTGCAATTTTG
This sequence comes from Theobroma umbraticum, assembly GCF_002168275.2. Lineage (NCBI taxonomy): Eukaryota > Viridiplantae > Streptophyta > Magnoliopsida > Malvales > Malvaceae > Theobroma > Theobroma umbraticum. Next base: position 7,876,224 of record NW_018397256.1, on the reverse strand, counting down.
AGGCAGCTTCGTCCAAAGTTCAACTTGCTTGTGACTCTGTTCTAATTCTTGGGTTCCCTCTCGTTTTAATTTAGAGAAAAGAAATTTCATTTCCCAGCTGAATTCATTATTGGTATAATAAAACTTAATTAACAAGTTGATAATATTCCTTTTAATGGTTCTTATATATAGTGGGTAAAATTCATTGCACTCTATAGGTGAACGTGTGAAACTATAGGGGGGAAATCAAAATTATTTGAAAGCATCAATGACAAAAAAAGAAAAAGATAATATTATTATCTTGTACATGAATGTAACGTTTAAAATTTTACAAACGAATTTAAATATATACAAGGTATAAATTAAATAATTTTATTATTTATCGTTATATCAGTACATGACATATTTAAATTTAATTGTTGTTATATAGAATAATAATTACTTTTTGAGATTCCAAACCTGAATTAACATAAATTATTTGTAATTATTAAAGAAGTATATTTAAATTTTTCTCACTTTCAGTCCTTCCTTTTCTTCTCTTCTCTTAATAATTCAACTGGGATGGCTTATAAATCAATGAAAGTGAAGTGTAAAGATATGGAATAGAAATCAAAGCATCAGTCTTGTAAATTCAAATTAGTCGTTAACCTGCTCTTATCGATGTCAAATTAATCTACGAAATGACTAGTTTAAGCTATGCTTTGATCAATTATTGGTGAGCTGTTCCCAAATATCTAAATCCCATTGCAAAAATTATATGAAAGAAATTGCTTTAATTATGGGTCATGTGGTGCTGCATTTATAATCCAAGAAAAAGTGATTAGACAGACAATAATCCCTCAGTTTTGTTACGTGTCAAAAATCTAATGGTTCATATAAAAGCCACCAAACTGTAATTTCTTTTTTTTTTTTTGGTTTTTTAGGTCTATTGTTCAGTGCATTCCAAAAGTAATTCCAGTCGTCTAAAATCATGAGTTACTTCTTTTTTTTTTTTGAAAAGCTAAATTATGAATTACTTGACAGACATAACTTCTTTTTCTTTTGTACTAACAACGAAACAAACTCACTTTTTTCATTTTTATTTCCTTAAAGACTTTCTTATTTAAAAAGGTTACGGATTTATAAATGAAATTTTAAAGGATAAGTTGACCGAATGAACATGATGAGAGAGAATTATTCTTAGCATTGATGTAAATCCATGGATGCATGTATGTACTTGTTAAGAGCCTGATGAACAGTTCAATTTGCCAATTCTAAATTCTCTAATTATCCTTAATTGGCCTTGATTAGTGCCCACAAAATGAAAAAAAAGACCTTAATCTCCCCACAACACCCCTAGTTTATTCTTATACCAGAGGCTAATCCACAGTCCAAAAATCCTAAGCAAATTGCTAAATCATTTCACCTTGACAAAGTATCATTAGCTTTTTCTTGCTTGTCCTATTATGCTAATCCAACGGGACAGGGCAACCGTTTCAACCCCTTGTTTTTTAAATATCAAATTGGGTTTTCATCAACGGATAATAAAGCTTAAAAAAAAAAGAAAAAAGAAAAGGATGCGGCTGGATTTCCAAATTCCCAAGCTACCTTAGTTGGAAACCTTGGAGAATGCATGGCCTGTGAGACCAAATACAATTAACCAACATAGTAAAGGCACACACTTGTCCAATTTGTCATTGCCCCCACCTTGTTTTTTCTTTGGGTACTAACCCATTTCCCTACTCATTTAATAAGCTAAGCAAATTTAAGATAACACTTTGCTCAATAAATATTCCCATTGCTCCAACTAATAAATAAGAGTAATGATGATGCAATTATGTTATGTAGTCGAAAACAATCATGAAAAATGTTAACGTGCATTATCATAATTACAAGACTGATTTCAATTTCAAATATAAACCACAGATAATATTGTAGACTAAATCAATCTCTAATTCAATGAACCAAAAAGGAAAAGACTAGTAGAATATTGCATGCAGAAGCCCCAAAATAATAACTTACACACCGCCCAGAATTCAATTGAATGTTAAACTAAACCACCAATAGGAATTTCTTTATTTCAAAGGCAAGGAAAGTTGAAAACTTTAAAGAAATGTGACGATATGAAATGGGTAGGAGCCGGTTGCCGGGTGTTTGGTTGGACTAAAGAAGGAGAGAGAAAAGAAAAACAGGTTCTAAGGAAAGATACATTGCATGTAGCAGATGTTGTCAGTTAATGTATCTGCAACAAAAGATAAAAATTAAAATAATAAAATAAAATGGAAAATTCTCAACACGACTCGACATGTTTTTTTTTTCTTTGTTTCTTTTCTGAAACCAAATAAATAGAACTCTTATGTTCTGTTTGAGCTAACACAAATAACTCTCTTCTTTCTTTTTTTCCCTCTTCTTTCTTTCAATCCTTTTTTTGCCCTACGTAGTGGGGTTTCAGAATTCTTTCTTCTAAACAAGTTCTGATGCATTCAAGCTTTCCAGGGGTATACTTGGTCTGCCTTTTTCTAGCGTTTTGTGCTGTTGGATTTTGCGTTTTGGGGTTGGAGGCTTCTCCGAAAGGTTTCTTCTGTGAGATTCAACCATGCCTGCCCTTGTTAATTACGGTGGTGAGCTCTTTTTTCTTTTCTGTTTTTTCTTTAGTGGGTGTAGGTTGGCTTTGAATTTATAGATCTGTTTACAATTCTTAGATTGATATTGTTTGAAATTCATATGAAGATCACTTGTAAGAATAGTCTATCTTGGTCAGGATGTTTGATAGATTTCTCTTGTTGGGTTTTTATGCTTGATCTCATAAGGCCCCCAAGTGAGAATTTGATTTTAAGTCATGGTTCTGTTTGTTTTAGTTAGGCTTAGTTTTCTTTTCTTTTTTTAAATAAAGAAAACGAATTTAGGAGATATTACTTATATGAAATTTGTGTTGTGAGGATTGGATCCTTGAAATTTTACATCAAAGTTGAAAGCTTTTCCAAATGATTTTTAAATTTTGTATAATTGTTCTGGGAAGGAAAAAAATTGTTGTGTGAATATGTTTATTTTCTGCTAGCTCTTTTTGGAAATATTCTTTGGGTAGTTTTAGCTTATTGCAGTTTTTCTTTATTGGAATTTCAGGTGATGATGATTTCTATTCTGGGGGTTCATTTTTTACAAATTCCACAGACTTGGGTAGATTGTGTTCAATCAGTTCCCAAGTGGATGTGTACTGCCCTCCTCGTAAAAGAGCTCGTATTAGTGCCCCATTTCTCTTCGGAGAAACTGAGTTTGAGCAGAATAAGCAACCATCAATTGATGTTCTTCCTGAGGAATGCCTTTTTGAGATCTTCAAACGTCTTCCTGGGGGCAAAGAAAGGAGCTCCTGTGCTTGCGTCTCAAAGCATTGGCTTATGCTTCTGACCAGTATTCGTAAGAGTGAATATGAGTCATCAAAGGTGGTCAAGGAGAATAATGATTTGGTTTCTGAGGATGTTGAGATGATCTCATCTGATGAGGATGATGGGTATCTTACAAGGTGCTTGGAAGGGAAGAGAGCAACTGACATGAGACTTGCTGCAGTGGCTGTTGGAACAAGTGGTCATGGTGGGCTGGGAAAGCTTTCTATAAGGGGAAGCAGCTCCTCATGTGGAGTAACCAATTTCGGGCTATCTGCCATAGCTCGTGGTTGCCCTTCTCTCAAGGCACTGTCTTTGTGGAACATCCCTCGCGTTGGGGATGGAGGTCTGTCAGAGATAGCTAAAGAATGCCATTTGTTGGAGAAGCTTGACCTTTGCCAGTGCCTCTCAGTTTCCAACAAGGGTTTGATTGCAATCGCAGAGAACTGCCCTAATTTGACCTCATTGAGCATTGAATCTTGCCCAAAGATTGGTAACGAGGGCCTCCAAGCCATCGGAAAGCTTTGCCCCAAGCTGCAGTCCATCTCAATCAAGGACTGCCCACTTGTTGGGGATCACGGAGTTTCAAGCCTGTTGGCATCAGCATCTTCTGTCCTTTCAAAGGTTAAGCTTCAGGGATTGAACATCACAGATTTTTCTCTTGCTGTGATTGGGCACTATGGCAAGTCTGTGACAAATCTAATGCTCAGTGGTCTACAAAATGTGAGTGAGAAGGGGTTTTGGGTCATGGGTAATGCTCAGGGTTTGCAAAAATTGGCATCTTTGATGATTACTTCTTGCTGGGGGGTAACAGATGTCAGTCTTGAAGCCATGGGAAAGGGATGCACAAACCTAAAGCAGATGTGCCTTCGCAGGTGTTGCTTTCTTTCGGATGATGGATTGGTGGCTTTTGCCAAGTCTGCAGGTTCTCTTGAGTGCCTGCAGTTGGAGGAGTGTAACAGGGTCACACAGTCTGGGATTATTGGTGTCCTCTCAAACTGTGGATTAAAATCTCTCACCCTAGTAAAGTGCCTGGGAATTAAGGATATGTCCGTGGGAGCTCCTTTGTCCTCCCCTTGCAATTCCCTTAAATCCTTGTCTGTAAGGAACTGCTCAGGATTTGGGACTGCCAGCTTGGCTATGGTGGGCAAACTGTGCCCTCAGCTTCAGCATGTAGATCTGAGTGGGCTCTATGGCATTACAGACGCAGGTCTTCTGCCTCTTCTTGAGAGTTGTGAGGCAGGACTTGTGAAGGTGAACCTGAGCGGCTGCTTAAATTTGACTGATGAGGTAGTTTTGGCCTTGACCAGACTACATGGCGGAACCCTCGAGTTGCTCAATCTTGATGGTTGCAGGAGGATCACTGATTCAAGTTTGGTGGCAGTTGCAGACAATTGTGTTTTTCTTAGTGATCTGGATGTATCAAGGTGTGCGATCACCGATTCTGGTGCTGCTGCCTTGTCTCATGCCGAGCAACTCAATTTGCAAGTCCTTTCTTTTTCAGGTTGTTCTGGAGTGTCAAATAAAAGCATGCCTTTCCTGAAAAAATTGGGAAATACCTTGGTGGGGTTGAATCTCCAGCACTGCAATTCAATCAGCAGTCGAACTGTTGAGCTGCTTGTAGAGAGCTTGTGGAGATGTGACATCCTTTCTTAATCAAGGATAGAAGGCTGATGAGCCAGATCTGAACAACTACACTTACGGCGTAAAGATGGTAGAAATATCAAACTCATATAGTTAACTCACACGGGTAGCAACATTCCGAACAGATTTTTGGTCCGACAAAGTGGTCATGCTGGTTCCTCAATGGCTTGGTGTTTTCCTGGGGACTTTGGCTGTTTTGCAGATGGCCAATCCATCCGTTTTTTGCTGGCTTTCTTGACATGGGAAAGCCTGTTGTAACCATCAAGCCCCCATTTACCTGGGGGGGTGCGGGGGGTTTGGTGGCAGTTTCATAGGCATGGTTCCTGGAGAACTCTGTCATCAAGTCATGGATATAGGTTTCCACTCATGATCATCAGTGCTTGTGGTTCTATTTTGCTGGTTGTGGTCTACTCAGTGTTTTAGCCTTTGTCATACATTCTTTATGGGAGTGCTTGACTAAGCTTTCTTTGTTTTCAGTCCTATGAAGTCTGTTGCTTGGATCTGTCCATCTTAGTTTTAAGCGTCTGTTTTCAAGGGGCTTCCGATGTTTGAAACTCCTGTAGGGGTTCTTCTGTGTTTGCTTTCGTCGCGTCTCTATGGTGGTTGCTTTGAGCAGTTCTATGTTTGGGTGCCGCAGATTGTTGGGCTTTGGCAATGGCAGTGGATTCATCTGATCTGCCATAACAACCTTCTTTGGTTGTTTTTTTATTTTTTCCACAAGTCCCTGGTCTTGTAGGCTTTTCCTTGTGTATGAATTGAACCACTGCAACTACTCTGTTATTAGCAATAAAGCTTAATATTTCTTTGTATCTTCTTTGTGCGAGGCTTGGCGTACGATTTACTGATTGTAGAACCATGCGGCAACTATGGACCAAATTAAGAGCTTGAACGTGCTGATGAAGATCTGAATTTTCTTTAAACCATAGACGTGAACTTCTCTCTGTTGTTTTCAAAAGCTGATGTTACAAACTAGCAATTTCACCAAAGATTAATCACAGCTAAAGATTTGGTGCTGCAAAGAAACATTCTGATTGTTCTGCATTAAGAAATATCTGCTTCTGCCCTCCGAGGTTTCAAACAAATAAACATTGTTAAACTGTGTCCATTGCTCAGCGAATCCATTTGTTTAAGCAATATCCAGACTTGGCCTCACTACTCCCTTTTCGGGGTTCAATTCCTCCCTACCTTTGTCCAAACTACGTAGTGATAGGAATGTGGTTCCTTGGTTTTCATATAGTATACAACTACAAGTGCAATAATGATTTTTGAGTTAATTAAGTGCCAGTATACGTATCTTTTTATTCGAATCAAAATCCAGCGGTAGTTGAGACTTTATTGGGAGTCGATTTGCTTTGAGATGCATCCTGCTACCTACAAACAATCCATTATATCTATATAACTTTCACTCTCAGATGGGCAGTTGGACTGTATAATATATACTTGTATATAGACTTCTTCCATATTTGTATATGTTCAATATTTCTTTCGGTTACTAGTCTGAATTATACAAGACAAGTTCTATTTGGACAATTGTGATAAGATGACTGAAAGAAAGGTGGGGTAGAAATTAATAAAGGAGATGAAACAATGACTCCCTTGAAATTTCCAATATCTCCACTTCCCAGCAGCCGGTCCAAAGAAACATAATAAGAAATTCAATGAAACGTTTGTTGACTCTACTATTTAATGGTAATGTGTTTTGACTCTTCGGGAGGTTGAACATTGATTGAGCTTGGAGGAGCAGACTGAGTCACAGAGGCATGGCAAAACGTGTCATCAATGAAAGGGAGAAAAAAAAAATAGTATGGTTGTATGTGGTGGAGATAATGGATGCAGTCTTCTACTAATTTCCATGTTGCTAGCTGGTGGCTGGATGCTGGATGCTGCATGCCAGCATCAAGAGCATGCTTGGACCAAAAAGTTAAAAGTAGAAGAGTTTTTGTCCTTTTGATTAAGTTCTTCCTTTGTTGAAGCCACAGGAAATGAACAAAGAAAGAAGTCAAAGAGAGAAAAATGGAAAATTAAGTCACAGTTATTTACTTATAATGCTCAATTGGATCTTCGAAGCGATCTTTTATCTGTATTAAATATATACTACAAAACTGATTTAACTGTTTTAAACCTTTGTTCTCGGGACTTGTAAACAGTCTCTCAGCTGAAATTTGGCTCTTTTTTCGCCGGAACGGAAGAAGTTTCGATCAAAACAGTAAAAAAAATGCACCAAGAATAATCATTGCATGCACTGTTTAAAAGAAAAAAGAAGAGTGAAACATTTAGGCATTTGCTTCGTACCAAAGATTTTTTTGTGCTTTGGTTAATTAATTTTAATGAATAAGCTACCATATCAGTAGGAAACAGAGAAAAGGAATACGTTACTGCTAGCTTTCCTCTTTAATAACGAGAGACAGCGAAAGAGGCAATGCATTAGAATTTAGAGCTAACTTAATGTTTTTGGCACTAGAAGTAGAAGAAATAGCAGATATAACACCAGCACCATTGGACAGAGAGAGAGAGAGAGAGAGAGAGGATTGCCATGGAAGAGCTTCCTAGTTTATAATATAAGGCTGCTAATAGTAATAGGGCGATTGAGATTTCTACTAGAGTTCTATAATGTAAGCGACAGAGGGTTTTAACATAGTAACTAGCTAGTATAAAACTATATATACATTAATCTTTGCTCAAGGTTGAAAGAACTTATCTCCACATTTGCATTTCCATGCCAGCAGATAATAGCTTTCGTCACCTTGATATGAAGAACTTCGACCATTTCTATGGTGGGGAGAAGCAACTAAAGCAGCCATGCATGGTCTGCAACTGAAGCACCTGTTGACACACTTGGGTGGCCTTGAACCCAGAACCATTTTCATCACTTGCTTGGAACGGTGAGTAGCTGTTACAGATACTGACCCAACTGCCAAAAAAAAAATCCAGGAATAAACGTTACACGGAGTAAAACAAAATATAGAGTCTTGCAGTGTGTGTATATATACATATATATCAGCTTGTCTAAGTTTTCTGTTGTGCCCTTTTTTACCTGATTTGGAGGGGGAAAATGTGAGGTAAAAGATGAGCATAACACTGACTGCAATCTTTAGCTCAACTGGGTGGTTTCTGAATGAAGCCATCTGTCTTGTCGAGGAGATAAAAGGAGAATACACGAATCACTGCATAGAGTCTGGGGAGCTTGTTTGTTTCTCGAGAGAGGAATTAGGAAGATGTTATTGTTTGCAAAGAGGGATGATGGTCTGCCTGTAAAAGAGAAGCATCTCTCACACACAAACGAAGAAATACATTGCATCTATCGCGGTATTTGGAGGGTCCCATAGAATAACTTTAAAATTTTGAAGTCTCTCCATCAAGAAATAGTTCCCCTTGTCTTCATGCTTCAGGGTGAATTGACTGAAGTTACATCTCCTTTCATCTTTTGCAAGCTGACCTGACTCCCCCTTTGCTACCTTTTTTTTTTTGTTCTTTTTTTGTTTTTTTCAAATTGTTGGTACTAAACCCTCTATCTGAAGAATACAAGGAGATGAAGTGCCAAAACCCCCTCCTTTTTTGTCATCATACAAGGTATGGCCGTACTTGCTTCCATGGTCACGTTTGCTTCTGCTTTCATTGATCGATTATTTAATTCATGGTAAATTTTAAAGCCGTACGTAGCATGTTCTGCTCTTTTCCTATTTCTACTTTAATCTGTCACCCCCAGGCCCTAAGGGGCATGAAGATATTAGGGAATAGCCCCTCCAACTCCAACCTATTAGTTTTTTAATTCATAATTACATTTAAATCGAGTTTGAGTACTTCAAAATTAGGAGATATTCAACCCACTCTCATTCCTACCTTGGAAGTAATAAGAGGACTCATAATTAAAACTTGAAATTTCTCTTAAGATATTGCCTATTCAAATTAGGAAAAGAGAAAGAGAAATGATTTTTGAGATAGAATAACTTTTTCTTTTTGTGAAATTTAAGCTCAATGAACTTTCATGTGTAAAAAAACAAAAAAAGAAATTATGTGCGGAACTTATAAGCTAAAGAAATTAAAGTTTGGTTTGATTAATGTTTTTATTATATATATTATTACTGATTATTTTTATTTTTTACTATTTTTATAAATAAGTATTTAAACAAAACAGTCTATGCAAAGCTGAGGTTTTAGAACAACAAAGGGGATTGAAGACGAATTATAGGCTGTAAATGTATGGATTATTGAGAAGTTACATTGGATCAAAGTTATAGTCCCATTTATTTTAAATTGGTTTTCGGGAAAGGATAGGAAAATACAAGAAAATCTGACTCTAGCCACTGCCAACGTGACTTGTCTTTTTAGGGAACAATATACTACTAAAGTAGACAACACCAAGTCCAAGTGACAAATACAAAATCAAATTTTGCACCTTAATCAATGACTGTATTTTCCTTCCACATAGTCTGATGGTTTTAGATACAATGTCTGGGAGTTTCGAAATATAAATATATTATTGCTAAAATAAGAGATATTATCATATATGTACGTTTATATATGAATTACATATTTCTTTTCTTTAAAAAGTTGGATTCCTATTCTTTTCCTTGACTTTTCGAACCGGCTCCTTGCCTAGTTTTTGTAGGTAAATTAGGGAAGAAACTTGAATACAAGGCTCACCATCTGAGTCATTGTTTCCGATGATTTATTTATTTTAATTTTCCTTGCAGGTTTGATGCCAGAACGCCAGAAAAAGTCAGAAGAGGCACTGATTTTCCCCAAATGCTAAATAATTCACAAATTTCAGAAGGCTATTTAATGTGAGCCATTGGTAAAATGCAGACCACATGGCTGATGAACAAGGGTACTCTACAGGGTAGCCCTGTTGGCTAATAGTAGTGCTGTACACAAACTGCAACCTTTGCTTGTTTTGACACCTGTTTGGCCTCGCTTTACTCGGCGAGGCAAATGGCGAGTTTGGAGCTACAAGAAAAACAAATGCAACCGACTTCAAAGCTTTAAACATTCTCTTAACTATACCTGCCGGCTGCGGCAACAGCCAATATGGTAAATCTATCACTTCCAATTAAATATAGAATACTACTGCCCGGAGATGTTTTAAAGCAACTCGGGAACTTATAACAATGATTGCAGCGGTACTTATGGTAACGAAAGTCGATTTTGATGGTGGCGGGAGCAGAAACCTGTGAATAGTAGCCTCTATCTACGAATATGTTTTGGGTGGTCATAAACTTACAATTATGGATTTGTTCAAGTCCAGGAACAGCGTTTGACAGCAGAAGCAAACAGTGCTGAGGATCACTGCTCCGATGCTAGTCTAAGTGAACACCCTGCCAATGATTAGCAAACAAAAGTGAAAATTGAAATCCCCATTTGCGGCATGGGGATGGAGCTGAATCTGTATTATTATCCTAGTTATACCATATCACATCATTGAATACAGCCAAGACATTAACACGTGATTTTTTTTTTTTGCTACAAAAAGATGCAAAATAGAAGGGCAATGGGCCTGCCTCGGCTCGAGCAGGAAGTGGAGGAAGAGAAAACCTACATATCAACCTGGAGTCATAAATTCTTCAACTTTGCATCTGGCAAATGATCTATAAACCCGGAAACTGATATGTACGCAGCAGACATAATTTTATAGCAAGACGGTGGGTTGGTGAAGGACAGCAGAGGAATAGCTTCATTGGGCCCATCTGCTCACTGACTTGCACCACATCCACAGAAAAAGGATCAGCAAGTGATTGTTCTAAGAAGACTGGAATTCGCAAGACCCTCCGTCGGTTTCCAGATTATATTTTCAAGTTTCGTACAAAAATTCTTGTAGAACTGCAAAAAGGGGAACGAAACTAGTACATTAGTAATTGCTGGTAGGAATTCATAAAGCTTTTACCGTCAGATATCAAAACATGTTGCATGAACAAGCTGGCAGCATTAGATTATGTTATACGTCAATAAAACAAACTCTTGAGAAAAGTCCATGAGCAATCAATTGCCTGATTGTTACATCCTGATCCAAGTCCCAAAAGGTTTTTCAAGACAAGGTGTGCCATAGCCTGGAGGTACGCAGCTAAGAAACAAGACTAGCATTTAGTCCTAGCCACATGGATATGCTATCACGATAGAGAAAATTATAGAGACTACTAGAATCTAAAATGAATCTGCCATAAGAAGTTCACCCTTGGTGCATAAAACAACAAAAGAAAAGGTTAGAAAGCGATGTTTTAGTCTCCTGCCGAAAAAGATTAATAGCAGTGGCATAAAAGACAAAAAGTAACCGCATAAAAGACAAGTACGTGAGAAAAGATATTAGCAGCATTTAGCCTTTTACTTGACCCTAATGAATCCTGTAACAAGCCAAAATATGGTTAAATTGTAGCTTTTGAGGACCACTTTGTTAGAATCGACTACACTACACAATAGATTTTGTGCATACTCATTAGAACAACAAGAAATTTTTTTAACCCATTTTAAATTAATTTAATTTGGGTTGCATGTAACTGACAACCCATTCAAAGGTTATAGAAAACTAAGAGTAACACAAGGATTATACATGTGTTGCATAATATGTCTAAAATATGAGGACCAAGACACAAACAACCAACCTTGTGATATTCAAGAGTGTCTCCAGCAGCTTTTCGAACATCTACCATGAACAGTGATGGTGCAACTTCAAAAACCTACATAACAGAAATAAAACTAACTATAAAACAAAAGTCATATTGAAATTCACCTGCCAATGTAAGAACTGCATTGATTACCAAATTAGAAAGATTTCTAGGTCTAGGAATCTACCTCCAGGACAACTGCAAATTGCCCAAACTTATTTGCAGATATTCCCTCAAGTCTTGCCTGTGGTTAGAAGGATAGAACAAATTTTGATGAAAAAGAAAATAATATGAATATAGTACACTCATACACTGATGTCCTTTTGCAATATGTAAAACATGATCACCAAATAAAACAATAGGGTGACCCCAACACCACTTATGTTGCTAGGATTAGAAAGAAGCTAAATTAACCTAGACAGTATATTTCCTCAATAAACCTTTTCCATTCATACTACTATTGGCAAAATAAATAAGTTCATTACGCATGAACACACATCTTAAGCCTCTGGTATTAGATTAACGTAATTGTTACCAAGAGTGTCTTTGAGAAATATTCAAGGTCAAAATTAGCTTAGTAACTACTACATGGGAGTTATTACAACGCTTCTCTACTAGCACATTATCATGCCTATGTTGTTTGTATCTTCTTTAGAAGAAAAAGGAAAACGATAAAACAGGAAAAAAAAATCTGTTTGGGTAAAAGATGAAATTGCTGCATTTTGTAGAAAAGCCTCTAAATCAAACCACTAATGAAGAACCACCCCTGTTTAGTGAACGAAGATATTTTTACAAGTCATACCTTGTAATTGCGTGTATGAACCTTGAGACCCATTGATTCTGCAACGGCTTCAACACTTGAGATTATAACTCTTGCTGGTTTGCGTGATACAAAACGAGTTTGTCGTTTTACATAATCCTGCCAAAGAAAAACCATGGAGGAAAGGTTCAAGCAGGAGAAGGTTGTATTAGAACTCTATTTCCAATTTACAAAATGATGCCCTCAATTGAACTATTTACATAACAATACACTTATCAAACATGAATATGAGAAAGCAAGACTTTAGAGTCTAGCAGAATATTAATGATACTGTTAGCCAAATGGAAGATTGCCCCTTCCTATGAAGCTGATGTACTTTTGCTTAGAAGGCTCCTTACCTAGGACTCTGCTACCAAAGCTAATATTCAACAAATTTACAGCTTATACACAATCTACAACCATAAAGCATCATCTCAATGGCCAAAAAATAAACATTTAAATGCTTCAAAAAATATAATTTTAGCTGGCACACTAGTGCGCCCCACCACAAAACCCTTTCTTATTGACAAAATACTATGCAAGCTTATAGCAACACAATACATTTTTCATATTTTAAGCAAACATAATTCACAATATAAAAAAAAATTCCAGTAGGTTCAGCAAGAAATGAAAGTATCAGCTATAACCAACCAATAACCATGATGCAAAAGAGAAAGAGGATTCATCATGCTTTGAGGTGAAGCTAAATAACATTAAATCAGAGGTTAGCTATGCTAACTTACGAAACCGGAACAATATGATCAATTGATTGATAAAATTAAGAAACTGTCATGGACTACAATTTCACTTGGCAACAGAAAATACTGACTTATGCCACTCTACCTGTTGCCTGTCAAACAATGCTGACAGATTCAAGCCTTGGGACAGTGTAATCATCTCAAATGCATTCATTATCAGGGGACCCCCTTCATCAACTACAGACTGCTCAGATACATACTGGTCCTGCAAAAAAACGGTGGGTAGTCAACAAAGGGAAATTTAGCTTACAATAGAGATCCAGAGAAAAGGTTTCTCAAGGCAATCAGGTTGCATTTAGCATCCTTAGCTTTGATAACAACCATTAATAGTGACATGTCAAAGATGAAAAATCTGTCCCCTAGCATCAGAAAATCTCTTAGGCCAACAAGAGCAACTACAAATACAAAGAACAAAAGAAAGAATTCCCCACCTCAATGTCATCAAAAACTGCGCGGACATCATCCAAATTCACTTCTTCTTCTCTAGGTCTTACAGGCACATAATGCTTTTGAAACCATGGATCATTTTTAATTCCCTCAATTTTAATACGCTGCAGTAATAAAGGAACCAGTTATAGACAGAGGTGGGGAAACAAGCATCAATACATTTATTAACTTTGCATTATTCACCTTACTCCATCTAACTAATGCCTACCATCATATATTTTGAAGGGTTTGGCCAAAATAGTTAGAAATTATAGTGTCTTAGAAATAAAATAAAACCTTACTAAGACCAGATGTAATGAAATTTTATTCTATGATTCTCAAGCCTGAATTACCACTTTTTATAAAATGCAAGCAACGGTTCACATCAAAGAAGTTCTTGTTTTATTTATTTGATCTTTGCAAGGGCAATGCCATGTCTTGGGGGTCCTGATCTTTGGATTCTTCAATATACTAAACATCCACCACATCCCAGAGTAGTAGACACCATAGAATTATTGAGCTATGTGTTAGCATCTAATGGGATGTAAAAGCCAATGCATTGAGTAGTTGATAACTCTCTGATATAGAGTAATTTGGACTTAATTTTGATAGTAATTAAACTTAATTCTTATAATAATGCATATAAATTAGTAAGTTTTATTTAAATAAATTTAAATTAGTTAATTTAAGGGAGTCAATCTAATTTTAGTTAATTTTATGCTTAATTTGGTGTTAATGTGATAAAGATACGTTGTTGTTGATTTATTTGTACTTTGTAGGTTTTTACTAAAAGAAGAATTTTAATAGAAAAAGGAAAGCAACTTTGAGGTGTAGACTTCCACTACATATGTTTCAGTATTTCAACCATCACTCTCTCACCAAAGCTCCGAATGAGATGATTCTTGGACCATTAGAACTAAGAGAAAAAGCTACAGCTTTCATGTTTACCAATTCGCCCAGTTTGGCCTGGAAGATGGTCAAAAATATTATCAAAATCGAAGCACTGCAGTAGTTCTAGAATAATTACGATTTCTGCTAATTAATGAGTCAGGACTGCAGCTCACATAGTCTAATGAGGAAATCCTGAATGAAATTGAATTCTTTCTTCATCCAACTTGACCTAACTTCAAAGCTTTATAAAATAACCTTTCGGAAAACTTTTAAAATAAGAGAACGAGACTCTAGATTGAGAGTTGAGATTCAAGCCACAAAATCATTGAAAAAGTCATTAAAGCTGAAAAGAAATTGAAAGATTCAAGAAGATTTGGAGATCAAGAGTTTCACTCTTAGAGTTTCATTATTTCTTATTTTTCTTGATTTAGTTTCAATGTTTAAACTTTAGTTGATAATGATGTGTGACTTGATGAGAAACTAATTTATTTATCTAAGATTATGATTAAACTCAATATGTAGTCTGATTCATTTATCTTCCTTTTGTTTATGTTTTATGAATTTAAGTTGTTTATTTTATTCTATTCTTAATACTTCTAGTTGATTGACCACCAATTAGATTGAATTGGAAACCTATATTAAATCTTGATGAAGGAGATTTAGGTAGACCTTGAATAGAACAGCAAATAATCGAATACACTTAGTTGATTAGGTGATTTGATTTGCATATAGGGTAGACATACACCTATAAGCCATACGTAACTAAGATTAAAGTACGAACTTAATGAATATTTCTTCAATTTAATTTGCATAGACATATAGTAAATTAATTGGGAGAGGTACCTTTACAAAAAACTCGATAAAGACTTGTAAATAATTTAGGATCCTAGGTTAATAACTTAATCCATTAAACTAAGTTAAGAGAGAGAGGCAATAATAAGAAGAAGAATTGAGGGATATCATAATTTTAGGTCAAGTAATCACTCAGATTTAATAAAATAATTTTACTAATAGATTTTAGATTAGTTTTAGTTATTAGTTTCAATTTTTCTTTTTAATAATTAGGTTGTTTGGATAAGATTAGGGTGTTATAATTTTCATTGTTAGCAATTATGAATTAATTTCATTCTTCGTGGGAACAAATTCTACTTTCTTTTATTAACGATACATGCACTTGCGTGAGAAATTAACAATAGTAGTCTAGGTTGTTACAAAGTATTGGCATTCTTGGACATACAGCATAATGCAAAACATATGATGTACTCATAATAGCATTCAAATAAATAAAACCTAGAGCTCAACAGTAAGCAAAATATACTCACAGTTTTAGGATTGGGATCAAGGATTTTCTGTACTAATGATTTTGCACCAGGCGAAAACCAAAATGGAAAAGAAAATTGGGCAGCATTAACCTGCACATTGACCAGAGGGAGAGTTAGAAGCTTCACAGTTACCGGTGCACTTAAAAGATGCTTAAATAAAACAAATTAAGTTCAATTAAGGTGGTTCCTCTTAGCGAGACATATACTAAATAGTAGGACTTTACAAGAGTGACAAATATAATATTAGGGTTCCCAGCCTCCATTCTATATGCAAAGGCACATAGGGATTTCAGTTTCAGCAGAGGATGCAACTCTGACAAAGAAATTCCAAGAACAAAATATGATACAAAATGGGAACATAAGTAAGTTGGCAAGCACTCATTACAGCTCAAAAGAAGGGAGGAAAGAACTGCAGCTGCATTGCAACATAACTGTACGCAAATAGCTATATAGCAGTCAGAGTCTGCAAATGTTGGAAAAGTTATTCGCTCATATGGAAGAAACATGTTGCAAATTAACAATGTATTAATTTTCCAGCCATGCAAAAATGACAGCATCAAACCTTTTTGTACAAAGTTGGAAGGTCTATCTCATCGAATGGGAGATATCCAGCCATTATAACAAAGAGAACAACTCCACATGACCACACATCTGCAGCTGCACCGTCATAACCCTGGTTGCTGAGCACCTGATGGGCAATGATTTACTGTTAGAAATTCAACTACATAACAGACACCTAAAACATATGCATGACTTTAAATGTATTGATGCACATTTAAACACATGCTTACGCTTTACAGGCATGACTAGCTATGAGCAACTAAGAAACTACAGAAATTAGTGAACAGTCACAGTGACAAACAAAATGTCAAATAACAATAAAGCCAAAGCTTTATAACAATTAAGAAGGAAGACAAAATACCCAAAGGCATAAACTGAATAAAAGTTAATAGACAAGCACTTCTCAGGAATAAGCCTGATAAAGCCTTAAGAAATTCTCCTTGGTTTGCCATTCTTCAATTTAATTCAGCAGTAACATCCCTAGTACCCTTTGCTTTCCCCCCTTACCTAAAAAAAAATATAATTCCTAGCAAACATCGTAAACTAATAATAAGAGTATTTTAGGAATCTTATAGTTCTGCTCCATTTCATATCGTAGCACATCTAGCATAACACTCATTAATATGTACTACTGACTCAATACTTGTAATAATTAATAAAAGTTTATTGTGCCAATGAGTGGATAATTATTTGATGGAGAGGTAGAAAAAAGGTGACAAAGTGTTAGGTCACTTGTAACAATACCTTTAGACATCTTTTAGAATCAAATCTAAGGAGACACATATGAGGGTAAATTGGGCTCTACTTGTCTGGTTTATATTGGCAATCGGGTTGGAATTTGATTGCAAATTTTAACATCATTGGTGGAATTGACATACAGAATCCTATTATGGGAAAAAATTAATGTAAGCAATTTCAAATGTCCAGTAGTCCAAAATGTAAGAGGCTGGAATAGACAACAATTAATTTGACCAAAGTCAGAAGAACAAAAATACGTTATATTTCGAAGTCAAACACAGTAGCAAAGCATAGCAGGCAGTAAGGCAATTTGCTGCAAAATCCTTAAGTCACTTGAAGGAATATACCTCTGGTGCAACATAATTTGGGGTTCCACATGTTGTGTGCAGAAGTCCGACCCCCTGCTCATGGGTATGCCAAATTATGAGACAGAGGCAGAAAAATTATAAGGGAACACTTTCTACTGTATAGAACCTGAAAAGAAGTCAATATGCTTACTTGTTGGGGCAATGCACTCAGTCCAAAGTCTGAAACCTTCAAGTTGCCATAAGAGTCGAGAAGAAGGTTTTCAGGCTAGACATTACAGAGGAAAAGAGGAGTTAGGGTTAAAAGATGGAATCATGAAATCAGAGCTTTTCCAAAGAGGTTGAATTCAAAATATTGCACCTTTAGGTCTCTGTGGCATACACCCTTACTGTGACACTGAGAAACAGCATCAATAAGCTGTTGAAAGTATTGTCTACTTTCATTCTCAGAAAGTCTTCCACGATGAACCTACACAAAGAGTTAAAGAGGAGATAAATGCTTTTCTCAATGAGAACTATATATGAAAAAAAGAAGACCGGAAAAAGAAAAACAATGAGAATAAGTTAAGATCAATAAGCTGAGAGTACTTAGGGGATAGGAGATGCCTTACAATTTTATCAAAGAGTTCTCCTCCACTTACAAACTCAAGAACAATATATATCTTTGTCCTACTTGCCAAGACCTATATTTCAAGGAAAAAAAGGATGAGGTAAAGAAAAAGTATAAGCTGGAACATAAATGTATGAGCTATGAGGTACATTATCAAAAGTGTACACATACCTCATGCAACCTAACTATGTTAGGATGTCTAACAATCTTCATGATGGATATCTCTCTTTTAATCTGAAACCAATCAGAAAAAAGAAACCAAAAACACGGTTGAAAATTCATGCCAACTAATTTGCACAGTGCAAGAGCAACAATCAAGCTAGTACACAACATGCTTCAACAATTCATAGCTCATAGAAGCTCTCAAATATCATGCAGTTAAAAATTCAAAAGCCTTAGGCTTAGATTTGAATGACCAAGGAAGCACTATCATGCATATGTACGCTCTAGATGTGCTGCAGGCAGCAGGTTCTCTCTCGTCCCGAATGCTTACAGCATGTGAACACTTGTGAACTGTACCGTATCCATAGGGATGATAACTGCATGTCATTGCCTCACTGGGGAAAAAAAGGAATCTAACAATATGGCTTTGGATTTATAATAGACTAACATATTCTGGAGGAAAACATAATCTCCAAAAACCTTGGATGTTTAATTTCTGGAAAGGGATGTAATCTAGTTCTCACTAAATAAATTCAAAAGCCAAGAAAAAAAATAGCCATTTAGCTTAGTGGAGTTTGAGCCAAAAAGGCTTATCGGAAAGACTTTTTCTACTCAACTAGCATGCTCCTCATGCAGAGAATCTCATAAAGATTCCAGTATCAAAACAGTGTTACTAGAACAGGTCCAAGGGGGAACAAATGGAAGTTATATTGAGAAATAGCAAGGACTATAACAGATACCAAAGTAAAAGAGAGTATGAACAATAAAAGTAATTGGAAGAATACAAAGATGCTTCTCTGGATACTGAAAAATATAAACTGCATAAATATAATAATATATTCCGCATCAAGAATAGAGTAGTGTAAATACTCATTCCAAGTTACAGCAAATTGCTCCCATTCTGCCAGTGCAGAAGCAACATTAAGTGAAACTTTAACAGAAGATATTCCTCCAGCAATGCATGTCTAAGAATCAGACAGGCTCATACTAACTTGAAAATCAACCTAATCAACATTCTTTTTTTTTTTGGAGGATGTGCCGTGTACATTCTTGTTTGTCAATTTGCTCCTTTCATTCTTTACAACACTGCTGTCACATGGATTAGTTATCGTAGCATGTGACATAGCCAAAATCTTACCAATTACCAGTTATGATTCAAGCATAACACAAAAAACAGCTCAAACATGATTTCCACCAAACAATCAAAAGGCAAAACTAATTTAGGCTTTGTTTGATTGATACTTTTACTATTTGAATTTTGGTTTTCTTTTCTTTTTATTTTTTGCAATAAACGAATTGAAATCAAAAGGCGAACATAAAAGACAAACAATAAAAAATAAATAGTAAAAGTATCAACTAAACCAAGCCTTATTTTAGCAGTAAATTTCAGTAACATTTAACAAAATTGGGAGAACGTGCTATCTATTAGTTTTCAACTAATTTACTAAACAAAGCATTAGCAGTTCAATAAAAAGCATTGAATACGAATTACAAAATCAAACGCTAAAGGCTTTTACGGGTCTTTTGAAGAATTAATACATACTTGATCAACCATTTTGTGCTTAAGAATGGTGGTTTTGGCCAAAACTTTTAGTGCCACGCTCTCTCCGGTGTCTGTATTCTGCGCAAACTTAACCTTGGCGAATGTTCCTTCGCCAATCGTTCGCCCAACCTCATACTTCCCTACTTTCCTAGTTCCTTTCTTCATGATTCTTCAACGTTCATTTCACACCCCAAAAAAGACAAAAACAAAAAAAAACTAAACAAAGAAAAGGTAAAATACTAAAAAGGAAAAAAAAACGAATACGAATTAAGTATAATTAAAGAAAATGAAATTTTGAAAATTTACAGCTCATGCTGCGTTGGCTACTAATTGAGACAAATGAATTAATAATAATTAAAAAAAACAAATAGGCAATCTTAAAATTCTCTGTTTGGCTACTAAGAAACTGAAGAAAAAAATAAGCCCAGGATCATAAGTTTACTAACCACATAAGAATTTTAAGAGAGAAGGAAAAAAAATCAAAATATCACAATTACACAAGAGAAGATGCGAATAATTCAAAGAATATTCCGGCGAAAAACTTACCGTCGAAAAAAGAGTAAAGTTTTAACTGACAATTTATGAGTAGGAAAACAAAAAAAAAAAATAAATTGGCGTTACCTCCGTTAGGAAATTGGTCGTTGATGGAAGCAGGTAAAGCAAACAGAGATCGAACGCTGATATCTTTGTTTAACAGCTTGAAATTATCTTTACTTTGTTTTTTATTGCACGAGTTTCTTTTATATAAAATGAAAATGAAGTTGTAGCTGATCTCTCCCCTTATTTTCCATACTTTTTTCTGTGCCCCGTTTTTTGTGAAAATTTACGTTTTATCCGAATTTCGAAGGTCGAATAATAATTGCTGCTTTTCCTTTTGTTGGATTGTCGTCGCCCTTTTTATTTTTTATTTTTTTTGCTGTCCTTTTTTTGTCCAAAATGTATATTTAAGTCGTACTAAAGTTTTTGCAG
Organism: Theobroma umbraticum; assembly: GCF_002168275.2. Taxonomy (NCBI): domain Eukaryota; kingdom Viridiplantae; phylum Streptophyta; class Magnoliopsida; order Malvales; family Malvaceae; genus Theobroma; species Theobroma umbraticum. Next base: position 7,855,562 of record NW_018397256.1, on the reverse strand, counting down.
TAACTATTACTCGTACTATTTTGATATTTTAATTTAATTAAAATAAGAACTATATAAAATTAGCTGTATGAATATAACTTGAATGAATCTTACTTATCAAGTTAAAATTAAATTTTCCACCATTTCTCATTTTCATCATTTTTCCTAGAGAAAACATCTTGACCAGCAAATTAAGAAGAAGCCAAATAGGTAAAAAAAATATGAAAAGTCTAAATGAGGCTTGGAGTAATCATAATTAATTTTTTTGTTATTCTAAACTACATTTTAATTTATTATCCATGTTTCATTTTATGCTAATCTTGTTTAGGGAAAAAACATGACAAAGCTGATGTCCTTTTAGTATGTTAAGTAAAATTTAAGTCGTATGGTAAATATTTTTAATTTTTACTTTTTTTTCTATTATTTTTATAAAAAATTAAAAAAACTTGTCAATTCAAAAAATAGAAATAAATTAAAACTTATAAAGTCATGGAAAGAAAAAAATTAGAAGTGGTTAAAAATTATGCAATTCATAAGTAGACTATCTCTAATTCTTCAAATTATTATCCAAAATCATCATTTTTCATACTATCAAGATCATTGAATCTTTTTGTTGTTTGCTTCATTGTAGGAGTGAGCAATTGGACGATTCAGTTCGTTATACTTAAAAATCAAATAGATCAAATATTTTTAAAAAACCGATAAGAACCAATTAAACATAAAAGAGGACCAAATCGACTAAATATTATCGAATTGGTTCTATCAGTTCGGTTTTGGACCAAAAGGACAAAAATTTTCTTTTTTTTAATTATAGTATTAAAATTTGTAAACTTCATCTATAATTATAAAATATGAAATAAAAATTAATTATGAAAATATATAAAATTAGCACTATGAAGAAAGAGGGCTAACTTGATTGTGAAAGTTAGGAGTGAATCTAAAGAGGCAAAAAAACCTCAAGAAATTAGAGAAAAGATTGTGGAATTTTTGAAAAAGCAATACAATAGCAGAGAGGTGTTGGAAGTTAAGAATATTGGATGCAATTTCAAAATCTTGGAGGTAGAATCTGTTAGAAGCCTTAAGAGACCTTTTTTGGAGGAAGAGGTATAGGAGACGATTTAAAGCTGTGATGGGGACAAAGCACCTGAACCGGACAATTTCAACATGAACTTTTCAGAAAGTAGTGGAGCATGGTTAAGAAAGATGTGATAAGGTTCATGGCAGATTTTTATAGTAGTGGGGAGCTTGGAAAAGGGATTAATGTGTCATTTATTGCTTTGATCCTGAAAGTGGAAAATCCTATAAGATTAAATGAGTACAAACTGATAAGTCTAATAGGGTGTCTTTATAAGATTGTGGCTAAAATTTTGACAAACAAGTTAAAATTGGTGATGGATGAAATTATTGGGAGAAATCGATTTGTATTCATCCAAGGAAGACCACTTATGGAATACGCACTTATTGCAAATGAGGTGGTGGATGCTTTAAAGAAAAACAGTGGGGGAGATCTTCTATTCAAAACAGACTTTTAAAAGGCTTATGATTGTGTCTGTTAAAATTTCCTCAATCTTATCATGAAGAAAATAGGCTTCGAGGATAGATGGTATGGATTAAATAGTGCATCAACACAATTATGATCTCCATCCTTATGAACGGTTCACCGACGAGGCAAATCAAAATGCAAAAAGGTCTTCGGTAAGGATGTCTTTTGTCCTTGTTATTGTTCAACATCATTATCGAGGCTTTAAGTAGTGTGGTTCAAAGGGTGGAAATGACTAGAATTTGTGAAGGAATGGAAATTGGAAGACAAGGGTTATAAATCTCCCATTAACAATTCACTGATGAGATAATGGTGTTTTGTAACCATAGTCTAGAGAATATTTTGGTGTTAAAAAGGATTTTGAAGTGCTTTCAAAGCATGTTGGGCCTCAAAATTAGTTACCAAAAAAGCCATCTCATTGGTATAAGTGATGAGATAAGGATAATGGAAAGGTGGGCTAGTCGAATTCATTGTCAAATGGGAAAACTTTCAATTATTTATTTAGGACTATCGTTGTGAGTTAAGCATAATTCTTTGGCATTTTGGAATCCAATCATTGATAGGATTGAAAAGAAACTAGCAAGGTGGAAATCTATTTTACTATCTTTAGCTAGTAGGATTACCTTGCTTAGATTTGTCTTAATGAGCCTTCCTACATTTTACATGTCACTGTCTCAAATGCCCAAAGGAGTTAAAGATAGGTTGGAAAGAATACAAAAAAGTTGCTTATGGGGGGATATGGATGATAAGAAAAAAGTTCACTAAATGGGAAATTGTGTGCAATTATCGAAAGTGTGGTGGGATTGGAATTACTAATTTAGAAGTTAAGAATAAGGCGTTGCTAGGCAAGTGTATATGGAGATATAGGAGGGAGAATGTAAGCTTGTGGAGGGATGTTATTATAGAAAAGGCCAGAAGTGGCCTATCTATTAAGGGTGAGTGTTGGTCGATTTCGATTTCGACAGAATCCAAAATCGCCGAAACCGATATTTCCTTATGATCGATTAAAACTGATCGATCATAAGGAAAATCGGTCAATAGAAACCAACCTCGATTTCGATTAGTTGGAGGTTACATTGGGCTTAGGCTTAAATGGTCCAAAAATGATAAAATCATGAAAAATTTTGTGTTCAGTTTGGGCTTAAATTTGTGTCAAGTCCATTTTTATAATTGAAATCAAACCCATGTTGCTTAAATAAGTAATCCAACTCGTATGATTTATTTTTAATTATATAATTAAACCCTATATAATTTTTTTAATAAAAACAATAACCACCATATTATTTACTTATAAGAATACAAAATCAATAATTTATTTTTTAAAAAAGTAATAAATACCATATATTAAATTAGATAACGAAAATATTAAACAAAATTGAAAAGATAAGGAAAAAAGATTTTCATAAATTGTATATAACATGCAATGAAATTGAGTAATTTATATAATGCAACTCGAACCTTCAACTCCAATTCAACAATTTTTCAAAACATGTTCTCAAAAATATTAAAATATAAAATAATTAGTATAAATAATTGTGTTAAGATAATTTAAATGAAGTATAAATGTATATGTGCATAACACTTATGGATAATATTACTTGAAAAGTGAAAATAGTTGACAAGAATAGCATGTTACTTAGAATCAAAGTTAGACTCGGCCTCAATCTTACATATGGGCTCCAAGGTAATCTTTGATAAATTTAAAAAATAAAATAACAAATATGGCAAAATCTTTAAACAAAGAACTAAAGGTACGTTTGGTTGGCAGAATAGACAAGAATGGAATATAATAGTTATTATGTAGGAATAGGAAGAGATTGGACTAGAATATAATAGTTATTACTTAATTTGATATGACGAATGGAAATATGGTGCGAATAATTATTATAACTTATTGCAGTGTTTGGTTAGTAACAATAACTTCAAAATAAGAAAAGAATATAAAATAAAAAGATAAAAATACCTGTTTTTATTTATATGATTACTTATTTTTATTAATTTTTAAAATATTAATAACTAATAATTTCAATATTAATATTTTATTTATAATTTAATCATAAAATTTTAAAATTTTATTTAATTTAAATATTATTATGATTAATTTTTTATTTTATTTTTAAATATTAATAATTGATAATTTAAATATTAATATTTTATTTATAATTTAATCATTAATATTTTAAAAAACTAACATATTATTTAATTTAAATATTATTATAATTAATTTTTTATTTTATTTTATTCTTTAAATATTAATAATTGGTAATTTATTTAAAATATTAATAATTGATAATTTAATTATTAATATTTTATATATAATTTAAATTTATTATGCTTATTTATATTTAATTTATTTTATTTTTAAATAGTAATAATTTATAATTTATTTTATTAATAATTAAAAATTAAAAATTATTATTTTATTTATAATTTAAAATATTAATATTTTATTAAAAGTTGGAATTAAGAGAGAAAAGAAGGGGAGAGGAAAAAATAATATTTTATATAAATAAAGTTGTAATTTTTAGAACTTGTAAAGGGTATTTTGATTTTTTTTTTATTTTTTGAGTTTATTCCTCAACCATGGAATATCTAATACCATAAGAAAGGGTGGTATTAGCTATTCGTTAGTTTTAGAGGATTTTAGAGAATAGCCATTCCATTCCTTAGACTATTTCACAACCAAATAAGGGAATAAAAGTTCCTTAGGAATAAAGAGAAATGGCTCCCAACCAAACACGCTATAAAGTAACAAAGAAATAAATTGAGAAAAAAAGATACTATATTATGGTAAATTAAACAAAGAACTAAAAAACAAAGAACTAAAAAACAAAGAAGAAATTATCGAAATCAAGTTTATCGATCTCGTCTAAATCATTCTCAAGCTGCTTCAGATGACCACGTGCTTTTTCATATAGCCAATCTTGAGTACAAATAAGTACTTACACGATCTTAGGAATCAAAGAACTCTTATATGCATCAAGCAAATGTCTACCGGTAGTAAAAGTGGATTTTGAAGCAACTATTGATACCGAAACTGTCAATACGTTACAAGCTCCTATATGCATCAAGCACACGTCTACCTCTACTAAAAGTGGATTATGAAGCAACTATTGATACTAGAATCGCCAATACATCAGGAGCAATAATAGCAAGTATAGAAAGCCTATACTGATTGAGCTTTCACCACATTAAAACATTAAAGTCAATATCCTGGCTAGCACCATCATCCATCGGCTCAAATAAATATTTATCCAATTTTGATTTCTACTCCTTTAAACTATTATTTAATTGATGCCTCTTAAAAGCACCCAGTCTTTTCTTAGTAGTTATTGGGTCCTGGCCATCGGAAATAATAACACTGCCATGCCCACCGTCACCACTAGTGACTTGTCTCATTGACGTTTGAGACTTTTGATCATTTTTATCGACATAAGATTAGGGTTAGGGTTGCAACATATTCTTATAACATTGAAACAACTCATCCATTGTTTTTTTTATTAAAGAAAACATCAACAAAGCTTGCTAGGGAGAATACATATCTTACAAAGTAAATTCAATATAAGCAAGCTTTTTCCTCGGATTAAGAATCGAGACAATGTATAACATAAAATTTATTTTTTCCACATTCTCCCAATACTTGTCAAATTTAGCTTTCATTCTCATTGCCATAAACTTCAAATCAACATCATCACTTTGTTGCAATTCAATCAAAGTACCATACACATTAAAAATATAATCAAGAAAAGAATTGGCAGTAATATAAGATGTACCTAAAACATTCATAGTTATATCATAAAACTCCTTCAAGAAAAGAGAAATCCTTTTAATAGTTGCCCAATCGTTATCATTAAGCACCACATCTCCATTCCTCACTAGTTCACTTCTGTAACTACTATCACAATACTCCAATGATACAAAAGCCTTCTCAAATTTTACATCTGTATCTATCATAAAAAAGTCGAATTCCATCTGGCGCATACATCCAAACACGATAAACATTTACTATCAACTCCTACACTAATAACACACTCCTTAAACTTGGTTAATACGAGCAATTGAGTCATTGATATCCTTTAATCTATCAATCACAATAAGATTAACAATATGTGCAATACATCTCATATAAAAAAATTTACTTCCTAAAATACTAGTTTCGACAATATTAAATTTTTTCTTTAAATGTCCTATTACAACATCATTAGAACTAGCATTATCAATGGTAATAAAAAAAATCTTTTGAATCCCCCAATCAATCAAATATTTATCAATTGCCTTTCTAATAGCTTAACCTTTATGACTTGTAATGAGACAAAAGTTCAAAATCTTTTTCTGTAACTTTCAATCTTTATCAATAAAATGAGTAGTCAGATACAAATAATCAATTTTTTGTACCGAAGTTCATATTTTGTGGTGAGGCATATTTTACCAAGATATTATCTCCAAAATTTTCTTATACAAGTTTTTTCATCAACATAAACCTTTTAACAATATCTAGCAATGATCCGTCATGACAATATACGAAATTTAGGACATGCTTCCTTCTTGTGTTTCCTATACCCTTTACCTTTTATAAATCTAAAAGGCAACTCATCTATAATGATCATCTCAGCTAAACTTCTCCTAATTTTATCCTGGTCAAACTTTTAACTACCCAAAAGGTCATCTTTTCCTGATGGAAAAACTAATTCCATTTGATTACTCTCCTCAGTAGCATGGAGTATTTTCAATTTAGGACAAACCTTAACATGATTATTTAAAAAAGTAGTTCTATTTTTTTTTGGTATTAGCACATAAAACCTTATCACAAGGACTACATCTAGCTTTATGACTACCTTTGTCATCAACAAATTTTGTGAAGTGATCCTATATAAGCAATGATGTCTTTGGTGGTTTCTTTTGCTTGTATGGTTTAGAGCTTACTGCTTTACTTCTTACATTGCCTTCAGTAGCATTTACATCAATGTGAGGTGTAGATGTTAAGTCATTAGTTGCCAAATTTATATTCTCCTCAATTTTATTTGGCATCTACAAAAAAAAATATCATATAAGTAAATTTGGCCTGCCAAAGTGAAAAAGAATAATAGTACCAACCATAAACAAAACAAAACAAGTAAAACAAATTAAAATATATAATTCTTTATTTAAAAATTGGATTCAGTTTTTTCTAATATTAATATTGTAAGTATTAATTTAAAAAATTATTTTCTAAAGGAAATAAATAACTTATAAGTTGAAAAAGAATTGATGGGTCAATATAATACTATTTCTAATAATTCCTATACCTTTAGTCATTTTCTAATTTGTCATACTTTAATAGAGCATAATATTATATTGGTTTAAGCTGCTTGGTATTTTACTTACATCACATCAATTATACATTGAGCTTTTAAAGGTCTTTCATCTTTGTTTACTTTAAATCCAAATCTCATTTGATAATTGATAAGACTTGCTGCCTAAATTAATTTTGATTTATGAATATAGAAAACAAAAAAATTAATGTATTGGTTGATATCCTTTTTTTTGTTTTTGGATTAATATTTTGAATTTATTCTTTGATTGATGTGCCCCTGATATGACTCATGTCTACTTTCCATTATGAGAAGTTGAATATGTGATTTTGGGTCAAATTAATCAACAAAAAAATTGACTTATACACATTTTAATTTTTTGACGCATTGAATAGAACTTAACTTAATGAGGGTGTGACATTAATTTATTTGTCAAAATCTAAACATTTCTATGATTTATTGATTAAGGTTTTTAAGAACTTGCAAATAAAATAAATTTTCTTGGAGAAAAAAAAAATCAATGCAAGCATTGATTTGGCCAATGATAGTATGTTATGAATTATATAGAGACTTAAACATAAAAATTTGCATTGACGTAAAAGTTGTTTTATTTAGACAAAAGATAATAATGAAAGGAGGAACGAACAATAAATTGATGAAAGATGTAACTTTGAAATTGAATTAGAACAATAAATTGATAATGAAAGAAAAAATAAATATTTTCAAAAACCAAATAATCAATTGAGCTTACATTTATCAAATATTAATAATGGCATTAAACTTCATAAGAAGTAAAACATGAACATTAGTATATCAATCATAGCACAAAACTTTATTTATGGAAGAAATAATGGTGCTTTGCATATTGGTGAATGAACTGATTTTTCAAAAAGGAAATTGTTATTAAAAATGGAATATGTTTCTTTAAGCTAACAATTAAAAATTCTCACCCAATATCTAATTTGAATTTGTATTAAACGTGTAAAATGTACAAATGAAAAATGAAAATAATTAAATACAACAAATCTATGAAACAATCATATTAACACCCCACAACCTTGAACCACAATAGCAAATAGAAGCACTATAATCCAATGAAAGCACTCCAAAGCTATAACTTAGCATCAACAAGACATAAGACTTAAGAGTGAAGAGAAACTGTGAAAAAACAAAAAAATATACTTTGAAGATGAGATGACAGCAACTCAACAAGAGATGACTGGCGGCTAAAAGGACGACGACAAAAGTAAAGTTAATGATGACAACAACAAGGGTTAGCAATGGATTGACCAAGGTATAAGGTTTTTATGGTTTCAAAGGGGGCTGATTTGATGAGAAAATGTTAAAAATGAGGAAGAGAAAAAAGAAAATGGGGGATTAATGAGGGTATAAATGGTATTTCATCTGATGCCTCAATTTTTTGGTCAGCTCAGGTGGGGAGGAGTGTCCTCGATGACCAAGCCAATTAATTCCCTTAACCATCGATTAAAACCGACACCACAATCAACATTGAAAAATCGAGCTGACTTTGGCCTTCGACATTGGTTCTGGTTGGTTACAACGATGTTGGTTCTGGTTGGTTGTAAGGTTGCTACCAACTAGTTGCTGACTCCTACCATCCATTATCTTCCCAAACATGAGTGTGAATAGGAATTTTTTTACATGTGGAAAAAGATTGTTAGCCCTTTTTTTTTTTCTACTAACAAGTTTAACTCACAAGGTTCTTCTAATCTCAGTTATGTTGTTGGTAACGGAGAGAGCCTTCTGTTCTGGAATGTGTATGGATTGAGGGAGTTCTCTTATATTAAAAGTTTCCTAAGATTTTCGTGCTATCTAATAACAAAAAATGATAAGTGTGCATATTGGGCCAATGCAAAATGGTCAAATAAGTATGGGTCTATTTTGGAAACTTTCATACACCCTACAGTTGGTAGTTTTACTAAAAAGAGAGCCAAAGTTAAGGTAAGAGTCAAATGGGAAGCTTTGAGGCAAAGCCAAATGACATTTAATGTTAATGGTGCTACTAAAGGTTGCCCAAGACTTGTGGGTATAGAAAGGTTATTGAGAAATGTAGTTGGTGAAGTGAAGATCTCCTTCTTAAAACAGATCGATGTTACGGACTCCTTGATGGCTATGATATTTGTTGAGAAGGAAGCTTTTTTAGTGTTCACTGCTTCTAAATGGAAGGATAATCACTCTCTGTTAATTGAAAGTGATGCTAGCAATGTAGTAAAGTAGGTTTAGAATCTGAAGCTGGAGCCATACAGGTTGCTTAAGTGAATGGTGCAATTAAAAGGTGAAAGAGCAGTTGTGGTCATGGGAGATTAAACATGTGATGAGAGAAGCGAACCTAGAGGCAGATACCTTCTCTAAAAATACAATGTGATTGCAATTTGAGTCCCTCTGTGTATTTTAAGTTCGTTGTGTTGTTATCTTTTTTGTCTTTCTATTTGAATGTTGAATGTTTTGATTTTGTTTAGGGCTGGTTTACTAATGTATATGGTTGGGACAAGTGTATATTTTGGTTTATGGGACCAAAGGGGACAAGGTTGAAAGGCTCTCAAACTATATAGCTATCCATAAGAGTCACGATTTTGTTTCTTCTATTCTATATTGTTGACCTACTCCAAATGTTTTTAGTCTAGGGGAGTTGTACTTTTGTACAGAATGTTCAATTTGTTTTGGTTAGAAAAGAGGTTTGGCAAGGTACATCTGTCAATTTACCAACTGAACCTTTGGTCCCCTAAGCTTTTGTTACTTGATTTAAGGAGGTGAAATATTATTTCCCTCCATTTAATGAAAGTTCTTTTTGTTATTCAAATATATATAATATTAGTTTATTTTTTGATCGATTCAGTCTCAGAATTTCAAAATCAAGAATCAGCTAAATAAATCAATCGGATCAAATTTTTTAAACCAATAAATATAATGAATTAATTAGATTGAACTGTTATACTTAAATCACATTCGATTCTCATGTCTACTTCACCGTACTTTCTCCTCCTCAACTTGCTGTTTCAATATTTTAAAGTGTATCAATACGAAAGAATAAAAACACGAAAACAAAATTGTTTTTCTGATTAGGCAATGTTAGATAGTTTGTTAATGTTAGACTTATTAATGAAAAATTGTGACTCAAGAACTATAAATAATTACCTTATTAAAATATAACTTTGGAAAGGTTAGTAGATATAATTATTGAATAGTTATATTATAAAAGGAAACAACTATTTGAAAAGTTATATTATGAAAGAAACATATGTTTTTATGCTATTTAAAGAGTGATATTATGAAAGGAAATAAGTTTTTTATTGAGAAACGTATATGTTGATTTATTATATAAACAACGTTTTTACACTGTTAATTTCACAATTTTGAGAAGTGTGTTAAGGACTTTGTTATATCTTGGAGGTTAGAAAAATACCTTAAGGAAAGTGATAATTCATGCCCTCAAAGTCATACTCTTTCTTCTTCTCAAAATATTCTTCTTCTTCTTCTTTTTAAATTTTCTAACAATCTTAAGGTATTTTTTTTCAAAACATTTTCACAATTATTTCATGATGGAGACTACGTTGGAGTCAAGTGTGAAGGTTCACTTCCAAAATCTGGAAGTGATCAAACTCAATAAATTCAATGGATCGAATTTCACTGAATTGAGGGATAAGATGGTATTCCTATTAACCATATCAAAAATTTATTATGCTCTTGAGACGGATCAACTATCAAATCCAAAAGAAATCACATCAATAGAAGCAACATCATTTGAAAATATTATTGCAACAACAACTGTTGCGGAAACGATTAATGATGTTAATATGGAAAAATAAAAACATGATGAGTTTATATGTCTTGGATACATTCTCAATTCTATTCTCTCACTGATCGACTGTATGATCTCTTCAAACATTAGACTTCAGCAAAAGAAATCTGGACTGTACTTGAGGAAATGTACAAAAAGGAAAAAAAAGATGAGGATAAATTTCTTGTATTGAGATATTTTGAGTTTATCGTGATGAATACCAAGCCAATTATGGATCAAGTATATGAATTATGAATTTTGGCCTCTAAATTAAGCGAATTAGAAATCAAAATTCCTAACTCATTTCAAGTGGGAGCAATTCTATCCAAACTTACACCTTCTTGGAATAGATATAGGAAGAAAATTTTGCACCCTTTAGAAAGTTTTATTGTTAAAAAGTTTCAAACACGTTTGCATGTTGAGGTAGAAAATCATGCTAAAGATGCACTCATTCTTGGGTCAAATATAATTTTGTTAATGAAAAATAAAAAGGTTCTGAAAAAATTAAAAAGAAATAAAATCCAGAAAATAGATTTCAAGAAATCCAAGAAATATAAAAGCGATAAAATGTGTTATCATTATGGGAAGAAAGGACATTTTATCAAGGAGTGCAAGGTCAAAAATTCTAGAAATCTTGAAAACAAGATTGTTGCTTCTGGTTCTGAAAATAAGGTAAACCTTGTTGAACATGATATTAAAGAGCTTGTTGCGATGGTGACTGAGAACATATTGGAATGGTTACCGAAGTAAATATAGCTACTGTAACAAAATATTCAGAAAAGTGGTTAGATTTTGGTGCCACTATTCATGTTTGCAGTGACAAAAGACAGTTCAATAGTTATAAAGAACTCAAGAGATCAAAAGAAATTCTAATGGGGAACCATAATCCTGCTAGGTGTTTGGCAAAGGAACGGTTAAGTTAAAATTTACCTCAGGGCAAAAATTAACTCTACTTAAGGTATTCCATATTCCTGAAATTAGAAAAAATCTTGTATTTGTACATTCATTGTGTAAAATGGTTTTAAGATTGTACTTGAATCCAATAATATGGTATTGAAAAATGCTATATTTGTTAGAAAAGGATATTCTTGTGATAGAATGTTCAAACTCAGTATCAATGAAATGAATAGTTTTTTTACGTATACTGTTGAAAATTCTTCTGATTTATGGCTTGATAGACTAGGTCATTTAAATTTTCAGTCTTTAAAATTTATGTCAAAACATGGTTATATTTCATGCTAAAAAGAAAGTTTTGAAAAATGTGAAATTTGTGTTGAGGCAAAAATGACTAAGAAACATTTTCCAAAAGTTGAAAGAAAATCAAAATTTTTGAAACTTATATATTCTAATATTTGTGAACTAAATGGTTTACTAACAAAGGAAAGGAAAAGGTATTTTATAACATTTATTGATTATTATTCTCGTTTCACTCATATTTATTTAATGAAAACAAAAGATGAAGCATTTAATGAATTCAAAGAATTTAAAACTGTTGTTGAAAATAAAAAAGAAAAGAATATTAAAATTCTTTGAAGTGATAGAGAAGGAGAATATTTTTTAGACTTGTTTTCTCTATTTTGTAAAGATAATGGAATAATGTATCAAAGAACAGCTCCTTATGCACCCCAACATAATGGATTAGCGGAAAGAAAAAATAAAACGTTAGTAGATATGATAAATAGTATACTATTAAATGCAAATGTTCCTTTTAATCTTTTGGGAGAAGCACTTTTAGTAACATGTCATATAAATAATAGAGTTTCTATAAAGAAATTACTTATGACACCATATGAGTTATGGAATAATGGTAGAAAACCAAATTTGAATAATTTTAAAGTGTGGGAGTGTATAGGTTATTATAAAGTCATGGATCTTCATAAGATGAAATTAGGGCCTAGAGGCATTAAATGTATTTTTGTTGGTTATACGCAAAATTCAAAAGTATATAGATTACTTGGTTTAAATTCTAATATTATAGTTGAATATATACATGTTGATTTCATTGAAAATAAATTTGTTTATAATTATATTAATTTTGAAAAAGAAAAGCAAGTTGAAATGGCTCCAATAGTTGGTCAAAAAAGAAAAGAAATTAATAAATCTATTGAGCTAAGAATAAGTCAAAGATTGCGAAGAGAGAAACATTTAGATTCTGATTATGTTTCTCCAAATTCAATTATTTTTCTAGTTAAAGGAGATAGAACCAAAATAATAAATAAAACACCACTTTTACTAAGTGTAGATGAAAAGCCCAAAACTTTCAATGAAGCAATGTCTTCAAGAGATGCAAGTTTTTGGAAAGAAGTTGTAAATGATGAAATGGACTCAATAATGTTTAATAATACATGGGTCTTAGTTGATTTACCTTTAAGTTCTAAACCAATTGGATGTAAATGGATGTTTAGAAGAAAATATAATACCAATGGTGCTATACAAAACTTTCAAGCAAGATTAGTTGTTAAAGGTTTCAAATAAAAGGAAAGCATAGGTTATTTTAATACATATGCTCCAATAGTTAGAATAACATCCATTAGGACACTTATAGCATTAGCTTCGATCTATAAGCTACCTATATATCAAATGGATGTTAAAACAACCTTTTTAAATGGTGATTTAAAAGAGGAAGTATACATGGAACAACCAGAAGGTTTTATACTTCCTGAAAATGAGAAAAGAGTTTGTAAATTGGTTAATCACTTTATTGGCTAAAGCAAGCTTCTAAATAATGTCAAGAAAAATCTGACTCATCCATATTATCTTATGATTTTAAACATAATGGGGCTGGTAAGTGTGTTTACTCAAAATTTATTAAAGATTATGGAGTAATACTATGTCTTTATATTGATGATATGTTAATATTTAGCCATAACATGATCGACATATATGAAACAAAAATACTTAACCTCTGTATTTAAAATGAAGAATTTGAATGAGGTTCCATTTTGGGCATTAAAGTTAAGAAACATGATAATGGTTATGTAATCAATCAAAGTCATTATATTGAAAAATTGATTAATAAATTTAAACATCTCAATATAACATAATTTAATACTCCATGTGACTCAAGTATGAAAATGGTGATTAAGGAATTGCACAACTTGAATATGCTAGTGCTATTTGGAAGCATTATATAAGCTATGCACTGCACTAGGTCAGTTATTACATTTGCAGTCTACAAATTATCAAGATATATAAGTAAGCCTAATAAAATTCATTGGAAAGCCATTGTGAGAGTTCTTGGATATCTTAAAAGAAATAAAAATTTTAGCTTACATTATTCAAACTATCCAGAAGTATTAGAAGGATATTTTCATGCAAATTGGATTACTAGTGCAAATGATAATAAGTCCACTTCAAGTTGAATTTTTACACTAGGAGGTGGTGCCATTAGTTGGGCATCTAAGAAACAAACTTCCATATCACATTCAACAATGGAGTTCGAGTTTATAGCTTTTGCTATAGTTGGAAAGGAAGCAGAATGGTTGAGAAATTTGTTATTAGATATAAAGTCGTGGCCACAACCAATGCCAACCATTTTCTTATCTTGTGATAGTGCTGCTACATTCTCTAAAGCATATAGTGATGTCTACAGTAAAAAATCTAGAAATATTAGTTTAAGGCATAATTATATTAGAGAATTAATTTCCAATGGGGTAATTATCATAACATATGTTAAATCTGCAAGTAATTTGGCAAATTCTCTAACAAAAGGTTTTTCGAGGGATTTGGTAAGTAGTACTACAAAAAGAATTGGTTTAAAATCCCTATTTGACATGAATAGTAAAAACCTAGCTTTTAATTAATAACCCCTAATTACAAAGTTTTATAGGTAAAAACAAGTTATTTTTATGTGTCTGTAATGCACTATTAGAATCCATTCCTCAAAATCTTGTTTGAAAATTGTGCAGTCCATTGCAAATAAAGGTTAAGTTTATACTCTTAACGGAGTTTGAATATTATATTATGGAAAGAAAAATATCTAGAGCGATGGGGACATTAATGAAATCTCCACCTACGTAACCATAAGGAGTGGTGCCAATTCAACAATAAGAATTTGAGAGATTCTCTTGTAAATGTTTATTATGAGTAGGATAAGCACATGGCCATTATGGTGCTACAAGTGAATGACTATTTACAGAAATATAAATGAATAGTATGTGTGGTGTATCTTCAATTCTAACACTAGAAGTCAAGGTTCAATCTACGGACACCATCTACTTTGTTAAAGTTTTGAGATGCATTCGCTAATTGATATTTCAAATTAAGAGATACCTTTTTGTATGCGTAATATTTGTTTATGTGAAAGGTAAAAATAAATAAATAAATAAAACCAACATTTTAAACTAGTAGAGGATTGTTAGATAGTTTGTTAACATTGGACTTATTAATAAAAAGTTGTGACTCAAGAATTATAATAATTACCTTATTGAAATATAACTTTTGAAATGTTATTTAGATATAATTATTGAATAGTTACATTATGAAAGGAAACAAACTATTTGAAGAATAATATTATGAAAAGAAATAAATCTTTTCATACTATTTGAAGAGTCATATTATGGAAAGAAACAAGTCTTTATATTGAAAGATGTATACGTTGGTTTATTATATAAACAATATTTTTACATTGTCAATTTCATAATTCTTATAAGTATGTTAAGAATTTTATTGTATCTTGAAAATTGAAAAAATACCTTTTAAAAAAAGTGACAATTTACGCCTTCAGAATCGTACTCTTTCTTCTCCTCAAAATATTCTTCTTCTTCTTCTCAAATTTTCTAACGGGCAATGCCACCTGCTTTAAAATTGATGGCTGTTTTTTTAAGGTTGCTGCCATAGAAAAGATCACGTCATGTCATGGCTAAAGAG
Organism: Theobroma umbraticum; assembly: GCF_002168275.2. Taxonomy (NCBI): domain Eukaryota; kingdom Viridiplantae; phylum Streptophyta; class Magnoliopsida; order Malvales; family Malvaceae; genus Theobroma; species Theobroma umbraticum. Next base: position 7,840,084 of record NW_018397256.1, on the reverse strand, counting down.
GAGAAATTCAAGACACGAAAAAAGCATGCAATCCAAGCATCGGACGGAAATGATACTAATAGTGAGAAAATCGATTACTAAAGATGTTAGCTCCGCATTTTATAAGCAGTCAAGGAACCTTCGTGAGTAAATCAAAATTATAATTTTATTTAAATATAATTTTAAGCTAAACAATAGAAAAAACAGTCTATTCTCATATTAAGAATTCATCCTTTTCACCTCTTATCCAAGTATGATCGTATTCAAGCTGTTGTTTTCCGTAATGGGGGAACACCAGTTTCAAACCTCCGCTCCCATAAATCAATGGAAAGCTACAAGTGTGGTTGTTTGCTACTTGCTGAAACTTCTGAATTCAAAATCATCTACAGAATAACATACATTTCGTGTTTATTCATTATTTTTTCTCATGGACTGCACTTGATAATAAATTACCAAGAAATATCTACCGCAGTCGTCTTGATTTTACAACTGTCAGAGGATGCTTATACAGGTTGGACTTTTGACTCACTGGTTTAATTATCAGTACAAGTTAGTAGAAAATAATGTTTGACAATTAATCCTAATTAAGCAGCTGGCAAGCCATAGCGTAGGGTTTTCTGACCTAATCCAAGTTGCCAAAGCTGGCAGCCACGAGATAACCAAAAAATGCGAAACCATTTAACTTCAAAATCTTCAGCGCAGCCCTCGTGTCCAGAAGGCCGTACAATGTAAGCGAAAATCTTTACCCAACAAAAATGAACAGTGGGTGCTATAGGGTTCAAACGAAGGCAGTAGTATTCTTTCTTGTATGTCTAACGTTTTTTTCTGTCATTTGATAAACAAAGAAACTGAAGCTGTTAAGGCTACTTTAAGTTATATTATCTGTAAACAAAATAATTATTGACCAAGTTTATAGCTTCGGATGATGAAATACAAAGGACGTTTGATCGATGCGAATCCGTGAGGAAATATATACTCCAATTGTGTAATCATTATTTGTTGACTAATTAATTAAATTGTCGCCTGAAATTGATTACTTTACCAAGCAAACTGGTTGGTCTACCATTGTTCCCTCTTACAAGATAAGATTTAAGATTTGATTTTGATTTCATTTGCTTTGTCTCTCCTGTAGAATTTGATTTTGAATTCGAGGATTTATTATGTGGATTTTATAATTTCACGTATAATTAATATTTTAATAAATCAATTATTGAATCTACTTCACTTATCATACACATAATATTTCGAATCTATCCTATTACATCGAACACGAAAATTACCTTTCAATATATATTTAATTGATCGAAATTTTACTATATCAAATAAATAGTTAAACATTTTTAATTAATTTAAAATTTAATATACATAATTTACGTAAATAGAATATGAAATGTCCACGATTAAATTAACTAAATATAAATTAAATAAAAAAATATAAATAAATGTAAAAGTAAATTAATTTTACACACATGCGCACGCTAAATAGAGAGAGATGCTTGAACAATTTGATAGACACCTTGCAACATTGTTATGTTGATTTCTTTAGGATGATCTCTAGTTGTGCTTATATCATACGCATGTTGTACTAAAGTATCTTAACTGTGGAGTTATGATCTCTACAGCCCTATGGTTTATGGTTTGGAGCTTGGAATCATGAATCTTGGAATTGATCCAAAGGATAAAAAAGAAGCATAAATTAAAATGTTTTTTGTCAAGTTAATGCTATTCTTAGATGTCAATTTTATCTAAAGGATAAAAAAAAAACCATGCATTAGTCGACACTAATCCGAAGTTGATTAAGCAATTCCAATGTATGTAATGATTTTTTTAGATTGAAACTAAGACTTAATTAGATAGAATGATGGTATGACATGTTATACTTTTAATTATGAAAAAAAAAAGGGATGTGAATGTGAAATCCTATAATTTATAAATCATTAATTTGTGGTTCATCAGACTTTTGACTCGCTAGAACCAGAATTCAAATACATTAAATTAGTTTTCAAGAAATGGTAGCGTTTAACTCATTCTTGACGCAAAGCTATTCCTCGATGGCCTTGATTTAACACTTCGGACAAACCCAAGCAAAAAGATTTAGAAGAATAAAATAGGCTCAAACCCAAAAGATATCACCAGTAATTGCAGCCCAACCTCTGGTCAATCCAGGCAGACTAAAACGCTTGGTAAAGCTGAAGGTAAGCCCAACATAGCTTTCGAGAAGTAGCTGTAGAGTTTTGAAAAAGCTCAAACTGGAAGGTATATCTAGACAGAATCCTTAATATGGTATAGAGCTTATTTGTAAAGTGTCACAGATGTTTAAACTAGCTTAACCTTTTCCACTGAGTGCTTCTCAAAGGGGATTAATAGCAGCCACTTATTGGCGCTGATAAACAAATATGATGGCACATAACTTCCTCAGTCAGTTTTACCTTTCTTCTCCTGGATTTGACTTTTTAATTGATGGGCACTAAACAATTAAGTATTGACTTAGTGAATGTATAGAATATAAGAATGGTATACCATGCATATCAATGAAAACAGAGACTTCTTATTTTAGTTTGGCAATCTTTTTGTACAAATGAGATTTGCTTGCTTTTGCATGTGTTTCAGAATCCAAATTTATGTAATGAAGGGTTTTTTTTTCCTTTGAAGTATTTTAAGATGAAGTTTTAAATAGGAATGCACTTTTAGGACAAAAATTAATACAAAATATTATAAACAACTTAATTAATTATTCAAACAAAAATACTATTCCTCTTATTCTCTTTGATTCAATATTTTTATTCTACGCAACGTGGTAATAATTAATTGATTTAATATATCTCATTTATGAATTAATTGACCTATTCATGAATTGATAAATCTTACTTTTAAGTTTATGCAATAAATACTATTAAATATCATGTCAAGAAATATAAATATAAATAATATTTTAAAATACAAATATTTGAAATAAAAGTATTGTAGATACCATGACTATTATTCCAACATGCTAATAATCATGTAAATTGATTGTTTGAGATTTACTTCTCGTTTTGGAACTTACAATCAAGCAATGGATAAAAAAATAGTGCCATTTCTATATATGTATATATATATTCAAGATCTCAAGAGTAGGTCAAAGATTTTTCTTGGATCTAGAACAAGTATCCCAGATCTGCCTTAATCGTCCATTATGCATACGGCACCAATAAACTATTGTGAGGTCTTTGTTATCAAAACAATATTTTCTTTTTTAAGAAAATGAAGAGCAAAAGAAGAAGAGAATTGCTTTCATTATACCTCACTATAATGGACAAAACATCACTATTTATAAGCTAATTGTTTTTGCAAGTAACGACATTGTAAAAAAGGCATGACAAGCAACTAGATGGCTTTCTCATTCTGATTGGAGGTTTCAAGAGGGATGAAACAAAGTTGATTTTTCGATCTTGAAAAAGAAGGTGGGCGGATATACATATCATGAAAATGCTTCCTGAGGCTTAAATTGGTCAACCAAAACCTGTGGAATCTCCTTCACGCCAACTGGTTCAATTGGACTTCATATCTCTCTCTATTTCTTGGCTTGCATGGTTGTCCATGCAATATAAGAAAGATTTTATAGATCTCTATAATCTCTTGTGCTTTTCAACAGCTTTTATATCAAACGCAAATGTATATGCATGTAGTGGTTGAGACTTGTTTCCTAATTTGTCAGGAGTTTTGGACATTCTTCCATTTGGGAGTCTCTTTAACAGGGCTTTGTTATCTGGGGTTATCTGGTTTCAGTTGGTTTCGAGGCCGTATATATAAAAAACCCTTTTCTTTCCTTTTTCAACTAAAAAACTGGCATAGTTTGTTGTTTCCCTTCTGAGTTTTGAGGTTATAATCGTTGCGTTAGAGTAGAGCATGAATACCAAAAGCCTAATTGGCCACTTGACACGAGAGTTTGGGGTGAGAGTTTTCACCAGACCACCGAAAAATGATTTGAAACAACAGGACTGAACTTGTCTAAAGTACTTCACTAGTATTATTTACGAAGTACAGTCAGAAAACGAGGTTTGTCCGGTGGTTGCCCGGAAGGATAGACTCCACTTCTAGCTCTGATTGCTGAACTTGTCACCACGGTGGCCCCGGCCAGCCGCAATTTGAGTTCTAATGCTAATGATTTGATTATTGAGTTCGCATCATGCCTACTCCTAGCCTTGCTGTAATCGCATGCCTTCACAATGGAACACTGTAGCTGAGGGGCGCTTGTTATGAAGAACTCAAAATCCAAGGATGGTCTGTCTTTAATTGGAGTCATGGCGGAATAATTTCAGTCGGCCAATAGATTCTCAGACCACTTTCTACTTCTCACGCTTCAATTTCTTAGTAATAAAATCTTTCACGATTCAGAAAAGTGAAAAATATCTAGGCAGAAATAATCTGCACCGTAATGACGATATTACCCTTAGATGTGCAAGTTGCTAGACTATAGACAAAACAACTTCTGTCGGGACCCACAAAAATCTGGGAAGGGGGAGCTACATCCGTCCACTTAACCAATGAAATATGAATAGCTACCCAACCCACCCCGACTACTGTCTTTGACGTGATGCTTTTGACTTGACGTCTCCAACTCACCACCGTTGAGCCCAGACCCCCCGGGCTCCACCACTTTGGCAGAATCACATACTCTACTTCAATTTGCAACAGGGTCCCACCTAGGTTAAGGCCAGCCACTCAAGTGCACCCGTGGCGGTCTCATTAATCAAGTACAAAACCGAGTGCTTTTTGTCGCCAGAGTTGTAATACGAATACCATGGGAAACTAACATTTGGGTGTGATGAAACGTATATAAATTAATTATCGGCGGCTTATTGAAAAATAAATGATGTCTGGTGTCATTATAAAATTGTTAATAACTATTAAGTGTAATAAAAATAATAATTGAAGTACCGAAAATACCGTTTCCAGTCTCCGTATGCCACATTTGTAGGCGTTGCTTGCCCCGCGAGCAGCTACTCCAAGGTCATCTCAGTTGCTCCTTTTTTTTCTTCCTCAAAACTAATTTGAAAGGCATTTTCGTCTTCACAATAAAATTTCTGATTATACTTGAAATATATAAATTCACTCGTTACATCAAGCAATATTTATTTTGAGAAAAATCACTGACTATTTATATATGTTGCATGCCAGTACGTCCTTTGCTTTTCTGGGGGACATGCCAGCGGTTTTCTCTGTGTCACGTGGAGAGATTGAATCGGAACCGCTGAAGTGCGCCAGGAGGAGAATCGGACAGCGACACCAGGTCCCAGCTCACGTGATGTGTTTGGCGTGGCGGTCAACCGTTGTCCAATGTGAACCGTTTACTAGTCTCCGTCTAGCGCGCATAGGAGAAAAGCCCGATTTGATTAGTAGTGCCTAGTGGCAACGGCCAACTAATAGTTTCTTAGGGGCGTGTTTGCTATTGACTTTTTAAGCATAAAAATTTTTAGTACAATTCAAATCAATTTGTTGATTTCTTGCTTTTATCTCAAGTATCTGGGAGATCAAGATCAAGCTGAAATCAAATTTAATTATTTTTTAAAACTTAATTTAAATCATTGCGTCACTCTCAATTTGTTTAAACTATAGAAAGAAGTCTAAGTCTGACAACAATCCCCATAGACATATTCATTGAGAAGTTACTTGCTGCTAAGATAAATCCCCCTTTTTCTATAATGGGAAATGTTAAATTTAGTATTAACTATTTCCTTCTATCATTTCTCGCAACCAAACAGCTCTTTAGTTACCCAGCTCAGAAAAACCACGTGCATATCACCGTGTCAGATCCAATCACTGAAATGAACGGCCAAGATCTGTTTCGTGCATTCACATAGTCTTCCTATAAAAATGTCCACCGCCTCTTCTCTGTTTCCCAATTTCTCTCTCATAGACGCTGCAGCTGCAGCAGAGCAGTGAGGGCCAAAAGTAGAACACGGATCGTTGGCTTATTTATAAAATTCACCCTTTAATTTCTTAACTTTCATTGGGGTTACAAAATGCTTTTAAGAAGCGCATCAACGCCGGTACTTAACTCATGGGTTCCACACTCGAAGGAGCCATCGCCGGAGCCCGAGTTTTCCCGCCAGATTTCCCGACCCCGATCCGTTTCCTTCACAGTTTCGTGTTCGAGCTCGATTTCCGTGGGGTCGAGCGACGATTCGAGTCGGAGGATGAACAGAGCATTGTCGGAGACAGATCTGAGGGACATGGTGGTTCCCAAAATGAAAACTGTGAAGAACAATAACGGGATCTTGAATGGGATCAGTGTTGAGGAAGAAGAGGAGGTGGAGAAAGAAGAAGCTGGATTTGAGTGGTGGAGAACGGCGTCGTTTGGAGTGGAGGAAGGGTGTGGGATCGGCGGTGGCGGAGGGAATTTCTGCGGAGGAGGCGGAGGCGGTGGTGGTGGAGGATCCGATGGTGGAAATAACGAATGGGGTTATTCGGATTCGAACAACGGAAATGGTAGTACCGATTTGTATTATCAGAAAATGATCGAGGCTAATCCTGGAAATTCACTTCTCCTCAGCAATTACGCTAGATTCTTAAAAGAGGTAACTATTTTCTTACATAAAAAAGAAGGATTAAAATGAGTTTCCAGTTTGAGTTTCATCTAATGTCGGAATTTCGGAGCAGGTTCGTGGGGATTTCGTGAAAGCCGAGGAATATTGCGGGAGGGCAATCTTGGCTAATCCCAATGACGGGAATGTTCTGTCTATGTACGCTGATTTAATCTGGCAAACTCACAAAGATTGCTCGAGAGCTGAAACTTACTTCGATCGAGCTGTTAAAGCTTCCCCTCATGACTGGTAAGTGTTTTTTTCTTTTGTTGTTTTTTTTAACTTGAATCCCCCCAAAATTAATACTTTTAAACAATGGGTTTTGTCATTTGTGGTCTGAATACACCATGATTAACGGAAAGGGATCTTTCTTTTTTTAATGAAATTTGCAGTTTTGTGCTGGCATCATATGCAAGATTTCTTTGGGATGCTGAAGAAGAAGAGGAGGAGGAGGAAGAAGCGGGGGCAAGTTTGAGTAAAGGATCAGTGCAAAGCTCTTTTCATGGAGCTACTGCAACGCCTCCCCCTTTCGCTGCTGCTTCTTAAGACTCTTGTGACATATCTTGTATTTAGCTTTTCTGACATTTGTTAATATATCTTTTCAAGTTTTGTTTTTCCTTTTAAGCTTTTTTTAATTAGATATTTTTTTGGCCTTTTAGAAGAGAGTGAGAGTTGTAGTTATTGAGAGCTCTGTTTTGCTTTCTCATTCTTAGAGCCGTATAATGTAAAGGGGAAAATAAGATATGGAAATGATTTTTCATTGGAATCTCCCTCCCTCTTTTGCCTCTGTGAAAATTTTCAGGTTAGTGTTCATCTTCTATCAATTATTAATGTTTTTAAGATGTTAATACAAATAGCCAACCTAAAGTTAATTCTAATTGAAACAACCATTTTTTGTGCCGTCCATACTACTAAGCATGAAGGGCACTGAAGGAATTGATTCCTAGTTGTTGATCTTATCAAGTTTGCCAAGTGCCTGTGCCACCGAAATTGATTCCTAACTGATCAAGATCAAAAGAAAAAGGCCACTGTTTTTATCCTAACGTTTTTGGAGTTTTCTCATTATTCATTGCTTTTAGCTAGTATAAAGTTCGAGGAAGACAAAATATTCAATCCTATTTACATAATCTTTTTGACTTAATTAATCAAAGGTGGTGGATGCTTAATCCAACTTTAGAGTTCTTGATTTTCGTTAGAGACATAAAGCAGGGCATGGAGGCGAGTAAAAGAGATCAAATTACTCAAATGTGGGATTACTAAAGAAGACAAACTCCAAAGCTTTTTATAGATTTTCCTTAGCACCTTTGTTGCCAACTAATAACACTACAGAGGCTCTATTTTTTTGGTGTTTTCACAGACTCTGCAGAGAGATTCAGATTTCATCTTTGCTTTGAGTACATGAAGAGTGGACTTCAGGTCTGCGAAATCAGCACACAGCAGAACTAACCTTTTCTTTTTCCAAAGAAAACTAGCTACATGAGTCGGAGACAAGGGGAGCTCAGGAAGAGGATCAAATGATCCAAAACCAACCAACAAGTGAACCACTGACCAAACCAATTCCCAGGAACACGATCAATACAATTGCTGATAGTTCTGCTTCCGAAACTGGGACGGTCTTGGGGCCTAGGATCATCAACACACTTGTTAGGTATCCATTAGTTAATCCGAGCATAAATGTAAGAACCACTACTGGCACTTCACCCTTGAGCCACTTTGGTGCATGGAGGCAAGCAGTGAAAAGTGGATAGAATAAAAGCCTAGCTATGGCAGCCCATGTAGTTTTCTTAATGCTCTGTAGAACATATATTGCAGTCAGAGACTTTCCCATGAAATCTGCGACGTTATACATTGTGATGAGCAAAACAGGATACCAGTCCCGAAGAAGCTTGGATTCAAGATTCTCGGCTATAAATCCGGGGAAAATAGAGAGGGTCACTATGTATATCATGAGAATCCCGAGAGCTGGCCAGCAGACCTTTTTTGCCACGGTCCAAAATTGAGGCCTGGAGCAAAATGGGTCCTCTCGAAGAAGTCTGTAATGCTGTTGCATAACTGGTAACTTATATAGCAAATTGCAGCAGAGAATGCAGCAAAGCAGGATAGTGGTGCTGACTATAAAGTAGAAATGAGCACTTGCTCGGAGGCCCTGTGGGGTTTGTGGAAGTGAAGCCTTTGTTATTATTCTCAGGATGGAAACCAGCACACCTGTTATCAGATTTCTGATTTAGTTAGATAACTGAGAATCACATTGCAGATCACACAGCAACTGTTTTGGTCTTCTATAGGAAACAAGGGGAATTGGAGCTAAAACAAATATCATAGGTGGTGATTGGAAGAATAAAGGATGCACTTGCATGGAATGAGTGCCATATTCTGAGGGATCTTTTTTGGACATATAGTGAAGATAAGATATAGCTCACAGGATTTCTACATTCTAGGCTAGTACATATGTTACCTCAGGCTGGCATGCACTTTTGAGCTTCTTCAAAAGAAAAAAAAAAAGGTACTACAACATAATAGAAAGGATTATTCCTCAATTTGTGTCGAACAACAATTAGCTTTACCTTTTACCATAACTAAAATAAGAAACAAGTTGCTCTTTTTCCTATCTTGACCAACTTAAAAGCATTAATTCGCAAGGACACGCTTTCTCATATGATTTCTGAAACCACTTCTATTTTTGTCATCAATATACTTTAAAACCCAGATTGTTAATTCAGAAAAGCAATAGGAAAATCAGCGTAGGAATTGAATAGTGAAGTGTTAGCAAGGTACCTGAAGAGGCAGTTCCAGAAAAAATAGCCTGCATGTACTGTTTTGGAAGCTTTCCTGCTGATCCTATTAAGCTTCCTGCTATCAAGCCATCTGCTAAACCACATATTACAACTGCTGCAATTGTCACGAAATAGGCTGCATTCTGTCGTTCTTTGGACGAGCTGCTATGCCATGCCCAGTCTATAGTTGGAGCAACCAACAGGGAGAAAATAAACATGGAAAATCCCATGTTCATTCTAAATCTATGAGTCAACTTTCGGCTGCAGCAACCCGAACTCATCATAACAACTAAAACTAGCATAGAAGAGCTCATATAGCCTACAGAGAAAACCTTTTCCACATGCTTGGCAGGGTAGAGATAACCGAAGTAATCAACAGCTGTGATAAAAGCATTCCATGGAAGCAAATTGCCCGCACCAAGCAAGAAATGGATCATGTAAGCAATTTTGTAAGTGTCCCTTGGCTCAGGCTGATTCGCTGGCGCCTTTGGGTTTTCCATTTCTTTGCATTTCTTGCAGGCTTCAAGGTTCTCTTCTAAGTATAACAGTCTTCGGTTGGAATTTAAGCTTCACAATAAGTGGTGTAGAACATGATGAATTGACTTGCTGATTAGAAAGGCATAAACAAGCTAAGCTGATAAAGCACGAATCTGCCAGACTAGGGTGCTTAGCTAGTCAAAAGAAATAGCTTTATATAGTATTTGTATACAAAACTTAGTTGCCTTCTGAAACTGGTCACTAACGTTGGACCAGCTTGACTAACCATGGAAGGTAAGCTGGAGACCCTTGGTTAGCTGACAGCTCTACTAATTTTGATCATGGATTTGATTGATGGATTGGGATTTGGAATCGATGGGGCTCATGCTTGGAGAAAATATGCGCTGTGTGGGGACAGTAATGGATGGGCGGAGTTAGAAGTACCTTTTTCATTGCTGTACTGCTTCTACACATGGGTTATAGCATGCTGGTATTGTCAAGTTAATAATCAGAATCTTAGCAGAGCTACTGGGCGCTGGCAAACATCTCTAACCTCGTGAGACAATCATTTCACGACTTGCAAATGATCATTCGATCAAAAAGGACATAAAAGAATCAATTGTCACACAATTATATTTACTATAGTACATCCTTTCATTATTCCTGGATTCAACAATGCTATTTACCTAGAGATTTCCTTCGCAGCTGCCCCTTTGTAAAGATTTCCTTATTTTTTGACAATGCGAGATATCAATGGCTGCTGAGTGTCCTGATAGGCTGATACGAGTTTCTTTGCAGAAGAACCAAGAGAGGCTCCTGTCAAGAGTCGCGAAGTGAAAGAAGAGGTCCTTTCGGCATGTTGAGCAGGTCCTCTTTTGATTAGCCATCCATCTGCAGAACTTGATTCCGTCTTCTAATGTCAAAAAATCTTCACCAGAGAGAGCTTGATCAACCCCTCTTTTGACATGTGTCGTTTCAACTAGTAATAGCTTCCTACTTTTATTCCCCTCTTCTCCACCCCTTAATTTCCTCCTCTACTTTTTCTTACTTTTAAGGAAGCCGATAACTGACAGAACAATGAAGCAGTCACCCATCATTGTGCCGGCAGCAGCAGCCACGTATGACGACGGACATAAGATTTTTACAACATTTTCTTTTGGAAAAGGAAACTAGGAAACAGTTTCTGTTCCCACTGATTGAAAAATAATGCTATCCTGATGAGCACAACTGTGATCGGTAGATATTCATGATTGTTTCCTTCAAGAATTCACACTCATGACCGTGACATAGACACTATAACAGCTACGCAAATGGCTTTAGTGTTTAGCTTTATATGACACTCTCAAAGATAGGCCTCTGCTACACATTCCAAAATTGTCTTCCTTTCTAAGGAGTCAAGGACAAACTCTTGATCTACTAGAACATCCTCTTTTTCTGCATCTAATCAGAAGCCAAAATATACATGGATTCATGAAATAGTGGAATAATGGTTAAGCTTTTTATTTAATAGTTTTCGTGGCAATCCAAGATAGCAAGCTCTTGGTAATAAGTGGTTACTTTTTGACTTTCGAACTTTGTTCTCCAATTTGCACAAAATGCATGCCAAAGGTATATATGGTACGCAAGTCTGATGATTAAAGTGATATTTCTAGGCCTAACTCAATGAATGATCTTTCGCTATATTCCCCATTAATTAATTATGTGACATTTGATTTTTTGGATGAGAAAATCAAATTCATAGGTACCAGCACTCTAGGTACGTGCTGTATTGCTGGCCACATGAATTACTGGGCAATTTGTTTCCTAGAACTTGTAGTTTTCTGCAATAATGGAGCCAACTGATCTTCAAATACAGTTCCTTGACAAAACATTAATGTGGCTATTATTAATCTTTTTGTATAACAAATTATACTTAATTTAAGATCAACCAAAGCTGAAATTAAAAGCATCATAAAAACATCATTTTTGACCCATGACTTTAGCAACCTAACCTAATTAAATGTTGGGATTTAATGTATTAGGATTTTCCTCCTCTTTAATCTCCATCTCTCTAACAAGTGAGATTTTTAATGTTTCTTAAACAAAAGGAGAGCCTTACCTATACATAGTGATTAGTGAATCCCTTATCTCACCCATCATAGGATTTAGAATTTTTTACACATACCTACACTATTAAGCCTGCATATAATATTGGAGCTTAACCCATTTTATTGTATCATATTACACTACAAGAATATGAGGTTTTCCGACGGAAAATTTCCGTTGAAAATTTGCAACAGATTTTTGACGGAATTTTAACGAAATTCCCTTATGAATTTTTGCGACGGATTTTCAACCGAAAAAATTTATTGTGCTTCTATTATATATTTTGAAAATTAATTGTGGAAGTCAATTGGACATTTATTATTGAAATTTTAATTGTTGAATTTTGTTGGATAAGCATCAGTAATAAAAAAGTATTACTAATAGAATTTTCATTGCGTTGGAAATTCTTTTCCGACGGAACATACCGTTGGAAATTTCCAACGGAAAATCCCGTCGGAAAAAAAATACCAACAAAATTTTCTGGTGAACCATTTTCCAACGGAAATTTCGTAGCCAAAGTATGGCCAACGGAAAATTTCAGTCGTAATTTTCCAACTGAATTGTTGTTGGAACTGACTTTCCAACGGAATTTTTCGTTGGAAATTTGTAAAGAAATTCCGTTAGAGATTCATTTCCAACGAAATTTTATGACTGACATTCAGCAATCTACATAGTTTCCAACGAAATTTTCCAACAGAATTTTTCGTTGGCAATCTCCGACGAATTTTCAACGGAAAGTATTACTGACAAGGCTTTTACCGACGGATTTTTCAACAAAAATTTTTGTCGAAAATCGGTTGGAAATACGTATTTCCAACGGGTTTCCAACTTGTTCCGATGAAAAATTTCATCGGAAAAAGCTAGTTTTTTTTGTAGTGTCATGGACTATAATATTGTCTCTTTATTAAAACTAAATTAACTTAGTCTAATTTTGATAAAAAGTATAAAATAAATAATGTAGGTTCACACTTTAACTGTTTTTAAAAAATTTAATAATCTCTCCCTTGGATTACATTATTTAAATTCAAATTAAAAAAATTCTTACAGCCAACTTACAAGCTAAGGTAACTAAGAACTTTATGAGTTTAATTGGTCTTAAGACTATTCTAAATATCATTATGTCCAATAAACTTGTGATGTAAGAAAATAGCAATAACTAAATCTATATATCACTCAATTCTATCGATATAGTTTCAATATGGTAAGCAGTAGCAATGAACAACAATATCTTGATGATCAATTTCATGTGTTGTATTTATTTTTTTTAAGGCTGGAAATTCGCACAGGACCCAATTATCTTGTTAAAATTTTATTAATACAATAAATAAAATGTACAAAATAAAGGGAGACATAAACCTTACCTCCGATTTTGCATGAATAATGAAATAAATTTCACCTAATAAAGGCATTACTTCACTTACATATTTTCAATGAATGCAGAGGTAAAGTAATAACACTTTGTTATAAATTTCTATGGAAATACGAAGATAAATTAGGAGTACTACTCCTTTATAATTATTTGAACCTAACATAATGTAAATTTAATTTATCTAGTTTTAAAATACCATGCAACTCACCTTAAGCATGAGAAAAGACCTGAAGATTCTGGTGAAAGTAGCCTCGATTAGATAAAAAATTTACAGCCTAGTTGACTTCATGATAAATATAAGATATTCTATAAGAAATATGCAAAATAAGGCTTGAGCATGTATTGTATTTATTTATTATTCATTTTATTCTCTACTTTAAACACTTTATGATTTAGTTAATAAACCTCTGTCTATTTTAAATATCTTGAGATATATTTTATGTGTCAAAACATACCCCTAAGGCTATTCATTTACTCCCTAATCTATGCTTAAGACTAACACACACCTTAAGTCTTTATGTATGCAAAATTTATATACCTTACAAAAGAATTATAATGTGTTATAATTATGAAATCCCCATTGCATCAAAGCAAAATTCGTAAATAGTTTCTAGTCAATGCTTTATTAAGAAAAAGGATATTGATAGAAGTTGAGAGATTAGTACATGTTATTTCTTGCTTGTGAAGTGGACAATCAATTTCATAAATTGAAATATGAAAATACTTGAAACTAACATGTGGATTTGTTAGTAGAATAGGTTCATTGAACTTGATACTTGAAACTAACATCTTATTGCTTCTTGGTATATTTTAACTCATGTAAATCATTGGCCAAGGTAGAATGAATATTTGAAAAAAGAAAGTTTTTCTGAATTTCATTAAGGAGTAAAAAACAAGTTTCAAGAGCTAAAAGGATAAAAATAATTATAGAGTAGACAATAAACCATACTCTACGTCTTATTGAGATATTGGATGTTGATGGATCAAATTACATTAACATACTGATATTGAAAGGTTGAGTCAAATCTCTGACTTTTCTTAACATTTTGGATGTCATGACACATTGCTAAATGAAAATCTTGAATTATAAATATGAACTAATCAATTTGAGAATTGATGATAAATGCAAATGAATTTGATTCATTTAATTCAAAATTTGACAACATGTTAGAAACTTAATGGATCATATACATTTAAAACATACCAATTTAAGAATGTAAAAATTGAAGTTTAAGTTAGACTTAATTGAAAAAGTCATAAACTTCAAAGACTTAATTGAATGTGTTCAATTAAGTTGAAGTAATTTTTTGTAATTAATATAAAAGTTATATCAAACCTAATTACCTCTACATGAACTATTCTATGCTTTCCTAAAAGGTGATTCTAGGTGTGTGTGACAAGACTTGCATAGAAAAGAGAGATGGAAGGGTTCAGCCAAGAAAGAGAAACCCTGAAATCATTTCACCTCCTTTTTCCTTGTGCCATCGATTGATCGTCTCTCTTCTTCATCCACCTTGGTTTTTTGTCTTTCTCTTAGTGAAGAGTGCTAAAATAACACCTTTTATACCTAGCTAGCACTAACCCTAGCAGCAAGCAAATTCCATAACCACCTCTAGTGTTTTTCTTGATATCTTGTATAAATCACCATTAAAGGTTGCACATTTGGGTAGCTTGAGATTTACAACAATCGAAAGCTTGATTGGAGGTTCTTTGAAAGCACGCATTGTTGTGGGGCTCTTAATTTAGGCATACCCATAGACAAAATTAGGGTTGTCAATAGGCAAGGTACTCATTAATTTTCAAATACTCGAATCCTAACTTTATAAGAAATAAAATATCCAAACCTTATTAACTACTTGAATAATTTTAAAAATTATTACCGCAACCCTAATACGTCCCTACTATCCTATAATTATCCTAAACCATTTAAAAGTTTGATTATATAAAAAATTATTAAAATACTATTCATGGGTATCAAATTACTCAACCAAAATTCATACATATATTTATATTCAATAATATTTTTTTTACATATTTCATATAATTTACTAATAATTAAATTAATAAAAACACACAAATAATAAAATTTAAATTTAAATAATCAAAAATAAATATCTCAAACATAATTAATAATTTTATAACTTATAATTTTTACAATGTTAACACAAAATAGAAAGGAAATATATTTATATTTAAAGTGTACATATACTAAAAGTATTTTAGTATATATATAATAGTAATTATATTTCTCATAAATGAACCGAATGTATAAATAGTATATATATTAAAAGACATTACAAGTCAATTAATAATCATAATTTTATTAATTAATTTAATTAACTATATGAGTTTGTCCTTAATTATATGAAATTAAAAAAAAATAACTAGGTTTCAAATCTCACAATTTTTCTTTAGATTTATATATGATAGGTTTATATAAATAAAGGTATATATATTTGTAATTAATAATTTTATAAATTATAATTTTTGTAATGTTAACACAAAATAGAAAGTAAAGATGTTTATATTTAAAGTATATATATATATATATATACATACACTAAAAGTATTTTGATATATATATATAATAGTAATTATATTTCTTATAAATTAACACAATATATATAAACTATATATATTAAAAGACATTACAAGTTAATTAATAATCATAATTTTATGAATTAATTTAATTAACTATATGGATTTATACTTAATTTTATGAAATTAAAAAAAATAGTTAGATTCCAAAACTATTCTAATCTCAAAGCCTTTCTTTAAGTATATATATTATAAGTTTATATAAACAATTGTATATATATTATAATTAATAATTTTATA
>NW_018397256.1:7823885-7823986 GCF_002168275.2 Theobroma umbraticum | reverse complement strand
TTTATAATGTTAACACAACATAGAAACTAAATATATTTATGTTAAAAGTATATATATAATAGTAATTATATTCTTTTATAATATGATATGATATTCATATT
>NW_018397256.1:7802588-7823875 GCF_002168275.2 Theobroma umbraticum | reverse complement strand
AATTAATAATTTAATATTTTTTAATTTAAATATATTAATATCATCACATTAATAATTAGAGTAACCATACTTTTTATATATTTGTTAGTTTTTAACAAAAATAATTGCTTATAAAGTTGGTAAAAAGTGTATATTTTAAATTTAATTATTGACATAATAATAAAATATTTATAAATAGTAATTGAGTTCGGATAACGGGTATCTAAGGGTTGGTATCCAAATCTTATTTAAACTCGATACGAGTACTAAAATCACTACCTAAACTCGTCCCAAACTAGCTTGTAAAGTACCTTAATCCTATATAATCGGGTCAAGTATCCGCGGCTACCCTGTAATAGGGCACCCATTGCTAGCCTTAGACAAAACAAACTTTTACCAAATAGCAAAGATTAAATCTATATTAAACAAATTAAGATGATCTTGCTTGATGGGAAAATTTTAAATTCTCATTACGTTTTTTTAATTATTTTCATGGTTTTTCCCAACAATTCCGTGGTCTTCAAAGCTATTAATTATGAAATAATTTCATATTTTAATTTGTTGTTAAAAAATTCCAAAATTCTACCAAAATAATTTTCAACAAGTGTTCTTAAAAATTTGGAATATCAAAGAACAACCATAATCAACCAAATTTAATCCTAATCTTCGTTGATATTTTACCAACACAATTATGTATCACTCCTTTAATTTGGTGTTCAATAAAATAAGGAAACAATTAAAACTTCAAAGGAAAAAAAGTTGTCTATATTTGAAAATAGTTTTTTAAACAATTTTGAAAATTCTTTTTCAAAATCTTTTGCTCCTAATCAACATATAGTCAACCTCCATTGATATTAATAACAATTAAACGTCAAAATTGTGTTAAAAAAAACAAAAGAGGCTTTGACACCAAAGTAGGTAAAAGTCATGCAATCATTTTACACAATGCAATGAAAATTTAAAACTTTCCTCTTAGGTAGAATCAATCTTGAGATATTTATCATAAATTCACCCTAATTAAATGATAAAGGTCATAATACCTTAAAACCTTGGAGTTGAAATCACAAAGTTACAACATCATTTAATCCTCTTACACCAACCTAAATTGTACCAAATCACAAGTTGTCCAAATGTCCAATATCCAATGTGATCTACAGGAAAGACAATTATGAATAAATCCAACGGCGAATGGGGTTACTTATGCTTGTGGAGCCTAGTTCTAGTTAGGAAAGAGGTAATCAATACTTTCTTTTAACCAAATGAAACCCAAATACAATCAAGATACACCAATCGAAGATAATAACACTATGGTTTCGGGCAAAGTGTGATCCATACGGTTTCTTCTCTCTATATAGGATTTTAAATAACCATTGTTCAAACCTTGATATGTGGATAAAATAGCATGAGTTGTACTCAAGATTGAGAAGAAAACAATGATCGAATGGTTGAGAGTGATATCGACGACAAGTTTACAGGGATAGTTAGGCCAATTATCAAGGTTTGGAACTTTTTTCAATATTTCCCTCACAAGTGCTGGTCATAACCCTTAGGTAGCATTTAGTAACAGAAAGGTGGGAGCACATTCTCTGTAATGTGTTCAATTAAATTATATTACAATATTTATTTTGTAATAGACTACTACAATATAAGATTGTAATGTAATCACATTACAGCCAATGGATATAATGTAATTGTAGTCCAAAACTAATACAATCATATTACATTACACTTTGTAATGTTATTAAAGATGTTTTTACCCTTTAACTTTATTACTTTATTAAAAATATTTTGTAATATTATAATTAAAATAAAAATATATAATATAAGAATTAAAAATAAAAAAATTTAAATGATAAGCAAAAAAAATAAAATAAAATATATAATATAAAAAATTATATTAAAAAATAAAAAATAAAATATATAAGATTATAATAAGAAATAAAAATAAAATATATGATATTAAAAATATATTTAAGAGATGATATTATATAAAAATTAACAATAAAAAATATAAGTATATTATACTTACAATTTAATAAATAGGAGTAATTTTAAAAATTAACATTGTATTTTCAACAAAGTACTTGTAAACCAAACACTGTAATACTATCTTCACCACATTTTAATTATTATTTTTCTTGTATACTAAACACTGTAATGTTATTTTTCTGTAATCACATTAACTATAATCATATTGTATTATAAAATACCAAACGTCATCTTAATTGCAACATAAGCCTCATATTTATATACAATTAATTAATCTTAAATTTTATGGAATGCATAATCATTATGCTTAATTGCATAATTACCTTAGGAACAATTGAAGCATTCAATTAAGTCTTCTTGTAATTAAGTCTAAGTTATTACTTATCAAGTTACAGTGGAACATTCCCCTTATTATTCACTTAAAGGTGATGAATCCTTTATTGATCATTGATTTACCCTCAAATGTTTCATGTATATCTATCCCGTTTTGAGTATCCTTGGTTAGGACCATTTTAGACAACATCAAAATATAACACTCTCTAACTAATCACATGCTCTCAAATCTAAAGATCATTAACATAATTGTAATATGAGAAATTGTTCTATAATTCCTAGAGTGATAAACAGAATGAAATTCTCATGATTAATCATGTTTAGTAAATTTATTATTGTAACAAGTATCCACATGTTAGCAAAAGCTTAAATATAATAAGTATCTTTGTACAACCAATGTTTGATTGGCTTGCAGGCAATACTAACACTATCAATATCATTGCGTTTTTTAATAAACTTATTTGGGCCAATTAATCAGTATGTTCAACGGTGGGCATGTTCACTACTTTACCTTGCTAAATTTTCCTTCCTCCTCTAATTCTAAAGCCAATAGATGGGTGCTGTGGTGCCTGTTTCAACAAAGAAGAAAAACTATGGGTTTCTGTAGATATTGTGGCATTAAATCAATTAATTCTCCCCAATTGCTGCAAGGATTCAACTGAAGCACTTGCATCTTCTTCATTTAGATAAGATTTTTTTTAAGTCAAGTTGGTGATGTTTTCCTTTAAAATTGATTAAATAAAAATTAAAAATATTGAAAATCCAAACTATAGATAGATAGAACTTGATGAGTTGAATGGTACAAATTTGTTTCAAAATTCTTAGTAAAAATACTTATCTCGACAAAAAAATCAGAATATATTCAAATTATTTCAAATTTTTTATACTTAATATATCTAAGAAAATCTTTTAATTTATTGATTTAGGTTTTCAAATTTAATTTTTATTTGATAATTTTTTTAAAAGAATCTTACTATCTTAACCTTGAAAAATTTACCTAATTTGTGCTCAAAAAGCCTTGTATTAATATATTTATAGAAATAAACATGTGAACAAGAAAGTACGATATTTTTGTTAACCCTTCTTACTTATATGGCCCATTATAAAACCTATTTTATACTACTTACAAAATTCATTCCCTTCGTAAAGAGAAAGTGATGACCAAAAAAAAAAGCACCTTTATTGAAATAAAAAATAAAAAAAGAAACACTTTACCTTGATAATTAATAAATTAGATTAGATGAATTTTTATATTTTAATGCAATTTCATAGTAATTAAAAATTTAATTCTTTTTGTTTTTGAAGTTTTCCTTCTGTTTTATCAAAAAAATTACTGCATGTGGCAGATACCCATTGGTTAATGGGCCCAAATTAACGAGAAAAAACTAAAAGTGGCTAAAAAGGACAAAAAGAATAAAAAAATGTCAAAAAAGCGCGCTTCGCAGTAGGCACGGTGAGTTGGGGCGTGAATGAGCGTGCTGAGACGGGGAGAGAGAAACAGAGGAGAGACTCAAATGGCAAGAACCACAGAAACGACGCCGTCTTTCACAATGCAAGACCCAGGAACGACAGAGCGCGGCGGCGGTAAACTAAGGAGACAACTGCCTCGTAGACTACCGGCAACACCCTACGCCCGCCCGCAGCAAAGCCAGTTCCTCCGGAGCCGCTTGCTCTCCAAACTCGTCGATCCCGCTTGCCGTCTCATAACCAGCGGCGCCACTAGAATCTTCCCCTCTCTCTTCTCCAAACCACTCACCAATGATTCCCTCCCGCCACCAGAACCTCAAACTCACGGTTAGTTTAAATTTTTTGAAAGAAAGCCTCTTTGTTAAAACGTTTCTCTTCTCCGTGATTTATTAGGTTTTCGGGGATTGAAATTGAGTAACTTTGTAGGTGAAAAAAACTGGAGCGTTTTAAATGATTTCTTCTTTTTTTTTATCTGCTGCGTTGTTAATTAGTAAATGTTTAACTACTGTTGATTAGTTGTTGAAGAATTTTTTTTTTCTGTTGGAAACAGTTAACTTGGATGGAGATATAGAAGAACGTGGTAACGGCGAAGATCGAACTTGTTCTTCAATTGTAAGGACTTTTGTTCACGAAATGCTTGTATTCATGTTATCACTTTAAATCTGCTTAAATCATGTTGTAGATTAACCGAAAAATTGTTAGTTTGAGCTTTTCTTGATGGCTTAGGATGAGTGAATATATTTGCATTTTTTTTCCAGTTTGGAGTGTCCAAAACAACTGGTACTACGGGAACCACTGATGGATCAAAGGCTGGTTCTGACTTTGCTGAACATAGAAAACGCGATAAGGGCAACGTTACTGATGATGGGCTTTCAGAAATTGAGAAGCTAATGAAGGGGAAAACATTTTCTAGGTGGCTTGTTTATAATTATACATTTTCTCTTTTTCTTGTAAATTGTAATGACTTGTCTGTTTCCGCCAAGATTAAATTTTGTCAAGAACATCAATTATAGTTGTACACCAGCCGTTATGAATTATCTTGGTTTTGATGTTATTAATTAATGATCTGTTCTTTCATACCTGTCTGTGCACATAATCACATCTGTGTGTCTCTGTATCTTTTGGGGTGATCATTTAGTCAGTGCAAACAGTTAATTATCAAATATGTGATTTAACATTTATAATCTATATCCAGGGATGAAATCAATCGTCTGATAGAGATTATAAATTCAAGAGCTGTTGATGATCCTCAAGTTGATCAAGAAAGTAAGGATTTAATCCTGTCTGCTGGAGGTGACAAGGGAGCTATAGTTGCTCAAAACCTGAGAAGGTCAAGTGAAGAAAAGCAGGATGATTTAAATAACACTGTATTGGGGTTGGCAACCCCAATTCCCAAGCCCACTGTGAGTGAAAATCATTATAATGAACTTGCATTTTGGATTAATGGTATGCGCATGAAATACTGAGGTTGAATGATTTCCCTTGTGTTAGTTGTGGATGTGTCATGAGCTATGTTCCAAAATATGCAAAAAGTATCCATACATAGATAATTATAACTGCACTCTTAAAGCCACGTGTCAGTAAAAAATTATTCTATCATAAATTATGTTGATGCTAATAGTCAATATAAACCCAACAAGATATGACTGAGAATCATAACAGCTAAAACTTCTTGTTTTTCCCATTTGTTGTCATGAGTGCACTATAGTTCACTTGTAGAAACCATTAGATTTTTTTTTTTTTATAAATCAATAATTTGAACTCATATGATCATATTATTTATCAATTTAGGTAATGCAACCTAATCTTTAAAATTTATTTAGGAGAGGAAAGGGGGTTACATGAAATTAAGATAATTTGTTTGTATGGTGGGCAAGAACTTGTAATTTTATACTTTAACTGGATAGGAGAATATAATGATAGTCTTCTGGTTGGTTTAGAAGGAAAAGACTCAATTTTGAGAGCACAATCAAACAAAATGGCAATAAACATACCTGCTGATTTTGGTTGTGAACAGTACCCTTACAGTGGTTAGAGTTGAATTTTGATTGTTGCTTTGGTGTGGATTCAGCTAGTGTTTGATAGGTGGCTATTCTAGGGTTTTAATAGGATTTTAAGGGCTGGTTGTTAATCTGAAACAATGCTGGAAAAGAAAGAAGATAAAAGATCTAGCCTTCACACAAGCTCAAAAGTCTTCACACAAGGTTCAAAAGTCGTCACACTTGGAGCTGGGAATTGCTTAACATAAACTCAAAAGAGAGAATAACAGCTGTAAAAGTCTCATAATTTTGTTCATGAACTTTAAGAGTTTAGATGCTTAGATATTGAGATCTAATAATCCTAGTCCCCGAAAGAGTAAAAGATGCATTGGAGTGTATGCTATAGTTAGAAGTAGTTATGAAATACTTGTCAAGTTAATAATTTGATCAAAGATATTTGTGATGGATAAAAAAGTTTATCTGATGTTTTTTGGGAAGCTTTTGACATATTGAAAGGAGATATAAATAAGGGTTGGGCTCTTGACGGTAAAACTAAGATGAGTTACTACAGCTATTGCGCTGGTTTGGATGGGAAAGGTTGGTTTGGATGAGCCTTTTGAGAGCTGCCAACATAAAAGAGAAGTCTCTTTCCTCCCATGGATAGTCGTTTATTAATATATTATCTTTCTTGTGTCATCCCTCTCTCTCTCTCTCTCTAAAATACACACGTGGGAGCATGCTCTGAGTTGCATCTTTTTGCATGCCCAACATATATCATGTATTGTTAGGTACATTAAATTTGATGTGCTTGTACCCTCATATCTTTTCCCTTTTTTTTTTTTTCAATTTTTAAATTCTATGAAACCTTGTAGCTCCGAGATGAAATTGGACCTTCACCAATTGAAATTGCAAAAGCATACATGGGGAGCCGGACATCAGAGTTAAACCTAGGTTCTAAAAGTATTATATCAAATGATGAAAGACCATCAATGCTTGGTGATGAGTTTGCATCAGAACCGCTTGTTTCATTGCCTTCTCCAAAGCCATCCGTATGTTGGCCAGGTTCCATGGTACAGGATCAGCGTGGTTATCTAACTCCTCAAATTCAAAGAGGCAGATTTGGGCTTCATAATTTTCCAAGAACCCCTTACTCCAGAACTATCTATTCAAAATCTAAATCCAAGGTGTGGAATTTTAAAATGTTGTATTCATTCCATTATGATTACATTTGATGCATTGCATGAGCGATGTTTTTTTGTGTTCTTTCCTTGCATGTAATCAGTTGGCTCATGTACAAGACGAGGGTAATGGTTTCCTGAAAAGTTCATTCTCTCCCTTGCTGCAATCACGATCTCCTGTATATGGGCAGGTAAGTTTTGACTATTTATAATCCTGATTATACTTCCGATATTGTGTTAAGTTCATATATATGCATGCGTGCATGCACACAGACATACATGTTTTTCTATTTCTCGGTATGCCTGTCACGTTTTAAGGTTATACCATTTGCAATTTGCAATAGTGACATTGACCATTGATTGGTAATTTTAGGTGTGTAATACTTAATTAAGGCTGTTACATATTGAGTGATGTACTCTCAGTGCTTCTAAGACTGATATCTTGATTAGCTTAGAAGGCCAAATGGAAGGAGATGGTTGAGGACAATCAGATGACATATGGTAGTTTCTATGGAAGGATGAAGAATTTATGGCTTGGGCTTCAGTACATCTTACATTGAAATGTTGTGCTGAAAATTTTACTTGCAGGCTCTTTGTTGTCTCTTTTCTCGTTATAAAGCGAAAATTTCTTGTTCTTCATATGGCTCGTATGGTGCCTGCTGAAAGAAGTTTTATGGTAGAGCTTAACCTTACATTTAGTAGTTTTCTGAACAAGGATTCAGGAGGAGAACAATATTTGTATAACTTAGATGTTAGCTCATGTAGAAATGCATAAACTAGGATTGCGATTTTATTTGGGAAATGGCCCTTTTCTATTACAGTAAGCTCTCTTTGGGTGCTTAAACTAAATTTGAACGTATAGCTTTTCTCTTTTGCACCAATGAAAAAGAAGTAGCTTACTGTTAGTAAGCCGTAAGGCTGGGTGGAGCTTCTCTTTTAATGTGATACTTAAGTAAAGCTGCATCATAAATGAAACTACTCACAGGTGAGTTGGGACTTGTTTAAGATTTTGGAATCAACTTCCTTTCTCTTTAAAAGAAATTTATTTTGGCTACATTTGGATAAGGTTAGGAGAGATGAGAGGGGGGAAAATGAACCTTGAACCTTGACCTTTTATTAGAATGGTAATACTAGTAGTTCAAGCTTGAATTATATGCTCTCTATTTTTGTATTTATCATGCTTCATCAATATGAGTTCCTGGTTACTTCTGATGCTAGGATAAGCGCGTATTATGTTTTCTGATGTTGTGTTTATGTCATATTTTATAATTAAAGTGTTATGTCATAATCTGTTACCTAAATTTTATTCTGTGAACATTTAGGGAAAAAGATGTGCATTTAGGTTGGACAGTCTATAATCTGTGTTTTGTTTTGACTTATACCAAAAGCTGAATAAGAAAATATTTATCATGGTTTAGCTATTGCCTATTTGCAACTTGCTTTTTGATAAATTGAACTCTTATGATCTGTACATCTATTTGACTTGACTTCTTTGCTTGTTGTTTGAACACATAATTGAAGTTGAGAAGCAACATAGTGGAAGATGGCCATAGATCTGTGGGACCCATTCGCAGGAATCAAAATAAGGGCATGGAAACTCCATCCAGAGGATCTGTTTATTCTCATTCATTGTTAAATGGTCCTTCCACGGTGGAAAATTCTAATGTTTCCACCAAAGGTCTATTTCCTTCTATCAAAAAGACTTTGGAACCAGGAGGCACCAGTAGCTCTTCAGTTTTTCAGTCCGTAGATAGCAAGTCTGGAAGCTCTGAAATGGGTATCCCACCTGTTCATCCGCATTCCAGGCAGATGGCTAGGACAATATTGGAGCACCTTGAACGAAATCTAGCCACTCCTAGGGAAAAGTCTGATGAGTTAAAGATAGCCACTTCGTGGAATAGATCTCAGTCTTCAGATGCTAATGCTGCCATTTCAAAGGGGCAGAACAGTTTGCCATATTTAGGACTTGATTCTTCTAAAAGCAAGGATCAAATCATCAATAGAAGTCATGCTCAGTGGAATGAGGACAGGGGGAACTCATTTTCTGTGGCTTCTCCAGAGAGTACCATTGAGGCTAAGAATGTGAACAAAACCACTTCTGCTTCAGATTTAAAAGTTGGTAGCACTGTTACAATGTTTGGCAATATTGCAGGGTCTTCACTAGATTTTGTGAAAACTCAGGATTCTCAAATGAAGACTACACACAAGGTATTTCATTCATCCTTGTATTATTGTTCTGTGAGCATGCATGCTCTCATTAGGTCTGCATTCTCTATTTGTGTATCATTCTCATGCCTTAATGCTGATCATTTTGCTAAGTACTTTCCAAGTAAGTATTAGGTGCAATGTTGCTAGAATATGTCTTAAAATTTAAATTACAGGCTCTCAGGATCTTTTAAAACGAAATTTAGCCTATTTCCCCCTAATTTTTCAGAGATATTATAAAGAAGATAATAAATTTTTTATCGCCAAGTGCACTATGGTAAATATATCAATACCCAATCTCTTTTGTTCTGTTATCCCAACTTGGAAATTGAAAGAAACATTAATTTTTGCTGTCTATTTTTTTTTCTCATGCTAAGGAATTAACTTTAAATTGATTGGGGTCATTGATCTTGTGATCATGATGCAGGAGCAATGTTAATCCCTACTTCCTGTCTCATCTGTCAATTTTCCTAGGTTTATCCATTACTTAAATTTTAGTTCCATCTGTCACGTATTCTGTTTTTTCCCATAAATTCATTAATGTACTTAAAAGAATGCCAAACTAATCAATTTAGTGGACAGGATCTCTTGAAGGTTACTGATGCTGCTGTGTCTGAGGGTCTGCAAAAGCCTTTATCCAACTCTTTTGGAAATAAACCAGTTTTGGCTTCTATTTCTGTCAGCAAGCCTGGGCAAAGGTGTATGTTCACTTCAGATAACAGCTCCGGGTTCACTTTCCCTGTTTCTACATCTTCTGGCGTGTGTTCTGAACCTCCAACACCATCCATCATGCCATCGCTATCAGGAAGCAGTCTGCATCAGCCGAAAGAGGGACATACAGTACCTTCATATAGTTTTGGCTCAAGCAGATCTACTCCTGCCCTTGTTTTTTCTTTCCCTTCGACAAGCAGTGGCCCTAACCATGTTGATGCTTCAGATATTGAGTTCAACTTCAGATCTGATAGCTCATCAAGAATATCTTTTGGTTCAATAGGATCACATACCATATGCTCCTGACACAGAAATGACATGTTTATTTTTCTTTTGTTTTGCATTAGTTAAAGAGTCAAGATTTCATCAGTGGGAATCTCAATTAGTTGTATCATTGCCTTAATATAGGAGAAAGAATTGCCCTAAACTGAAACCTGGATTCATTTGTAGCATTTAGCACTCATTTTTTCTTGGTTACAGCAAAGTGTTATTAGTTTTTCATGAGGTTAAGGGTTCCCACAAATCATCAGGTTGTAATCCTCCGTTTTAGGATAAACTGAAAGTAGTAAGTGGAATTATCCGGGACCAGCAAAATTAGAGAACCATGTTGCTTGGCAACAAAATTTGTTATTGGTTCTTTGTGAAAATGCGGTTCTCTTTTTGGATGGAGGGCTACAAGTTTACTTTGTTCCCATTTTTGGCTTTGGGATCTTCCTGTCTGCTCTTCTGGATAAGAAAGGAAGATCAGCCTGGATGATTGGAGCTGGACGTGGCACATTTCCTGTTCACACATCGCAGAATTTATGTCCGAAAACCCAAAAGCAAAAAAATTACCGAACAGGAATCACATGTTGTTGGGGTGCTGCTCCTACTTTCGCAACAAAGAACTTATCCCTGTTGGACCCCACCTTCGAAGATGATGCAAATTTGCAAGAGAAAGCAGGTGGCCCACAGTCAATTTTTTATTTTTTATTTTTTTTAAAAGAGGTGTAGGAACACCAACATTCGTCTTGAGAGAGAGAGAGAGAGAGGAGAGAGAGAGCCCCTCAAAACTCCAAACTCCAAAGAGAGCGAGTTGGGCGCGGGGAGTGTGTGCCTGTGCCTGTGGGGATGATAGAGCAGGTCAGGCTTGAGAAGTGAAATGACAATGAAATGAAAATGAATGCGTTTACCAGACATGAATTTGACATTTCAGATTCTTATGTCAGAACTGCTGCAACTCTTTCCCTTTTCTAGTTTTTTACTCCCCACTAGCACCACCACCACCACCACCAACCACTGCCCCGTATGCTGTTACGGACTACTGTTGTTTCTTTCTCTCTCTCTTTTTTTCTTGGATAAATAAGTAGTGTAAGAAGCAAGAAAATCCATTTGCCAGCTTGTGATCTTACTACGATCCAATTGCTGATCCCTAGGACATTCAATCATTATTACCCTTAGTTACATTTTACAATTTACATGCACTTCTTCTCTCTAGCTAGTCAAATTTCATATTAATTCAATACTAGTTTCTTCTCTTCTGAAATAATATATATTCTACTCCTTTTTCTTCTTCTTTTCTATCCCTTTACTCGTACAAGAAACCAATTGCCCACTCCAAGTAACACTGATGGAAGTGAGAATGGAGGAAAAATAAACCATTGATTATCCCTTCCACGCTTCTTTAAGTATTGTTACATATATGCATACATATACATATATATATATATATGTAGTTTGATTTCTTTGATTATTTTAAACAAGCCTCCTCTTCTTAGTTTAGTTCTCTATCTCTACTCGGTGCTTGTTAGTTCTTTCCATTCAAATCTTATCTACTTTTTTTTTTCTTTTTGCTCAGCACAAATCTCATCTAGTTAACATGAAATATACATACATACATATATATATAAATATTGGTCAACAGGATTCAAGTTAGCTTGTAAATGTCATATTTATTGACAAGTATTATGGTTTTGAATAGACATTTTAATCATGGTCAATGCTTTCAAAACCTGTACATTTTTCCCTTTTCTTTTACACACACATATATGATTCACGAGTCTGCAAGTACCATTTGAACAGTAAAGGTTTTTGGTGAGCTAATCAGGACAAATCCTTGCCCTCAATAATGATGGAGAGGATTGATAAGAATAAGACGCTAAGGAGGATTACTTTTGTCATGAATCCAGCTATTCATGGATTTACCCTGGCGTATACTCATGGATGTATAAGAAAAACATTCATAAGCCTACCATTTCTGGTGTATACTCATGTTATGTCTACATTTTTTTTTTTACCTTTTACTAATCAACAAATTGGATTCGTTAAGGTTTCTTACGCAATCAAAGAGAAAAGGTGGGTGTGTTTATAGCTGCTGATTGAAAGTTTAATTTTCTCTTGAGAATAGAGCAGTGGAGACCACATTTCCACTTCACCAGCTGCTCTGATATTACATATACCAAAGAGAGAGAGAGAGAGATGCCCTAATTGCTGTCTCTGCCCCCTCCATTTCATAACGATAATGATATTGTTCACGAAAAAAGGAAATTTAATGATTCTGATACGAAAGTAGGTTGAGCATATATCATTACACGTAAAAATTCAGTCAACAGTTTGAATGCAAAAATCAGAGACGCTGGAGCAAGAGCAATATGTTTGCAAAAGCGTTTGGTCTATACCTTTAGTGCTTTTTATTGGAGATTCTTTGGATGTTGAGATGAAATGCCATGGAGCTAAATGGTGGTCCAAATTCTACTTTTCACAGGGTTTATGGCTTGTGAGTTGTACTCTATGCTTGGACAGACAAAGACTTTTCTTAGATATTTACTTTTAAAAGAAAAATAAATAAATAAAAACAAAGGAAGAGTAGCTTTTCCCCATTCACTCTTTCAATAATTCAAAGCAAAAACGGAACTGGCCTGGTTTCTATAAAATCATGTAAGTTTCTATGTGACAGCTTCAAGGAAGTAGCAAGTACTTGCCGGTAATTCTTCATGCAACTTACCTTTCCTCTTGCAATCCCTTCAACTTTTTACCGGGAGGAGCTTGTTTCACTGGAATCACAATTAATTTTCTAATTCTTTGCTAGGCTTTCTTAAGAAATGCTTTGCTTGCAAATCCCGAAGTTTTCTAAGAAGATTTGTTAATTGGAAGGAAACAAATTAGTTGTGTTACAAGAAGATCAGTATTTACTTTATTTATAATAAGAATTAGCTCAAGGAATTGGTTATGAAAATACAGTGCATGACTTATAAAAAAATATGATGGTTTTGCCAAACAAAACAGCTAGATTACTTTAGTTTCTACAGTGTTTAAGAAAAATTTATAGAAATAAATGAAATTGTCATACACTAGTTATTATAAATTTTCCCAATATGTGCTTCCCACTGGGGTACTAAAGATCGTGAAACAGTGACAGATTACTGCTCCATTGTCCAATTTGTCTATACTTTGTGATGGCCTATGGCCTATGGCTACTGTCATAGCATGCAAATCTAGCTAGCTAAGCACATTTTACGTTGAAAAGCGTGACATCCTCAGCCCCCTCTTTTAATTTTTCTTTTCACATTCGCTGGAAAAAAAATGATAATTCTAATGGATTTTGTTTTCTAATGCTTTTAAACACTCTTTAAAATTAGTTAATATATTATTAATACTAATATTATTGTATTAAATATAATAGTTAATAGTTCATTTTATTGTTTTAGGTGAACTAAAAGAAGACATTACTTAAAATAGTAATCTTAAAAAGAGTGTCTTTAGGACACTCATTATAGCAAAATCTCAAGCAATTTTTTAAATAATTAAATATAAAAAATTTATGTTTATGAACAATAAATTATAACACTCCAACATTTGACTTAGTGGTTGGCATATGATCTCTACTCAAAGAGCATGTTTTGCATCTCACTTCGTCAAATAAAAAAAAAAAACAAATTATGTGATTTCAACTTTTATATGAAGCAATGCATATTAATTATTCATTTTGACCAAATATAATATATATATCAAAGTAATTTATGAGAAAATAAGTAATAAATAGTAATAAAAAATAAGAGAAAAAAATAAAAAATCAAATAGAATCTTGTATTTTATTTTAAATCATAGCAGCGGTTAATTAAACATTTTTCACATTTCTTTTCCCTACAGTGCATTAATTTCAATAAGCACAACTAGGGAGTTATATCACTTTGTTTTATTATTTTTATTTAATTTTTTAATAATTTTGAGAAAGAAAAAAGCAAGAGGTAAAAACAACAAACACATAGCTTTAATTTATTTTAATATTATTTTTAGTCATATATAACAGAGGTCGATTAAACTTTCACAGTTATTTTCCTCACAGAGAACTAATCTTAGGATGTACAATTATTTTTTGTATGGAGCATTAATCTTAGGATTCACTTCCAGTACATAAGTTTTATATACCATTAGTGAACCAAATGTTAATAAATAAATTTAAAAGTTATAAGAACCCTCAAAAATAAATATTCATAATTTTAAAAATATTTATTTTGAAATATTTTTGAATATCTATCTTTACGTATTTATAAAAGGACACTATGGTTAAATGATAGTGTACAAATACAATACCCTGACAATACATCAAATAAAACTTTTAATCGTAGTAAACACAACTAAGAAGTTAGACATTGCAAAGTAATTTACTAACTATATGATAACTGAGCCAAATGCAAGTATGTTATATTGTAAGGAGTATCTTATGATTAACATATTATTTTAATCGTATTCAACTTGATCAGAAAAGAGTATATATATATATATATATATAGAATTGGCACATACATGGATGTAAAACACTCATGCATGGAGAACATTATTGAATAAAGTTAACCATGCAAGATTTCAAGTACTCTGATTACTAGTTCTCTGATTTCAGGAAGAAGATAAATGAGTGCCACTGCAGGCTAATTAATAAACAGCAAAGTGGAATTTATTTTTAGTGATTATATATATAAATATGTTCACTTAAAAGGTGGATCATGAGATGAAGACAACAAAGCAAGTAGCTCAGTTCAAGTGAATAACATATTTTAAACAACAGAAGACAAAATAAAACTAAGGATAAAAATTCATGTCCTTAAAAACACATGGGATCAATACTTTCTTTACTTCAACCATAGCCTTCACTCCAGAAGGGCTTCAACCTTAAACACAATCACTTGTTCAGCAGCGCAGTCCTTGACATGAGATGTTTCTCAGAGGCCTATACAAAATGGAGTTCAATTCAATAAATGAATTTAATTAAGCAGGGACTAAAAAGAATTGTAAGTAAGTAAGTTAATCAGAGTCCTCCATTGCTAATCTCAAATCATTCCCGTTTATTGACTGTTGAATTTAATTATTCGGTATGCCTTCATTAAAACAAAATAAGAATAGGGTTCTTCAATTGGCTAAAAGAGAGAAGCTTGACAGTTATTAAGGCCCAAACAAAACAACTTGACATTTTATGCTTGATTATAATTCTTTTCTGATTATATGCTAATCTTTCTCAAATTCCCATTAGGAAGGTGTTGAAGGATCATTTTCATATTTATACAGATAGAGAAGGTGTGTAGTGTAATGTGCATAGCAGCTGTTTTACAAAAGAGGTCATCTCTACCTTAAGCAAGAAAACCGAAAGCCAGATTTTGTTTCAAACTTTCCTTGTTTGTGAAGAGAAACTATACTGTGTATATACTTACATCATCCAGCTTATTTTGATTGTTGGTTTCCAGCATCAGCCCAAAGTGGATATGAGGGAAGTGCGCCCACTAGGAACAAAAAGAGGTGGTCAATAACCAGAAGATTTGATATGAAATCTTAAAAGTCTGCCTTCTGATCAATTGTTTGCAGACTTGGTGAACTTACATTCTTAGCAGCAGTGCTGAATGCTTCCCTGTGGCTGATATCAGGGTTGTTGGCCTTGATCCTTTGAATCTCCTCTCTGCATTAATTTCACAATTTTTAGTATAATTGGTAATAAAATGGTAAAGCTGCAATCATAGCAATGATGTCCAGATGTTAAAGAAATTCATTACTCTTTTCTTACTTTATGAACTGATTGTATGCAGAAGGTACTCGCTGCCTCTTCTCGGGAGCTGAAAATGAGAATAATGATAATTTAATAATGAATTTATGTATGAACTTAAAATTAATTTCGAAAGAACTGTAATAAATATACAGGAGCGTACACGCACACAAATACAGGGAAAAGAAAAGAGAAAGTGAAGAGGAAGGAATAATGTATAAATGCTCATTATCTAAGAAAGATGTGATTAACTTACGTCGATTCACTACCCTTTCCTCAGTGACATTGTTAGCAGGAGCACGCATTGACAACTTGTTGCATTTGGAAGAGGAACCCAACTCAGTCCTGTAATCCTGTGTTGCATAATTGGGTGCCTATTAAAATTCAAAAATTGTAAAGAAAATATATATCAGATTCACATCATAAGACAAGTTTGAATATTGCAATCAATTATTAGGGAAATTCTCCATCAATCAAGAAAGAGATAGTCTTGTTTTCCTTCTTGGGTCCTTTTATTTTATGCTTTCGTCTTTAGTATTTTTGTATAACTAGATAGTTGAGGCAAGGAAAAAAAATAAAAAGAAAAGAAAAGCAAGAAATAGAAGAGGTACACGTTAGAGGTAATGATAGGAGAGGAGAGAACAAAAAAAAAATAGAAAAAAGAGAGAGAAAGAGAAAGAGAAAAAGCTGAGTAGATTGAAATGATGTTTTGTGAGAGAAAAAAGGTGCAAAACCAGCATTGAAGTGACTGAATCAGTTAGAATTGTAGCCTCATTTATGATAGATAGTGCACACAACCCAGATAGCCGATTCGTTGAAACAAGAGCAGGAAGGGCCCCTAAATAAGTTTTTAACCAAAAGATTTCTCAAAAACCCCCCTCTTCTGTTTCCTTTTCTTAATTTGTTTCCACAGTAGAAGACAAAGTTCTCGAAAAGGAATCATTAAACCTAAGAACCCTAACTCACACGTCAATCAAATCAGGTTCCTAAAGCAGACCTTAGAATACAAAACAAAAAATAATAAAAAAAGGCGGCTCAGAAAGTGTTCGAAAAACAAAAGAAAACTCTTTAGAACATGCCTAAGCTTTTAATGGTCAGGATAATACTATAGTTTATAATTATAGGCCCCCTGACGCAGTGTCGCAGAATCCAGGTCTACGGAAAGCCAATTAAATAGGTTTTGATCATGGCGGCTGCTAGGGTTTCT
The DNA here is from genome assembly GCF_002168275.2 of Theobroma umbraticum. Lineage (NCBI taxonomy): Eukaryota > Viridiplantae > Streptophyta > Magnoliopsida > Malvales > Malvaceae > Theobroma > Theobroma umbraticum. The sequence continues at coordinate 7,806,817 of NW_018397256.1, read as the reverse complement.
AGTGACTGCAACCATTTCATAGAGCAAAATGTTTTGAAATTCTCCATCTAAGGTCTTTGAAAAGCTTTGATTTCTGTTTAAAAAAAAAGATGTTTCACTACCCCGAGAAACCCTAGGTTTCAAAGGCTTTAAAGAGCCTCAAAATAGACAATATTATTAGTATAAATTATTCGAGCAGGGATATCACCTGAACATCTTGCCATGACAGTGACTGGAATGCAGCTGCCATGTTCACGGACCATAGATTGGTGCAGTGCCCGCATCGGACGGTCACAATATCAAACAGGTTGCTGCATGGAACGCTCACCTGCGCAATCCAATTCTCTAATATTATTAACATTACTGCAAAGTAAAATTTAATTGTAAGTTGTAACATAAATTGAAAGAAAATCCCAGATCAGCTAAGATTCTAAAAATTGGGTTATCTTTTCTGATATTGATGATCAGCTAGCTTCTGTTTTCTCTTTACATCACAGTTGAATCAGCTTTAAGAAAAAAAGGGAAAAAAAAGAAACAGGAAACAGCTAGAAGGTGACTGCTAAGAACGTGATGAATAGAATGTTGGTCAAGGAAGAAGCATAGCTTTGTGACTTCTTGGGGAGAAGTAGAACAAGAAGAAGAGAAATGGGTTTGTTTTTTTTTTTTTCTTTTGGTTTCCTTTGATGGAAAGAAGATGGTAATACTAAAATTATCCGTGCATGGTGGGTTTCTTAATGTGTTTGAGTTGGGTGTTTTCTGGGAAATGACCAAAGCTAATGAGATCTTCATTTTCTTTTCCCCATTAGCTAAAGAAGCTGAGTGAGCAGAGGAAGCAGGATGTGGCAGTATTTTTAGCAAGGGAAAGGCATGTAACAACAATAGTAAACCAAGGGAGTTGAGGAGTTGTCCTCATCAGATTATCAACAAAATGCTTGTGTTTGGACTTTGGACGTTAAGAAAATCCTCTTTTATTTACCAAAAATAACATAATAAAAGATAGTAATTATCTCTAAGCTCTTCCTTCCCTCTCTCTTTCTCTATTTCTCTGGTCTTTGCATTATGACTTTTCTTTGACTGCAAAAGAAAGAAGAAAAAGAAAAGTCTAACGATGGAGACCTGACTGGTAAGAAAAACAAGAAACCCAGAAAAGAAAATCAATAGATTTCAGTAAAAAGAACACGGGAGCTCTGATCACCGAAGCAAAGACAGCTTTTATCAGGATCTAAAATGTTCTTTCTTGTAAGATATACATGGAGAAAGAAAAAACCAAACACGTAACCGAAACAATATACAATATATTGCATAAATAATATGTTAGTGGCCTGTTGATAAGAACCGTGAATGAAAAAGAAAGGGCAGATCCCCCCATTAAAAAGAAGCCATATATCAGATCAGATACCGCAAGAACTATGTTGCAAAAGTTGCAGGGGATATAGCAGAGTTGCTCAGGCGCAACATCGATGCAGCTCGACATGTCTTTCAAGCAAAAATTAAATATCAAAGCTTAGAGCTACCACTCCTCAACCCCGAGAAGAAAGCAACAAAGAAAACCAAAGAAAGAAAAGAGAACCAAGCTCCTCCTGCAACAAGTAGCAAAAATCACAAGAAGAAAGCAACAATTGGAGGCCAAAAAACTAAAAGAGCTTTTATTCCCTCTACTCGTTGCTTTAAAACCGGGCTATGTATCACAACAGTAAACTAAATGTCCTTCATATATAGAAAAATTTATTCGGAGAGAGAGAGAGAAAGGCAAAAAGAAAGAGAGAGAGATAGGATCCAAAGAGGTAATATAAAAGAGAGAGAAGAAGCCCAGCAGGTATTGGGAAAAAAAAAAAAAGTGGGTTTAGTAGTTCCCACGGCTGGCAGCAAATGCTGGGACCTAGAAGGGAAAATAAGGGTGGTTTCTTATGGGAAACCGGGTTTAGTTAGAGATCAAAAGCGGTTCAGTTACTTGCTATTGGTCAGTTAAAGAGGTTAGGGTTTGAAGAAAAAATAAGAGGAAAAAAAGAGAGGAAAGTTTGGCAGTATTACCAACCCTGTCGAGATTATGCTTGTTGCTATTATGATGAAATGAGTGTGACCCTGACCCCTGCTACACCGCAGCGGACGAGGGGGGCGACAATTTTTTCTCATTCCTTCTTTTCTTCAAATATACATATACTTATGCACATTTATACATGTATTTGTAAATAAATGGTAATACTAATCCTGTACTTAGTATTGAATTTTTTTTTCCCTTTATTCCAATGTTTTGGTTGCACAATGAAGGTAGATATAATCTTTCTTCCTTAATCCTGGTTCCATAGATAATTTAATGAGGGGAATTTAATAATGATACGTCAGGTAACTGTCAGAAGTTAAATATTTGCTTTGGTCCGAAAAGAGTGATACTGTGGAGGGCATTTGCTTATCTACGACAAGGGGAGTCATGGACCCTATTCCAGTTGGATCCCAAAGGTTTTTAATTTTTTGAGCAGGCCCCGTATTTTGAAGCAATGACTGCTCATGAGCCAAGTTGTCTTTGCAGTAAATATATAGAAAGAGAAAATTTACGGATCTGATCTTTATAAACAGATATATTAGATGAGATGAGATCGTGCATGATTCTTTTCTTGCTTCTAGTACTTGGACTATTTGCGCAGTGAAACATGTAGTAGTATTAATTTCATGTTGGATGAGGTTGAATTAAGTTGTGTGAAAGAGAAAGCAACGTGAAGTCAAATTTGGACATGTGTCTATGGTTGGCTTGCCTCTCTCTCTGCAATATTTGCATTGCTTTGTAGTTTGAACCACGAACTTCAGGCAGGAAAAGTAATGGCGTCTGGATCTGAATCACTGTGTAACTTATTGTTTGTTGCACATAATTTGAAGAAAGGTTGCTATTAGCCCACGAGATCCTTTATTTTCAATCCATTTGATATTTTCTTTTTTGGACCTTGTTTTTAACCCATAATAAAAAATGATTTTTTCTTTAAACAATCAATTTCATTTAACGATATATATTTATATGTACGCAACGACAGTAGAATCATTATTTCCAAAAGATCAATATTATAAAGAATTTATTGGGCATTTCAAAAGGAAAAAAAGAATTTTTTTTGTTCAGCAAAAAAAAAAAGAATTTATTGGGAGTTTAGGCCAAAATATAAGTATTCTCTATGTTTAACATGACTGTACCTTCATGATACCTAAATACTAACTAATTAGCAAATTTCTGGCTCCTGTGTTGAGTCAACATGTAATAACTCAATTTATCTTAATTTATTAATTGCTACACACTTTAAAATTCTATATTTAAAGTCGAGTATGTGTGACAATTGAAGTCCACGATTCATGTTTGTATTTAGAGTCATTTCATTTTCCAGTATAACTTATATTAAATATATATTATATATTGTCAAGAACTAATTTGTTTCTAAAACAGGTCATATTACACATTTGGATCTTGGGTTTGAATTTCTTTTAAACTCTCCTTAATCGGATCAAATTCAAGGGGCTTATTTCTCAATAAATTAATTGGAGTGGGATGCCTTAATTTGGTTTGTTACCTGATAGTTTCTTAGTAGCTTCCTTTGTATTAAACGAAAATTACACAACTTTGGAAGGGTAATGGTGTAGAAAGAAGAGAGAAAGAATGTGAGTATTATTTCATATATATTAGAGTTTATATTGTTGAGCACAGTGGCATAGAAGGATGAAAAATTTCCTTACACAGTTAGGTTTGATGCACCTCTTGCTAAGAAAGGAGGAAATACAACTGGACGGCATGAAGGATGTTGATTGGGAAGAGGTAGAGCAAAGGTATGTCAACACTATTTGGCATCAGAGATAGTATGTTTTAACTATGTTATTGATGAAGATTCTGCCCCAAGGTTGTAGGTAATGTTGGAAAAGACTTACTTTCCAACAAGTTGTAGCTTAGGCAAAAGTTGTATTACTCAAAGATGGAAGAGGCATCCAAGCATTAGCTCGTTGGTTGGTGCATAATCATCTTGTCTTAAAAATAGGGTTTGTATCCTTCTTCCTCTAATTATAAAAAAAAAAAAGATAAAAGAGAATGGATACCTCATGAAGCATATGAATGAATTTGACGGGATCATTTATCAGTTAAAGAAGGTTGATGCGAAGGTGGAGAAAGAGAAAAAGGTATTATTGTTCTTTGCATCACTTCCAAACTCCAATAAGGCAGTCATGGAATCTCTGCTCTGTGAGATGGAGACAAGAACAGTAGAACAAGCACAAGTAATGTT
>NW_018397256.1:7787989-7802578 GCF_002168275.2 Theobroma umbraticum | reverse complement strand
GAAACCCAAAAGAAAAGTAAAGAATGGGATAGAAATTCAACTTTCCTGGCATTAGTAATTGAGGTTTGTAGGAAGAAATCACCCGACATTGGATATAAGGGTGGCAAGTCTAGATCTTGCAGTGTTCAATGTTTTCGATGCAAAAAGTATGGACATTTTTAGAGGTATTGTTCAACAAAAATGGATGAAAGTAACGAGAAAAAAAATGAGTGTGTTTTCATTACTGACAATGATGATTATTATGTCATTGTAATCTTAGAACATATGGATGCAAATTCTTTTTGGTATTTAAATTTTGATTTGTCACTTATGTATATTATTAAAAGGATTATTTTGATTTACTTTAAGAAGGGTGGCCAAGAATTTGACATTGGGTGATAAGTCAATAGTGAAGGTTATGAGTCCTAGAGTGGTGAGAATCAAAATATTTGATGGAGTTGTGCGTTATTTAGGTGGTATGACCTATATCCCAGAGATGTGTAAGAATCTAATACCATTGAGCTTGTTAGACTTCAAAGGATATGAATATTCTATATGTGATGGAGTGATAAAAGTCACACAAGGTGACACGGTCCAGATGAGGGCAAATTTACATAATGGTTTGTATCGTTTAAAATGTGAGGTCTTGAAGTGATGGGAACAATACACAGGAGATGGTAACCACTAAATTGAGATTTTATTTATCGAGGAGGTGATAAAAGGTTCTCATGGTCTAGACGATTGTGAAAAGATGAAAAATTTTGCCAGTAAATTAGAAGAGTCGTCAAGGTTCCATTCCAAAGTCAGTTAGTGCCATTGACTTGACAAGTACACATGTGCATTGACCGTTTGTGGAATTGAGTATTGGACCATACTTGATTCGACTATGTGTAGTCAAGGTAATTTTGAAGGCCAATGGTTTAGAAAGTCATGTGCTTGGAGAGTTGTTCAAACTAATGGAAAATATTTTAAGTTGAGGAGTTGCAATTTGGTGCAAACGGTAGAAAAAGTTTAAGGAGTTTGAATTCTAGTCAAAGGTGGAGATTAAAACTAGAATTCTAAATCTTATTTGATTAGGATTTATGTTTGTGTACAACATTGAGAAGTCATATGGTTTTAAACATCTTGTTTCATGTTGAGTCTTAATCCTAGTCTACTTTAGACTTTTATATTATCAAAATAGATCTTTATGTTTTCGAAAAGTGAATAGTGCTCTAAGAGCTCTAGAAAGAGAACACCTTTTAACTTTGTCTTTTGCTCTAGATAGAGTTAGAATGATTTGGGTGAGGGTGTGTTCTTAAGAGGCTATTGAGAGAAAATGTAAAAAGGATCTTGGGTTGGTTTGAAAATCATATACGTCTTTGTATTTTAATTTTTCAATAATAGTAAAACTGTTTCACATGTAGGCAAGAGGCCGAGCAACATAAATTCTTATATTTTCTTTTTGCTTAATTTCTCTAAGTTTTATCTATATTATTTCTTGGGCAGTTTTCATAATAGTTTCTAAAGGTCATCTTTCATCTTGAAGAACTTTTTTCAGGTTGTATTCCATATGCTTACCTACTTGAGTTTTTGAGTTGTAGGCGAGCTACTTTTGGGGGATTTTCTATTCTTACCTGATTTTTTAGAGTTTTCCACTTCCTAGACTTTAACGATTGTCTTGTACTTACACATAATCTAATATAATCCCCGTCCCTTTTTTTTTGCTCAATAAATATAATCCCTTTTGCCTTTAAAAATAAATAGCATACCATATCATGAGAACAACATCCACTATCAATTTAAAAGCACCGGAACAATATCAAAAAAGATTGCATCCCCAAGTAAGAATAGAAAAATCACTTTAGCAAACAAGCCTCTTCTTACAAACCAGAAATCACATTATTGAAATTCCCTTCAAATGACCAGACCAGTCCCAAGACAGACATTACAATAATTTTAATGAATAATTTGACTAAAGGATTAAAATAAAAACATATTAAAAGGTTAGAAACCCAAATATAACAATTCCAAAGTTAAAATTAAAATGAAACCAAAATAAAAAATAAGAACAATAGATGAAAATTTACCCTTATAATCATTAAATTAACATAATTAATTATTAAATATAACACTACAAATATATATAAAGACAAATGCTATGGTCAATATTTTAAAAATAATAAGCATAATACTTAAAAAAGACCTTAAACTATTTAAAAATTTTCAAATAAGTCTTTATTTTTTTATTACATTCAATCAAACTTTTATATTTTTTATTTTGATAATGGTTGACTAACTTTATGGTGGCATATTAATAAGTCATAATGAATGATGACATATCATGTTGATATAGCATGTTAACATTTTTATATGGCATTTTCACCATTCACATCAGTATTACATGACATAAAATGACAAGTGACGTTTTGACTAATGATAATTAATCAAGTATTAATCATAAAGGTCTATTTAACTCAAAATAAAAATATAATATCTGACTAAATGTAATAACATAATAAAAACTTATTTAAATTTTTTAAAATAATTCAAGAAGTTTTTCAAGTAATATGTCAAAATAAAAATTGTCCAGAAGAAGAAATTTTTATACAAGCACAAGCCCAAAAACGGCCTGTATATTTTAGAATAGAACTTCTGGCCACAAGAATTTAATTACTTAATTATAGTTAAAAAGAAATAGAAGAGACAAGCACAATAAAAGCCCTCAAAATATATAAGGCCACAAATAAAAAAATGAGAGCCGAAAATTATTAGGATCTCTTCTTTGTCCACTTAGGCAACTTGATAATATAGGCTGAGCAATGCTGGTTAGGGTTGGGTCCCTTTCTATGTCTGCTGCAATAAATAATCATCAAGCGTAGCATATGTATAATATTATAGTCATTACAATCCTTTTGTTTTCCTACTGTTTGGTGGGGTTAGATTTTTCCTACTAAAATTATTTCAAATATATGGGCATACGCTTAACAAAAATATTCCTTTTATCCACACAAATAAAGTACTAGTAGCTGAATTATTGAAGTCTCTCCATTATAACATGTAGATCTACTAATTTTGTCTAGATTTTCTAACTCGTGTTTCATTGGATTATGTCAAATTAGCCGTTACGTTCAAGGACCTAGAGTTCTAAAAAAAATGGCTGAAATTGACCAAACTCAATTGGGTCGTAAGCCTTTGTTATTAAAACTAAATTCGTACTTAATGTATATGTAAACAAAATAGACGTAAAATTAACGTAACATATACCTTCAACACTTCTGTAATACACTAAATTATGAGAACTAACCTAAAAGAAGAACAATTAATTAGTGAGTTGATCTTGAGATGATTAGCTTGGCAAAAGAGCGACCTCTCAACCTGCCAAGTTTGCCTGTCTTCATTTGATTTAATACGACAATAACACACGCACCTTTTTTTTGTCCCCAAAATTATGTAATCTTTATTTTGTGGTCCTATCTAGTTTTTACTCTTTGGTTTTCATTAGGAATTAAGGGGAGAAAGGGATGAAAGGAAATGGTGGATGAAAATATTAGGTGCTTGTTTGGCTTGATTTTTTTTCTCATCTTGTTTACCTCTTAAAAATAGAAATTAGGCAAAACAGAGATTTTGAGAAGTTTTTAAAAAAATATAGTTTTTTTATTCAAAGAATAAAATTTAAAATAAAGGAGGTTTAGCAAAAGTTTCAGAAATGAGTTTTTTCTTTTTTTAAAAAAAAAACATGGCTCTTTTCCAGGAGAATTTTTTCTTTTTGTTTCAAAAATGTCCTTATTATTAAAAATAATTTCAACATTATCTATTTCCATTTTTATATAATTTATTATTAATTATAAATTTTATATTATATAAAAATACTTTTTATATTTTTAAAAATATATTTTAAATAAATAAAAAATTAAGTTAACTCCTTTTTATTGTGAACAAAAGAATTGTGATTAATAGAAAGTTATTTATTGAATACCCTTTTTGACAATTTTAACCAAAATTAGAACTTATATAAATTATTTTACCAAATAGTTTATCTGTAAAAAAGAGGTAACTTTACCAATCAGATTTAACTTAATTTTAAAAGTTATTATTTTTCATAAGAGTTTCATATTAACTTTTAAGTTAAAAGAAAAAAGTCAAACAAGCTCTAATTTTCCTTGTTTGGCAAGGAGGAAACTGGACACAAGAAAAATAGATGGATCTATGTACATGGATCCAAACCTTTTATAAGAAAAAGAACATAGAAATAGAATTATTATTCTATTCATGATTACAGTTGAGTTTGTAAACAACAAATGAATAATTAAATAATTGAGATATATCCATTCAAATAGTTATGCATGTTCAATTATCTAAATTCACTTGTAAAACTTAAAAATTTTACTGCCACACGATTAAATTAAAGTTATTAATTAGTCATAATTTTATCCTAAATTTTTCTTGTACTTATATATCTTCGAATTCCGTCTCTTCTAGTAAGCACAGTATTGTTATCTTCATCGGTGCAGGTGAGATCTACATATCATGTGTGGTTAAAACATAAATAGGAGATGAGAGCGTTTAATGTACTTTTCTTCATCTGACAAAATCAAGGCCTATTCGATATTAATTGTCAAATTGATTATTTATTTTCAATTTATGTGCTTTTGCTAATTTGTAATGTCATCTTTATGAATTAAGGTTCCTCCTTTGGTGGCTAGCTGTAGCAATAAATTTCTCCCAACTCTGTTTTGTCAACCGCCCTAATAGCTGCCACCAGAAGCTTGACGGAATTTCTCTTGAAGAGTCAGCTCAATCACCATTTTTAATAACTCATGGTTTTCCAAGTCAGAATTTTTGATATTATAGAAAATTTCATGAGAATTACCCAAAAAAATAAAAATAAAATTCAGAAAAATCAAACAAATAGAAAAATACAAAAATTTACATAGTTCAATGATTTCTTTACTATTAAAAAATTTTTTTACTATTAAAAAATTAAAATACAATAAAATCTCTCACAATGATTTCTTAATCTAAACCAAAGATGCTTTGTACAGTTAATTTCAATAGCCACATAAGAACACTCACTTACATTCACTCTAACTCCACCTAAAATAAAAGATAAAGATATAAAGTGTTCCTTCTCTAGGGTTTCTAAAGCATTATTTACTCTTTTAAAGTTTAGAGGTTCACTTTTATAATATAAAAGTGGAATATATAATATGATTAGAACTCAATGTGGAAAAAAAAGTTTAAAACAATACAAACGATGCAGTGTTGGAACTAGGGGCAGTCTTAGTCAATTTTTATTAGAGGGGTCAAAAGCCATGAAAAATAAAAGTTAAAAAATTTTAAAGCTAATATATTGAACTTAACTATTAATAATCAAAAGATTTATAATAGACAATAATTTTGTATAACATGTAAATCAAAAGAAACAAAAAAAAACTTATAATAGTACTCTAGAAAAATTTTGTTCAACGAAGGTAATATCTTTTTTAATATAAATAATTAAATTATTTGTAAGAAACTTATCATCCATTTTGTTTCATAATCTTATCTTTCTCAATATAAATAACTAAAAAATTAATGTAGTTAACATCCAATATTCTTGTTTTATTATATTTAAGTTTATAATACTAAATATTAAACTATAATCCATAAAATATAAATAGCTAAATACGATATACAGAATTAATAATTTTTTTTATACTCAAGATAATTTTCTTTCAAATAAATATAAAATGTAAAGTACATTAAAAACATAGACTCAAGATAATTTTTTCTTATATAATTAGGATTAATAAAAAATAATATATTTGTAAAATTTTAAATAATAATCATAATACAACACTAGAACTTATATTTGAGAATTACATATACAATAATTTTTTAATTTTTAAAAATTAAAATCATTAAAAATAAAATCCACATAATAGAAAAAGACATTATGAGAAGTAGAAGATAAAACCTATATAACAAAAAAAAAAAAGAATATAGTTGATGATTCGTAGAAATTTAAAAAAGAAATCTATGGAAACTTAAAACACATGAGCAAATAAAAAAAATTGAAAAACAAATAAATAAAAATAATAATATAAATAGAAAAAATTAAATAAAAATTTTACCTCTTTATGATATCAAAATACAAGGACCGAAAAGAAGGGAGGGAAAGTTGGGTACAGAAACTCAAAAAATTAAAAAAATTTAAGAATTTGAGTAAAATTGAATGGAGCTTGTAAGGTTATTTTATTATTTTTTAATTAGATTAATTATTTAATTAAAATTATTTTGAAAAATCATTAAAATATATATAATATAGAAAAATTTTCCAAAATTTTGGAGAGCCATAGCCCCCCCATTACAAAGGGATGCTCCACCCTGATTGGAACAAACTAGAATCCTAGTAAAATAAGATTTTGAATTTGAATCAACCCAAACTCAACAAAAATTCCAGCTTAAACTTGAATTCAAACCCTTGAAACTTCTTTCACTAGTTCAACTCAATCACAACTTTCTAACTCCATCTCCTTTAAAGTACAAAACTTTGTAATCCATTGGCTATCAAAGTTACCTCGATTACTTATAACGAATTAAGTATGGTCCAACACTCCCACAAACGGCCAATGCAAATGTGTAGCCATCAAGTCAATGGCACTACTTGACTTCGAAAAGGGACCTCGTTAATCCTTCAAATTCACCAACATTGACAAGATTTTTTGTCTTTTGACTATCATATACACCATTGAAACCTTTCAACACTCTTTGATAAATGAAATCTCACTTTATTAGCTACCATCTCTTATGCACAGTTCCCATTCTTTTGAGACCTCACCTTTTAGATGATACAAACTATTATACAAATTTCCTTTCATCATAATCATGTCACTTTGTTTGACTTTTACCACTCTCTTATTGGCAAAAAGTTCATACTTTTTGGAGTAAAATAGGCTCAATAATATTAGATTCTTACACATCCTTAGAGCATTCGTCACCCACCCAAGGAACGAACAACCCCATCAAACATTTTAATTCTCACAACCTTAAGACTTATGATCATCACAATTAACTTGTCACCCAAAGTCATATTCTCAAATACCTCTTCTTGAAGTAAATCAAAATATAACAGTAATGAAATATAACAGTAAACATATAACAACAAGCTATCATGATCCAATCTAGAAGCCATGACTGGTGCAAGGTCCTTGTAGGCTAAGCTCACGCAACCTAAGCAAGCCTTAAATAATAACAGACATAATCCAACTAAAATATTGTGTCATAAGACACGAAGATCTATCAAAATATGCGAAAGCATTCACATAGTAAATACTTATTTACAATTCAGATAGTATATATCATACAATGGCTAAACATAAAGTGTAGCCAACATCCATAGACACAAATAAAAGTTTGATTTTTGTCAATGGAGTGGACTCAAAAAAGATAAGGTCGACTAAGATGCCATGGACCTACCAACACGATGTATAGTGACCTCCCCACTAAATAGCGACCCAACAAGCTATGGATTTGAAAAACAAATAGAGCTTTCATGTGTGCATTATAAAACGCAGTGAGTAGACACGGGAAAGGGAACAAGTTAATTGGTGGAATGTTTACATAAGCACAATTTCAGCAAAATATGGAGTCTCGGAACCATAATCAAAATCATAAGAATCATGTGGTCAAAGAGGTTTTCAAAACAATCCAGATAGTCTCAAAGGCCTACAAGACCTCTTCGAGGTTTGATCTAGAGTGGGATAGCCAAAAATATACATAAACGCTTCAAAAAACTTGAAATTCTCAGATTTATGCTTTTAAGTATCTATACCTTTCAAGCAGTATGCTTACTAACTTATAATTTGCATTAAACTCTTGTGGCTCTGCTTGTTTAAACAAAAACTGTGTTAGGGGTGTGGTCTGTTAAGGCAAACCAGTGTTATGTATCTACGTAAGGGTGAGGCTGTAAAAGGGACTGATTAGCAGGAAGGCAATGGGTAAAATGTTATAAACGTTTGTATGTGTTGCATCACCCTAGTACTCAAGTGTTTTCGAATTATCTAGTATTTGGCTTAACATTAAAAAAAAAAAGTAAAGTGGTATATGGTAGAGTTTTCCTGATTTAGAGAAGAATGGATTCAAACCTTATTTTTTAAATAAGAAAAACATGCAACAACCACTAAACTAAATGCTTAAGTGCAGAATATGATAACTGGATAACTTTTTTAAGTCCCACTACCTAGTATCACTAACAAACATTTAAATGTTCAATTTAGATTAGAAACAACTGAAAAATTTTAAAGAGGAAGTTGAAAGTATTGGTTGTGAGACATTAAAATTTTTACCTCAAAAATTTGTAATATTTACAAATCATATTATTATTTTTGTCCCTACCTTTGGCCCGACAAGAAAAGAGAAGGAAAAATTAGATGATTTGAAAAAGTTTTGGAAATCAAATTCTGAAATTTAGCTTCAAGGAAAGATCGATCAGTTCCTGAAAGCCAGTCTAAAGTTCCCTGTGACTACTAGATCTTTCAATAAATGCTATTATTGTCTGCCAAATTCATGAAAAGAAGCAAAAAACAAAAAAAAAAAACATTGCCCTTGGCAATCTTTGAATCTTTGGCCAAAACCAGAAGTTTCTTAGAGAAGTTATTGGAAAATTTTCCTACAGGGAGAGGGAGTGCTCCCTGAGAGATAATTGAGATTTATGTGCACCGAATAAAATTCTGGTCCTATATGAATAGGCTTTATCCTTGCCCAAAAGAAATGAACAAGAACCAGCCAACCTATATAGTGCCTAGTGGAGCCGCATGTCTGTCTAGCAGCACTTATTGAATGGTATGGAGCAAAATTACAAAAGAAAAAAGAGAATAGGAATTTTTTTTATTATTTTTTTGTGTTCATTGAAGGAAATAGTTTGCAGCTGGAACACTTTTTGTTGGGTTGAGGAAAAGAGAAAAAGATACAAAAGACTGCAGGGCTGGAAAAGTACTGCTGTTTTAAGTAGCTAATTGGTTGAAGAAACAAGACATGGAAATAGAATTTTCTTCATGCTAGATATGCATAGCTCTCAATTAGTTTATGCTGTGAACAATATGATATAAAAGCAATAAAACTATTTGATACCTAAAAAAATAAAAACAATAAAACTATCAGTACGAAATTTTATATGTATATGTACCAATAATCTCTTTTAAACCAGGGACTGTTTGGGGCGAGCAAGGAATACCTAGAATTGAATCTAGCTAGGTAATGGATCACAATGTTTAGTCAGACTTAACAAGGTTCCTTTTATGTACATAAGGAATCAAAATGCTGATTTTTAAGGCACTTTTAAAATAAACTGAAAAAGAAAGTCGAGATTCAAACTTTAATTGACATTAACTCTCGTGAGGAGAGTTAATAGCCAACAAATCAGGCTTAAATTGTTCATAAAGCTAGTTTGTTTCGCCATTTGAGAGTCGTGGATATAAAGCATGTCTATATATAAATTCTAGAAATTATTTTGCACCATATTATTAATTGACAACCAAAATATTATCCATATAGACTGTGATGTCTGTCAATGTTGTTAAATCCTTACTTATTAGCTTAGTCTTTAGTCTTAAGTTGTTTGTTTTATGATGTCCAACCTTTTTTAGGATTGATTAGTCAGTGATATACGTAAAACCAACATTAACTAAGGTTGTAAGGTTATAGGTCGTACATATACAATATTATTTTATTCTAAATTAGGGAAAATTTAACTTTTGTTTCATTTGTTACTTTTAAAATTTTTATTTTATTTACAACTCTTTAATGGTTACATTTTATTTTTTAACTTTAGGTAAATGAGTTTATATACTCTATCATCAATCAAGCAATTAAAATTTAAATTCGTAATTTTTTGTACACATGTAATTGGTGATATGTGGCATACCAAGTGGCAAATATGAGACACCCCACTATATGCTTGACATATGGCATGCTGCATTTGTAGCAAACATGTACGTATTGGTCAAGTTCAAAATACTTAAGCCATGGAAAATGATGGATGAATCATATTAACAAATTTATGAAACATTTCAATATAAAAGGTTGCAATTGAAAGATTATTAATGAAAATGAAAACTTTTTAAAAGGTACGACCAAGAATTTTACTCTTTAGTTAGAGTATAAGCTTTTCACATACCATACCTTTTTAACGAATGTAACTTTTAAAATCCCTACTACATAACCCATAAAGAGAAATGTGAATTTAAGTATTGAAGGGTAGAAATCAGAAACGTGTCAACCTAGAGGAAAATGGAAGACACAGAGTTCAAAAGAAAGAGAAATTACATTTTTATTTCAAACTCTATTGCATCTCGAACTTAAGTGATGGGTACTTAATTTGATATAAGCTATATATATATATATATATATATATATATATATATCCTTCATTTCATAGTTTCTTTCTTAAAGAAACCCACCCTTAACAATGCTTTTATTATTCCTTGGTTTTTTTATAAAGGATTAGTAAAAAAAAAGGACTAGGGGAGTTAGTAATCCCTAGTTGTTCTTTTGATAATAAACCCATTTAAGTTTAACATCTACACCAACAGAAAGTATCAAAATAAAAGTTCGAAGACAGAAAACAGAAAATCACCGCCTTCTTCACTGCAACAAAACATAAATTGCATCTTGAAAGGTGTGCAGGTTTTGACTTTAACCGAGCAGCTTGGGGCTGGCTGTTGCATGTGGTACGTACAACTTTGAAGGAACTGAAAAAGCCAAAATAAATACAGAATCTCATATATCCAACATTATAAAATGCATGAAAAAAAAAAGAAAAATTAAACTGTCATTTAATGGCAAGGACTGTGCAGCTCTCCGCCTACTTTGTTGGCCGTGGGTAGGACTCTCTGCACTCCATTTCATAGGTCTGAAAAGTTTTTCTTCTTTTCTTTTGGAGCAATTTAGTAGTTAGCTATACTGTGTAATTAATGTGTAATTTGCCTACTAGTTTTTTATTGCATGCTAGAAGCACATTTAACATTCTCTCTTGCAAAGAATTTTTGCCGGTGGGGGGTGACCTATTTTCTGCCTCTTTTCTCCTGGCTAAATAAATCATGTGGAGGGAGCTGGTCAGGTTTCTTCTTTTTATGAGGCCTAGACGGCGCTAGCTGTCTTTATCCCAAGTGGTGTGGAACATCAAGATTGTGCCACGTTACCAATATGAATTAAATGTCTTGTTCCTTCCATCCCTCGAATTCCTCTCCATCTTTCAAGACAATGATTTTCAATTGCAATTTGCAGAGGAAAATTACATACGTACGAAATCCAGTCACTCACTCAGCCTGAGAAGAGATTCATTCCATCATGTGGAGTGTAGTGTTCTTGAGGGTCAAATCTCATGGGACTATCTTGATTTAGATGGTTCCTCAAAAGCAAGAGCAGTTGCTTTAAGCTTCACCAGCCAATCAATACAAGGGCAAAATAATATTATATACATATATGTCTGAATCATAATTGAAAGCATTCATATGTAGTACAACAAAACGACAAATTTTTAAATAGTGCTATATATTATCAGAATCAATTAAGTTGCACGAGCTCTACATTTTGCCAGCATCCGATCTTTCATAAGTTCATACCCCCCTCCTTTTCTTTTATGTCATTTTTCCTTTGTTTCTTCTCTTTAGTTGCATCTGGATGTTAAGTAACCAGGAATGAGAACATTGAATCGTGATCGATAAGGGTGTCTTTTTCTTCTTCTTCTTCTTTTTCTCATATATACTTCTTTTATTAAAAGATATATATATATTTTTCGATATTGACAAAATATAAGAAGTTTTTTTTTTATTATTTTAATATTTGTTTTATAATTGAAGGAGAAATTATTCGAATTTTATTTTTTATATAATGAGATAATACATCAACTAATAAGTCAAATGCTTGGGTGCATTAGTTTAGTGTATTTGACACATTAAAATTTATTTATTTATTATAAAATTGATGTTCAATTCCAAAAAGTTTTAAAAAAATCATGAAAAATGATTTTAAATATAAAAAGGAAAAAAATTTGGGTGTTTAAAAAAGAAAAGAGGGCATGATTTTAAGACATTCAAAAAAGGAAAAATGGATAAAGAAAATAGAATTTTACTAGATGTCATTCACATTTATGGAATATGAAATTTTTTAATTTGAAACTTCTTAAAGTCCATGAACTCTATATATCTTGAATCAATATGGTTGAATTATATAAACCATTCAAATATTTTTTTTGGAGAAACTATCATTACACTTTTAATGCTAATTACCACAAATAAAATATTCACAGGCATCAAAAACTAATAAGAGATTTCTCTAACCTGTTACAACTATAGCAGATTAGTACAAGGTATATATAAAATTTGCGACAATTGATGTCTCCAGGAAGCAACCTCATGGCAGATGTTGCGTTATCAACGTTACCATCTTCGTACCGATGATGTAAGCAACTCAAATGGTTCAAACGGACTGCCACGTCCTTATACATCATTCTTCTTCTTTGTTTCATCAGGGAAAATGCTTATCAATATTGCTCTCCACCCAATAAGCAACACAGCAGTGCTTCCCATTGTTACTAAGACAAAGGCATACGGGGGAATATGTCCTGATGCTGCAGCTCGTATAAACACTTCAAATATGATCGTAGCGTTTCCTTCATCATCATCTTCTGGAAAGCTAAATTGGAGAGTTAGAATTTAACCCATACCCACATGATTTCAAGATTATAAAGATTTTATATAATTGCATTTTTTGGAATAATGCAAAGAACAAATCAGACGTATGTAAAGGAAGAGGTATATCTTCATATTGGAGCCAAATTATTACATTAAATTTATGCATATATATCTTAAAGGAATCAATCCTCAAATTCTTCATAAGTTCATTTGCCTCTTTCACAGGTAATTTTATGCGCAATCTGTGGCCGTTGAAACATTTGATTCAGCATGAAGTTTTATGAACGTTCCAAGCAATGCAAGGATAGATCTGGTATTACATGTGTTTGTAATTCAACGTTTGTCAGTGCATGCTAGCTGCATGTGATCTGAAGCCTCCATTAACTATGGCATATATATGGGACCCGGATATAAATTTTCTTAGTCTCCATCAATGACTCTGTTAATCCCAAATCAAGACTAACCTAAAAATCACCACTTCAACTTAAAAACATCTGCATCAGACAAGGCCAACTCAATATGGGAGGATGACAAACTACCAACAGGGTTACCAAAGACATTGAAACTTTGACTAATTGAAAAAGAAAACCCATTGCTTCTTGTACATAAAGAGATCATCCTAGAATTTAAAAGTTTGGTAAATGAAGAGGTTTATCGGACAATACCTGATCAGCACCCTTTTTGTTGACATGTTCAATCACTAGCATGGAACTTTGAGAAGTTTATGATGCCTTCATTACAAGAAACTTGGTTTAATCCGAATTTAAGTCATTCCTTGACCACTATACATAGTTTTCGAGACAGAAAAGGCGTGCATCCCACACACTGTGGCTATAGAATCAAGTTGCTAAAAGAAACTCCCATACATGAGAATGCTACGTAGTCTTCTCTCTCAATGCCATTTCTCAAATCCGTAGTAGAGGATCTTGGCGAATTTTATAAAAGTGAATTTCAATTACAATTTCGTTATTATAAATAAAAGAAAATTGGAAAGGTGAGAATAGGATAAGAACCCAATTCCTTGTACATATAATTCTCGTGTCTTCTGGAGGCGACTTGGCATATGCGAATGGGACCACTACCTACCAATTTAATGGATCATATCAAACCCCTTCGCAAAGCCTAGAAACTCCCATTAAGAACAAAGGAAAATTTTGCTTTTGAATTATTTTAATTAATTTGGATTAAAATGAAGAATAAAAATGAAAATGGACAAAATCAATAATGATATTTCCTAAAACATTTAATCACATATCTGTAATTTTAAAAACAATTTTCATCTTATCACTTTTTTATCATAATTATAAAAAAATAAATATTCATTAATTATGTAAAATATCCAAAACCTATACTTATAAATATGAATTCATTAAAAGATGATTGCTGAAATATTTTTTATTATAATTATTAGTAAGATTTATTCCATTTATAAATAAAAAATTTAATTGTATTGAATGGTTTCATTAAATTTTTTTTAATCTTAATAATGCTGTATAATTTAAATATTAATATTTTTAATTAATCTTTTAAAGTTAAATCTTAATATTTTTATTTTTTTAATATTTTAAGTTAAATATTAATACTTATCAAATTTATACTCGCAAACTTAATATAAAAGTGTTTTTGTTATTCTCTGGGCATAACACATTTTTTGTGGTTAATTTTGTTAATCCGTAAAATGTTTTACATTTGAAATTAATTTTTTGTCTTCCAAACAAATATAAGTTCTGAAAACATTTTTCTAAAAATATTTCATTGCAAAATAAACGAACTTTAAAAACAAAGGCAAACTTTGCTTATGAACACCAATTAGATTGGAAACAGATGATGAGCACATTTTACATGTTTCGCAAATGATCAAAACTGGTCCTTAACCATTTATAGCAAGTAAGTAGTTGGTGTATTTTGGTTTGGTCCCAACTGGGTAGAGCCAAAGTTTAAAACTGCCTGTACA